>NC_139723.1:26260560-26614407 GCF_964211835.1 Anser anser | reverse complement strand
GGAGAGGAGGAGAGGAGGAGAGGAGAGGAGAGGAGAGGAGAGGAGAGGAGAGGAGAGGAGAGGAGAGGAGAGGAGAGGAGAGGAGAGGCCAGGTCTTCAGCCAGTTCTCGCAGTACCCTCGGGTGGATCCCATCCGGCCCCATCGACTTGCGTACATCCAAGTGCTGTAGCAGGTCGCCAACCATTTCTTCGTGGATAGTGAGCACCACATCCTGCTCCCCATCCCCTTCCACCAGCTCAGGGTACTGGATACCCACAGAACAGCTGGTTTTGCCGCTAAAGACTGAGGCAAAGAAGGCATTAATTACCTCAGCCTTTTCCTCATCTCCTGTAACTAAGTTTCCCCCCACATCCAGTAAAGGATGGAGATTGTCATTAGTCCTCCTTTTCTTGTTAATGTATTTATAAAAACATTTTCTGTTGTCTTTAACAGTAGTAGCCAGATTGAGCTCCAGATAAGGTTTGGCGTTTCTAATTTTTTCCCTGCACATCCCTACAACATCCTTATAATCCTTCTGAGTGGCCTGCCCTCTTTTCCAAAGATCATAAACCCTCATTTTTTTTTATTTTTTTTTTCTTTGGGCACGTGGGGACAGACTGCTCCTGAGCCATTAAGGTTTCCTTCTTGAAGAGTGCCCAGCCTTCCTGGACTCCTCTGCCCTTCAGGACTGCCTCCCAAGGGACTTTGCCAACCAGTGTTCTGAACAGCTCAAAGTCAGCCCTCCGGAAGTCCAAGACAGCAGTCTTACTGATCCCCTTCCTGGCTTTGCCAAGAATAGAAAACTCTACTATTTCGTGGTCACTCTGCCAAAGACAGCTCCCAACCACCACATCTCCCACCAGTCCTTCTCTGTTTGTGAACAGAAGGTCCAGTGGGGCACCTCCCCTGGTAGGCTCTCTAACCAGCTGCTTCAGGAAGCTATCTTCCACACTCTCCAGAAACCTCCTAGACTGCTTTCTCTGGGCTGTGTTGTGCTTCCAGGATACGTCTGGGAAGTTGAAGTCCCCCACGAGAACAAGCGCTGATGATTTCGCGGCTTCTGCCAGCTGCCTGTAGAACTCCTCATCCGTCTCCTCATACTGGTTCGGTGGTCTATAACAGACCCCCACCAGGATGCTTGCCTTGTTGGCCTTCCCTCTGATCCTAACCCATAGGGACTCAACCTTATAATTCCCAGACTCAGGTTCCTCAACATCAAAACACTCTCTAGTATAGAGAGCCACACCACCACCCTTTCTGTGCTGTCTGTCCCTTCTGAAGAGCCTATAGCTAGACATTGCAGCACTCCAGTCATGAGAGTGGTCCCACCACGTTTCCGTGATGGCAACCAAGTCATAGCCTTCCCGCTGCACGATGGCTTCCAGCTCCTCTTGCTTGTTGCCCAAGCTGCGTGCATTAGTGTAGATGCACTTCAGTTGGGTCATTGCCTGCTCCCCTGGCCCTGACACTCTTCCCCCTGGCACACCTCTAACAAGCCTTATTCCCTCCCTGTCCCCATCCCCCTTCTTTCCTAGTTTAAAGCCCTCCCAATAAGCCCTGCCAGCTCTTGCACTAGTGTCTGTAACTATATGCATGCCTCTCAGGTTTATATACATGAGTATATGAACATAAAGTTTTCTGACCACTAAGTCTTTCTCCTGATTTGTTGATTTTCACCAAAGCAATTGAAAAAAGCCCAGACTTTAAGAATGAATGAGTTCCTTACAGTGTATCATGAACCTGTCTGACATTAATAGCTAAAGCACATTCATCCTGATGGGAAAAACACATGTGTAAATTGATCTAACTTGATGCTTGAGCTAGAATCTTTTTTTCTATACATCAAAGCACCAAGTCAGGTAAGCATATCAGTGAATACTTCCTTAATGGTTATATGGAATAAAGAAGTTGTCACTGAATTTAAAATGTGAATGTAGTCAGTAATGAAAGCATGAAGTAGCCTATAATGAAAACAAATAACAATTCTAAAACCAGAGAATATTAAACTACTAATTTTAGATTTGGATAAAAAAGACCCATTCTAAGTTTACTGAGGTAATAGGAGAAATATCACTTCACATCAAATGCTTTGAATTACTCCTGAAATTCATACTGCCAAGTACAGGATTTGGCCCAGATTTTCCAATGTATCAACTATTAATCCAGTACAAATATAATAAATGCTTCATTAAAACATTTGTTACATCTCACTTCCTATCCTAATTGAACATAGGAGAACAAAGGAGAAACAAAATGTGGAAGGAGTTAACATAATGGTCACTGCACCGAGCCTGTCTGAATTTAAGAAGAGATTGGACTGTGCACTTAGTCACATGGTCTGAACTTTTGGGTAGACCTGTGCGGTATCAAGAGTTGGACTTGATGATCCTTAAGGGTCCCTTCCAACTCAGGATATTCTATGGTTCTATGATAATCAAGAAAAATATTTCTGATTTAAAATATTTCTGATTTGATGATAAGTTTAACATTTCAGGTAACAAGTATTCTAACCTGTTCCTTAGTTCCTCTAACATTTTTGTTGCCATTAGCATTTTCAGTTGTCTTATAACAAACAAAATTCATGCATTGAGAGAAGACATGTAAAAGCACTGTGCTTGTAAACTGAAAAAACATTGGGAAACAATAAAATTAATGGATATAATAACATCATGTCATAATTGCAATGATTTCAATTTTAGATGTTAATGAAACTTTAAAACAAAAAGAAACAGATACCTAGGAAGCCATAAGACAAAGTCAAATTCATAGAAAAGTGAAAATATAGAAAGGAGAAAGAGTAGGGATTTATATATTAATTTTAATAAAACTTCTATCACAGGTCTTTAGGAAATTGCTTCCAAAAGCCTCCATCCTGCCACAGTATTCAATGTTCTTTATGGATTCTTTTACCTTATACTCAAATCCACCAGCTTTTGTAGTTGCCAAGAATGTTTATTTTCCAAAGTGGAAAAGCTAAGAGGTGGTAGCCAAAAGAATACCGGAATACCAGACCAAATAAAATAAAATAAAATAAGTAAAACAAAACTTCATTACTTTATTCTGTTTTGATGCTGAATTAGTGCTGCTAGTCAGATTATTGAATCATGTTAAATCCAGAAAAAATAACAAATGACCAAAGTACATTTGCAAGACAAGTTCCCTTTTCCTTTCCTTTCTTCAGGGTTGAATTCTAAGTCTCCAAGATTAATCATCAGCTGAGACATAATTATGCAATATGTTAGTGTAGACCAGTATATGTTAAAGATGTCGATTTTGTTGCTACTAAGTAAGATGTACTTGAAGGTTTACTTCACTTTCATTCCTTGCATCTCTCTATTTGTATGTTCATGTAAAATAATTTTTTTTTTCTGGCTCTTCATTCCACTTCTGCTTCATTTACATTTGCATTAATTCTTCAGTAGATCATTAAAAACTCATAGTGTAGCTGATGGCCTGCAAAAATAGTTTCTCTCTGCAAAAGATAAGGATTTCTTGTATGTCAGAGAAAGCTTCTACTTCTGACATACACTGTAAGTATAGTTAAATTTGAGTGATATGATTTTCAGTTATTATCCACAATACATATTTTTCAGATCATAGTTAATCTCTTTTAACACCTTACAAGTTTTGGTGTCACTGCTTCCAGACTGTGGTTTCTGTAGAACATGGAATATGGAAAGTTTATTTTTTTTTCAGAATCCCTTTGACATTTCTGAAAAACTCTCCTTGTGATATGAGTGGGAATAGATAGCATGAGGAGATTATTTATTTATTTATTTATTTATTTATTTAAGTCATGCAATAATTTTGAAACATTTAGTTGCATGACTGATCTATGAAACTATCTGAGCATAGTAGGAATATCTGCCTTTCCCCCCCCCTCTTTTTTTTTTTAATGTAGTAATTAATTTTATACTAATGCATTTCTTTTATGCTCAAAAAAGAGAATTAGAGACAACTTCCCACAAGAATTAGAGACAGCTTCCCTTGACTATTCTGTAAATGTCTGAATAATAAGTTGTATGACGATGTCCATCTCACATATCTCTCTATGTTTCTCCTTTAAATAGGCATTGTTTGGCTCTATAAACATAAAAGTGCTATTGCATAATACATAAATATCCTCACTGGATGATGACATATGTATAGAAAATAATTTTTATAGTTATTTCTCTAAAATAATTAAAAGGGAGAAGGGAGCAAATTTTGAATTTTACATCTATGCATCATTGTCATGATTGCTTAATTATTTTAGATTCTCAGACGTACTGCATTTTCTTCATTATTTCTCTGGAAGCATTTAAAGTCAAAACCCCTAACTTTCACATATAATACAGAGTAAATTAATTTCTATCTTGCAACCTGTTGTTATATTCCCATAATTACTAATGTTACATTTCCATAATTGCAAACAATTATTTGAAACAAGGACCAAGTAAATTTATTAGTTTGTTTTGCTGTTGCTGTTTGTTTGTTTGTTTGCTTGTTTTAAAAATATGAAGGAAGTGAAATTCTCTTGTCTTTCTATAATCTGTTAATCAAGGCCAAAGTTGAAAAACTACACTTAAGCAGAAGACTGTAAATGAAACGTCTCTTAGGTCAAATTTTATAGGCTTTTGTGTTATTAGAGAGATCTACTACTACTAAATTTGGGCAATAGGGCCTAAGCCATGCTTATTAGAGTTGTTAAAAATAACTCCTGTATCTTCTGGAATGAAAGAGCATGTGTAGTCCTGCATCACCCACATAGTCTGCTACTGGGAAATGAAATCAAAAAAACTTCATTCTCATATCAGTAGTTGAAACTAGCATTAATAAGGACAAGATTGTCCTACAGACTGAATTTCTTTTCCTTAAATCACAGGAATTTCCCCTCATTACTGTCTCCTTATTCTGTTTTGTCATGTTGACCTTTTAGAGGGAAGAACATACAACCTTACTGTTACCATTATATGTCTGAAGACATCAATAACTAAACTTCTGCTGATTTCACTGATCCCTAGAAGTTCAATTTCTGTTGATTCTCTTGCTGCCATTTAGTAATATTTTCTCCTACCAAAGAGTGGTAGGTGGTAAGAGCAAAAAGGAAAAGGAGATTCTAGTTCTGCTTATGGTATTAAGATGTGAATTTCAGTGGAAGGTAAAACTATTAAAATAGCAACACTTTATCTGCTTCCTTTCCAAAGTATTAAACAAATAAATACTGAGGGGTTTTATGTTCTTCTTAAAATATCTATATAAATCTAATAAATACCATAATTAGTGTCTCAAAATCACTGCTTCATGTCAGCTAGATTTAATGTATTTCATGTGCTGTATGCTCTGGGTCTGTAAGTATTGACATTTTGTGTGAGACCTCTAAACTATTCTTAAATAGAGCTCAAACACTTTGACTTGTAGCAAGGCGAGGGGTCTGTCTCTTGTCCTAAGCACAGAGTGATACAAGAAGATATAGTCTCAAGTTTCACCAGGGGAAGTTTGGGTTGGATTTTGGGAAAAAATTTCTTCACTAAAAGGGTAGTAAGACATTGGAACAGGCTTCCCAGGGAAGTAGTTGAGTCAGCATCCCTGGAGGTATTCAAAATAGATGCAGTAGCTTAGGGACATAGTTTAGTGGCAGGATTGGCAGTGCCAGGTTAATAGTTGGACTTGATGATCTTAGAGGTCTTTTCCAGCTTAAATAACTCTATGGTTCAATGAGTTTTTGTTTGTTTGTTCGTTTGCTTGTTTTTCTGAAAGAGCAGATTTTGATTTTACACAAGTAATATTCTAACATTAGTTCTCACTTGTTCTTCTGTGCCTGTACAATAGCAAAGTTAATGTTCTCATAATTTTTATGAAGCAGTAAGATGTGCTGATGAATCACTGGAACACCTTGCAAATATGTCTTACTTCCTTTAGTGATAAAAGTTCAGAGTACTATGTGACAATTCAAAAACATTTTAAATCTTCTTTGCAATGGCTTAACACAGATATGATGGCCTTCCTTATGATTTTTTAAGCTTATTTATTCTGCCCACTGAAGAACTGTAGGGTTGTATAGGGAGACATACTCCCTGTCTCTACAAGCTAAGAACTGTTGTTAGTTTCTTCACAATCAGTTCAACATTAAACACAAGTTTCTATGGTGCTTTGTTTTTCCATGGATCCCACCTTTCTTGGTCTCAACACTTCCCTGTTTGTGGGCAAATCTCAGTGTTCCCTTCTATCTGTCCTTTTTAATACACAAAATTACCAGGGATGTAGGAAAAAACCTAGATAGAGTTTAATCTGCCTGCAGTTTGATTGCACTAGCTTCCTTTTCTGTGCACCCACTGCAGTGTTCCTTGCTGCTGATGAAGCTCCACAGCTTTCTTGGATGACCTGATCCCAAAAGGCAAAGAGGTGATACACTGCTGTGAAAACGAATGCAAGACAGAGCAAGTGTTTAAAAGGGGCTAGCAGCAGACCTATTGCTCCTCTCTGTGAAACTAGAAGCATTCCTAAACCACATGAGCCAAAAGTAGAGAAAAGGGAAAGACAGACATTGCTAACCACCTGTTACATCAAGGTTAGGTTTGTCAATGCTTTTTTTTCCATTAGATTTGTTCCGAGTCTCAGCCATGTCTAGTTTCAGTGTACTTAAATACCCTACGTATATTTAAACCTTTTATTTGACTTGTGCTACAATTATTGTCTTAGCTTTTAATCTTTATGAAGTGCAGTCCATTGACACTGATTCAATATTAGTAAGCCCTTCCAACATATAAATAATTATGATGGTCTTGTGTTGCTTTCTGTGTAGTGTCCTCAGTAAGGTGATATTTGAACTTTTATTTATTTATTTATGAATATTAGTTCTCAGTGGTACACAATTAACCATACTACTGTGGGTGCCTGCAGATTTTCATGTGGTAGCTAGATATATTTGTTATTTATTTCATAATAAACTAAAAGGTGTAAGTAATATCACCCTCCTCCCTAATATGTTATCTGAACAAGACAAGTGTCTTCTGTTTTACTAGGTAGCTTTTCAAGTCCAACCATCACCTAACACTACTCAATTCACCACTAAACCATGACCTTAAGTACCGCATCCACATGATTCTTTACCTCCAGGGATGGCAACACCACCACTTCCCTGGGCAGCTTATTCTAATGCCTAACCACTTTTCTGTGAAGACCGCAACATCTACCCTTTCTGGTAGTTGTAGAGAACAATGAGCCCTCCCTATCCCCGGACTAAACAAATATATTTCCCTCAGCTACTCATGTGTCTTGTTCTCTTGCCCTTTCAGCAGTTTCACTGCTCTTCCCTGAACATGTTGCAGTACCTTGATGTCCTTCTTGTAATGAGGGGCTAACGGTTGAACACAGTACTCAAGATACAGTCTCACTAGTGCTGAGTACAGAGGGACAATCACTTCCCTAGTTTTGCTCGCTATTTCTGATACAAGGCAGGATGCTATTGGCTTTGGCCACCTCCGCACACTGCTGGCTCACATTCAGCTAGCTGTTTACAAATACCCCCAGGTCCTTTTTGCCAGCTGTTCTTCCTTGAGCCTATACCACTGCATGGGATTGTTAGGACCCAAGTACAGCGCCCAGCACTTAGTCTAATTGGGTAACGTACAGCTGGATGAAGCCCATCAATCAAGCCTATTCAGATCCCTCCGCAGAACTGAAGCAGATCAACACACCCAACTGAGTCGGTATTGTCTGCAAACTAACTGAGTGTACACTCTATTCTCTTGTCAATATAATTGTTAAAGATATGAAACAAAACTTTTCCCAGTATTAAGCCCTGGGCAACACTACTTGTGACCAGCCACCAACTGGATTTGAAACCATTCACATTGACCTTTTTTGGGCATGGTCATCCAGCCATTTTTTTACCCAGCAGACATTACTTTTGCCTAAGCCATGAACAGACATTTTCTCCAGGAGAATGTTGGGGAAAATGGTATCAAAACCTTTGCTAAATCCAAGTAAATAACATTTACAACCTTTCCCTCAATCACGAAGTGGTTTATTGTATTGTAGAAGGAGATCAGTTTAGTCAAGCTGGATCAGACTTTCATAAAACCTGAACTGAGGGTTTGAGCTCAGTTGCTGAACTGAATCTGATTACTTGGTTGTCCTGTATGTACCATGTGGTGGCACTCAGAATGATCTGCTCCATGACCTTCCCTGACAATGAGGTCACACTGACAGTTCTGTAATTCCCTAAATCCTCTTTCCCGCCCTTCATTTATATTGGCATCAAATTAGGCAATCTCCAGTCAGCTGGGATCTCCCTGGTTAGCAAGAACTACTGATAAATTATTGAAAATAGCTTGGTGAGCACTTCTGCAAGCTCCTTCAATACCTTTGGGTGGATCCCATCTGGCTCCATAGATCTGTGTGTGTTCAAGTGTGTAGTAGGTCACTAACCATTTCCCTTTGGATTATAAAGGCTTTAATACTGCTTGCTGTCCCTGTCTTCCAGCTCAGTAGGCAGGGTACCCCAAGAACAGTCAGGCTTACTAATAAAGACTGAGACAAAGAAGGCACTATGTTTCCTTAGACCTCCTTTTGCTGTTTATGCATTTATAAATATATTTTCTGTCCTCCTTTACTGCAGTAGCCAAGTTAAATCCTAGCTGGGCTTTGGCCCTTCTAATTTACTGCTATGTAACTTTTCAACATCTTTATAGTCCTCTTGAGTTGTCTGTTTCTTTTTCTAAAGGTCATATACTCTTTTGGTTTTTTTCCCAAGTTCCAGAAGAAGCTCTCTTTTCCACCAGGTTGGTCCTCTTCTCTGCCAGCTTGTCTTTCAGCGCATAGAGATTACCTGCTCCCATGCCTTCAAGAATTAATTCTTGAAGAATGTCCAACCATCCTGGACTCTATTACCCTTTAGAACTGTATTCCAAGGGATTCTGTCTACCAGGTCCCTAAATGGGCCTGTCTGCCCTCTAAAAATCCAAAGTAGCAGTTCTTCTGACTGCCTTCCTTGCTTGCCTAAGGACGGAGATCTCTTGTGATCAGTGTGCTCAAGATGGCCTCTAACCACCACATCACCTTCTAGACATTCCTTGTTAAAATACCGCAAGTCATGTGGGGCACCTTCCATAGACAATTCCCTTACCACCCGTGTCAGGAAGTTATTCTCCAAACATTTCAAGAATCAACTAGTCTGTTTTTTCTCCTCTGTATTGTATTTCCATCAGATGTTTGGGAAGTTTAAATCTCCCCTGAGAATGAGTGCTAGCAATCACAACACTTCTAGTTGCTTATACAATATTTTGTCTACTTCTTCATCTTGGTTAGATGCATAGAAGCCCATGCAGTAATTTTACTTGATTAACAATTTGAAGCTCATTTCTCTTGACTACCTTAATAAACAGACATCTGTGAATTAAAATAATAATAATAATAATAATAATTAAAAAAAAAAAAAAACAGACAAGGATTCAAATCACAGAATCACAGAATCATCTAGGTTGGAAGAGACCTCCAAGATCACCTAGTCCAGTGTCTGACCTAACACTAACAAGTCCTTCACTAAACCATATCACTAAGCTCTACATCTAAACGTCTCTTAAAGACCTCCAGGGATGGTGCCTGAACCACTTCCCTGGGCAGCCTATTCCAATGCCTAACAACTCTTTCGGTAAAGAAGATCTTCCTAATTTCCAACCTAAGAAATAGGTTATATATCTCAATTATTCTACTTTATGTAGGCTTGTTTTATTAATCCTTTCATATGAAACCTAAAAGCTCACAGAAGAGGCACCTTCATTTATAAGCAGTACTCCTAAACAAGAGAAGTCATTGATTTCTTTTGGCTGGTCAGTGTGAAAATAACACTGAAATATCTTGAGCATATAGGTGCTTCTGCCTTTTATGCCTATGCATGAGCTTCTGTGTGAGATTTAATTTCCTTTCAAGTTTAACACAGAACTACAATTTTGTAGGTCTATAAGGCTGTCCGACCAACTTATTTATAAACTAATATTTTTTCTAGTTTTTACCTAAAAACCAGTAAAAGTGACTTCACCTCAATATTTTCACTTTGATCTATGAGACAGCAGAATAGAAAGAGTGTAAGGTCTGATATGTACCATCTGGAGATAATTAGGAATTTCTATTGAAATATCATAAAGTATATAAACATGCATAATAGAGCAGAAAAATACAATAAAATGACATTGCATTTGAAGTTGCTTCAGAATTTTCTCAGATTAACATGTCCTTTGAAATCCCATACGTTGGAATATTGCCAAAACTTTAGCTTTTAGTCTAATTTTGAATTAAGATATTTTTAAAATATTAGACTCTCCAAGAGACTGAAAAATTCCTGTTTCAGTATTCTGCGGTCCAAACGTATCCATTTTTCTTTAAAAAGATGCTGCATTGTAGCATAACACCCATACCACTAACCATGTAAATAGAAATACCATCATAAACAATTTACATCACAAAAAGAATCTTATATATATGAAATTAAGGAAAACAGTGATAATCTCCAACAGTTGTTTGAAGAATTATAAATATCAAATGTAAATATCAAATAAATATTGAATAAATGTAAATATCAAATGGTAAGGGAAGATATTTATTGAATAGTGAAACTGGATTTTAATGCTGGCTCCTCAAAAACAGCTTATCCAATTAATGTATATCCTTATGTATCTGCAAAATAGGACCTTATTTGCACTTTTAAAGTTTCCCCATTGTAGTAGAAGTGGTTGATCTAGAAAGAGAAATGGCCAGGAGGTGATAAAGTTATTAATGTATTTGTTTTCTGATAACGTTATCTGCCTAATGACCAAAGTCTGGGGCATCTGAGCTTTACTCTTATGACTAATCTTAACAAGTTATTGCAAGCATAAGAGTTCTCACCATTATTGAGTTGAACCATTCCTCTATGTGATTGAAATAAATCATTCTTACTACCTGAGTGCCTACAAATATTGTATATTTTCACAAATGTACGAACAGGTTGCAATTACTATTGAAAATTAGGGTATTACATGGGAATGGTTAAGAAGTCTGTACAGGCAATAATACTTAGAAGAACAGATTATCCTAATATTTGGGCAATAATACTAAGAACAGATTATACTGATATTTGGGGATTATGGATAATCATCTGCAACATATCAACTAATATAACTCACATCATCTATGAAACTTTTCAAACATGACAGACAGAATCAGTCTTATTCAAAATGAGCAATGCAGAATATTAACTGTCATTGCACTATACCAGGAATAATACAGAATAATTTGTTTGTTATTCTGTACAGGTTGCAATGAAAGGATTTGATTCACTTCTACCTAGAAATTTGAGCTGTTTCAGATGAAACAGCATTATCCTGATTAATTATAATAAACTGTGTACTATAAAGTGTGATTTATAATAGATATAACTGCTCACAAAACTTAAAATTACTTGTTGCAGAAATAGAATCCTTTAAAATATGAACTATATATCTATAGAAAAAATAAATCATATTCCAGAAAAAAAATATGTAACATCATAAATCAATATAAAAGGAGTTTAAATGCTGATACATATATCAGTCTTCTAGAAGAAGTAAACACATAGAACAAATGACTCACAAATATCTGTATCAAATTTTACAAAGTATTTGGCTAATTAATATAAAATATCGTTATTATATATTCAGAAAGAGTAGCTGTTCACTAGTCTTCTCTGAAGCATAAAGTCAGAAAAAAATACACATGTATAAAATTTTTTAAAATGTTATCTAAAAATGAAAATAATATGTGTAAAAATAATGAGGATAGATGATTAATTACATATAAATGTTTTTTTTTTTTTCTTTTCATGAAAACCCTCCAGATTTTGTATTGTTAAAAAGACCACAACAAGCTTCAAAATGACAACCGACAAAAATATAGATTACTGTCAATATAAACTTGGCCTTTACTTTGACAGGATTCTAATTAAGCATACAGAATATACTTTCAGATACTCATAGAACTACTCAGTTTAGGGGTTTACTTACAGACTGTAGTCACACCACATATCTTGCCACCTATTCTAATCCCAATTAAGTTGCTTAAACTCTGATATCTAATGTAACTTGTGATACAAAAACCTGCCTGGTTAATTCAGAAGAGCACAAGGTTTCTTTCAGGTCTTCTCTCACACCTCCAGCACTGACACTAGATGTTTCAGGTATCTTATCTTTGAAAATACTTGAAAGAAATTAGCAGAAGTGATTAAATGAATACCAGTGTGGCTAAACTGCATAGGGAGAATGGCATTTGTGTAGTTTACTTGGACGTTAGAGCTTTAAGGCAGAAAATAAGATTTTTGAGTTACTCTCAAAAGTAACCAAAAAAAAACATCCAGAGCTGCTACTTTACTTGCATATGAAAAAGAATTTCAAATACCAAATCAGTAGAAGCTTTCAGAAGCTTTGCTATGTACAACTATTACAATGGTCCCATTATAAGCTTGTTCTCAAAAGGTTTTAAAAGTATATGTCTGTTCATATAAAAATATGTCTTCACATTCCTTGTGAAGGAATTCCTTGTGAATTCCTTGAAGCCTAGGAAAGCTTTTCTTACCAATTTCTGCATGGGTTAATATATACATAAAATCTTAATTTCAGAAGTAATATCAAGACTATGGGGCAAGTACATCATTCAGTTACCTAATCAGAGCACCTCACAGTTTTGGTTTTGGCCCATGTATTTTTATTTTTATTATTTATTTATTTATTTATTTATTTATTTATTTGTTCTTATAGATGAAGACTTGATGAGTCATGGCTCTGGTACATGGCAAGGTCTCATGTTTTCAAGCTGAGATGGCTGTGGTATATGTGTAGGAGATAGGAAATAGTTAAAGGTCCTATGGATGAGACATACTCAGGGAATTTGCTTTAGAAAGACTGCTTTATAAGGTAGTTAAGGTTAAATACAACAGAGATATGGGAAAACAAACAAGCCAAAAATCTCAAGTGCAAAAGAGAAACCTTAAAAGCTGTACAGAAGGAATGGGTAGGCTGACGGCCCATACATAACACTCAATTCTGAATTTCAAGTAATAACTGGTAGGCAAAAGAAAGTCAGAAAGTATACTTATATCTGTCAATAACCAGTAATGAACTGTAATATATTTGAAACTTTTGGTTGGTTGATTTTGAAAAATAAAAACAAGTGAGAATTACTTATTATATAGAGATGGGTAAATAGGCATTTTAGAGATATGCTGAATGAAATTGCTAGCTTGAAATAGGGCTGCCTGAGCCCTAATTAAACTTGAATTAAAAAAAAAAAAAAAGAAAGGAAGTAAACCTACAGGACATATATATATATATATAATCATTATTATTATTATTATTATTATTATTATTATTATTATTATTATTATTTATTAGGAAGGGAAAGAGAAAGAGACAGAGAAAGAAGGAGGGACTTGAAGAATTATTTTCAGTTGTACAGCCTCCCAACATTTTTTAGCATTTTTTCAAAACAGTCTTCATCAGTAGATAAAATACTCTTCCAATTTAGTTGGTTTTCTGAGTGATGTTATTTATGTTTTTATTCAAATGTGTTTAGAAAATAGCTGGCTGATCCACCATAACTTTCCCTCTCAACAAAGACAGGTAGATTTTGTCTTGTGCAGAATTCAATAACAATGTCACAACATTGTCAATAAATGAATAAAACAAAACAAAACAAAACAAAACAAGACAAAATAAAATAAAATAAAATAAAATAAAATAAAACAAAACAAAATAAAATAAAATAAAATAAAATAAAATAAAATAAAATAAAATAAAATAAAATAAATAAAATAAAATAAAATAAATAAAATAAAATAATAAAATAAAATAAAATAAAATAAAATAAAATAAAATAAAATAAAAAGATAAAATAAAAAGATAATATAAAATAGATAGATAGATAGACAGACAAATAGATAAATAAATAAGTCTTTTTTCTTTGTCTTCCTGGGTTCCTCATTTCTAAGCTCCTCCTTGTTCTTCATTTCTTCAGCTTAATTGTTCTCTTCACCTCCACATTCTCATCTAACATTTCTCCCATATTACTTTTGGGATACATCATTTTGTAACTTTTTTTTTTTCCTTAAGTTTGGGATTTATTATTGCAGAAACATCTTCAACACCTAAAAGTTCTTTGATACTATAGTTAAATATTCAAAATTCCTCTTATAAAATTTCGTTATTAGTATGTTTCTCGTCAGTATTTGATGCAAAGAATCATCCACCATTCATTGTCATCTTGCTTTGCACCTCTCTATCTTCTGTATTGCCTTGCACCTTCTATTGAGCATTTTACTTGTAAATTTAGATCAATGGATATGATTAGCCCTGATCATGTAAAACAATTTTTTTTCCTAAACTATTGATTTTCAGGAGGATGCAGATTTACAGAATTATGACATCAACTCACTGAAATTCCTAAATGGGGCTACTTCTCTGAACGGCCTGTTACAAGTCTCCCTGTCCATAGACATATATATGCCACACATATTTTAAAAGATTGGTAAGAATTATTTATTTTACAACACTTTCTATACCCAGAGTTATGACTTTGGTTTACTTGTGAGGCTTAGTTGATCATACTGTCTGCTGAAGAAAAAATTGCTGCATTTTTTCACCTATTAGACACTTACAAAAAACAAACTACAACTCCAAAATACAACATTAGCTTCATTAGCTCTGCTAATTAATGGAACAATGGATTTGAAAAATTAGCAGTAAGCCCTAAGTGAGAAAGTAACTTTTTTTTTTTTTTTTTTTTTTCCCCTGGGGTACTTTTAAACCTAACATACTGTTAAGAGACAAAACGTACCAGAAGAGGGAAAAAAATATAAATTTTCTCTCCCAAGATCGGAAGATTATTGTACTGATATTTTAATGCAAAATTATGAGAGAAACCAAGAAACAAAACCCACAATTCTCTTTCTCTTAAGCAAATTATTTAAATGTCAAACTGCAATTATATTCTTCTTTAATGTATTTTTTATGTAATTGAACATGGTGGATTTTTTTTTTCTCCCTTCAAAACTCCCTGTTTTCTCCATACAGCTTCATAGCTGGTATGTATATCCAGGTGTTTTGGGTGTTTGATAGCCTTACAGCTGAAGAGGATTGTACAATTTTTTTTCTCTCTTTTTCTTTTTTTTTTTTCCTTTTTTTTTTTTCCTTGAAAATGCAGTATGCAAATCCACAAGTTCACACAATTCATTTGTCACTAATTCTGCCACTATGTAGCTGTTGTACTAAGAAATATCTATCAAAGTCAGTACGACAGGTAAACTGGAAGAAAAAACTCAAGTTTTGAAAACTTCATACTGAGCTGTTCATGTTAGTTAGGCCTGAAATAGTTCTGAGTATGCATAAATTGACATCACCTGGCACTTAGAGTACTGTGCATTCAGAGGTCTTACTTTTAGTACACAGTTGCTGCTTGTACAGTTTCTGATTAACATTAAAAAAAAAAAAAAGCTACAAACAAACAAACCAATCCACAACAACAACAACAACAAAATCTTGGCGTCTGTATTCTACAGTCACACTTCTGTTATACAATTTTCCTAAATTCAGTTCCAAGACTTTTTCACTCTAGTTAGAGACCTATTAAACAAAATTCAAATAATTAACATATTACATCTTTTACCCTTAGTATCACATCAGATTATAAACATGTATTATAGACTAACATAAGAAATGGTAAAAATAGTATTATTATGATATCTTCCAGAAATGTCTAATCACATTTCTACTTTATAGATATTATTATTTTTAAATAATGTAAATAACATCCATAGCCACTGACCAATAAATTATCTGTAGGGGTTCATAGCTGAGAGCAGAACCTTGGATCATTAATTGCTTAAAGAAGCAGTGTGGCCAGCAGGTCTAGGGAAGTGATTGTGCCCCTGTACTCGGCTCTGGTGAGGCCGCACCTTGAGTACTGTGTTCAGTTTTGGGCCCCTCGCTACAGGAAGGACATGGACGTGCTCGAGCGAGTCCAGAGAAGGGCGACCAAGCTGGTGAGGGGTCTGGAGAACAAGTCTTACGAGGAGCGGCTGAGGGAGCTGGGCTTGTTCAGCCTGGAGAAGAGGAGGCTCAGGGGCGACCTTATCGCTCTCTACAGTTACCTTAGAGGAGGCTGTAGAGAGGTGGGGGTTGGTCTGTTCTCCCACGTGCCTGGTGACAGGACGAGGGGGAATGGGTGAAAGTTGCGACAGGGGAGTTTTAGGTTGGATGTTAGGAAGTACTTCTTTACCGAAAGGGTTATTAAGCATTGGAACAGGCTGCCCAGGGAGGTGGTGGAGTCACCATCCGTGGAGGTCTTTAAAAGACGTTTAGATGTAGAGCTTAGCGATATGGTTTAGTGGAGTACTTAGTGTTAGGTCGGAGGTTGGACTCGATGATCTTGAGGTCTCTTCCAACCTAGAAATCTGTGATACTGTGATACTGTGACTATTAAGTTTCTGCTGGTATTCAATGTCTTCTTGTTAATATATTTAAACTGGAAGTCTTTGAATTGTTATTCATTGCGTACCTTGTTGCTTCATCTCAAGGAATAAAGTAGTATCTAACCATTTAACCTCAATATAGGGTTCATAAAGGGAAACTTTTAGAAGTCTCTCATAGTTTTGGACTAAGAAAAAGGGGAACAGAATCACTGGCTGTCACTTTGAGGTTTTAAATATGATGTGATATATAAGCCAATATGTCTTTCTTTATAACTGTAGTGCAATTATTTCCTTTTCACTCTCATTCTATGCAACACGAACTCAAGAGTACCAAATAGCATTGCCAAGCATAATCAAATCGTTGGTAGGTAAAAACGAATCTGGAGACCAAGCAAAGTAAAATAAAATAGTGTGTGGATCTGGGCTAATGTGATTTCCCATTTGATATTGGTTAGCCAGTTGTATATTTCTTTTTCAGCAGTAAGGAGAAGGCACATGCTCATGTGTAAGAAACTCTTACCAAGACACAAGCCTGGAGAATTAAAACCACATCCGCCAGTCAATTAAGTATATCAGGAAAGTAGGACTATTATAGCTTACTGTTGTGGGTTTTTTTTATTTTTTGTTTTGTTTTGTTTTGTTTTGTTTTGTTTGTTTGTTTGTTTCCTGTCTGCAAAATTTCACCTTTCTCCTCCCCTTCTTTATGATGAACACTTATTTTTGTGTTCATTATTGCTTTTACAGAGACTATGTCTCTTCTAAGCTGGATTACTCTATCAGAGAAACACAACGTAGACAGTAGTACGTATAATTGGAAGCCAGAACTATTTTACTCTCCCTTCACATGTCATCCCCAACCTCAACATACTGAATTTGCTGACTCAGGGCCAGAATGCAGAAAGAGGGAAATCCAAGAAAAAGATTGTATCAAACAGTCCAGTCCTCGTCATAAACATTACTTGCTTACCGCACGTTATATGTGCAGAGACCTGAGCCCTTCGAAAAGTGTAAAATCTTATATCAGCAACTGGGAAAGGCTGCATGAGGCTGCTGTGGTTTAACCCGGCTGGCAGCTAAACACCACACAGCCGTTCGCTCACCCTCCCCCCTCCCTCTCTGGGATGGGGGAGAGAAACGGGAAAGTGAAGTCGGTGAGTTGAGATAAAGACAGTTTATTAAGACAGGAATATAATAATATAAGGAATATAATAATAACAATAATAATAATAATAGTGATAATGATAATAGTATTAACAATAATAATGTGTAAGAAAACAAGTGATGCACAATGCAATTGCTCACCACCCGCTGACCGATGCCCAGCCTATTCCCGAGCAGCCGGCCCCCCCACCCCGGCCAGCCACCCCTATATATTGTTTAGCATGACGTCAGATGGTATGGAATACCCCTTTGGCCAGTTTGGGTCAGCTGTCCTGGGTCTGTCCCCTCCCAGCTCCTGCTGCACCCCCAGCCTGCTCGCTGGCAGGACAGAGCGAGAAGCTGAAAAGTCCTTGGCCTGGTGTAAACACTGCTCTGCAACAATTAAAACATCAGCATGTTATCAGCGCTCTTCTCATCCTAATCCAAAACATAGCACCCTACCAGCTACTATGAGCTACTTAACTCTGTCCTAACTGGAACCAGGACAGAGGCCTACACATGCATGGAATAATTAAAATTTGTGAGACCATGCAGAAACAATTAATGTAATTCTGTGTACTAAAGCTGAGGTAATAACTGCCTTTTTTCCACCAAGAAAAAATGAGACACTGTCATAGTAAGTGCTAGGAGACGGGGTCTTTGAAGTCTCCCCCATCTTTGAAGTAACATTTGTTTTTGAGACAAGTCTTCAGGGAACTAGGAAGGGAAAGAAGAAAACAGGAAAAGAAAAGAGAGAGAAGGGAAAAGACAGTTGTTTTAGTTGTGTTTTGTAGAGACCTTAAACCAAATGACTGTATAACCACATCTAATTTTGGGTCCCTCAGCAGGCTAGTAGAGAAGGATGATGATCTCAGGCATAAGACAGGCACCAACCTGCCAAGCAGTGACAGGATTGAATTGTTTCCAGACAGGCCTGAGGGGACAGATGCCAGAAATTTGTGCTTATATACATCTGTTCATATGCTCAGTGGGATCTAAGTTAAACCTCAGAAATAAAATTAGGTGTTTACACTGGTATGCAGGTTCTATGAATGGACCCTTTGTTTAAGGCCTAAAACCATAAGCATGTCTGAATGTATATAGTTTCCACTAGCTCAATTCTAAGCTATCACTGCTGTGGTGGTCTGTGATAGAGAATAAGGAGGAACTGTTGTTTTTTTATTTATTTTTTTCCCAGAAATAGTGTAGTCAAGTCAAGCACCGCTAAAATAAGTGCAGCCTGTTTTCAAATTAATGAGGGAGTTTCATGTTACACTGTCATTTTACTGAGAAGTAACTATAATCACATGCTATATTTTGACATGTTATTCTACAGGAATCAGAATAAAGTCTTGGAAACTTCATTTAACTTACAGATGGTTAATGTATATTTTGTGAAAATGTGGTCAGCATTCTGAAATTATTTAATTCAGTGAAATGCTGATTGTGTGTTTAATATCACATTGAAAGAAGATACTGTTTTTATTTAAAGGATTTTCAATGATAACAGGTAAATTACAAGAAAAAATCTAATGGAATTTCTGGAAAATAATAAACTATACTACTAATAATACTAATTTATACTAATACATAACAACTATAATGATAATATAGTAATAATAAATTGGTATAGTGATATTAACTATTTTGAAATATCTTAAATGTAAATGAGATCAGATTTTTTCATATGATGATGAATAATCATCAACCTGGTGATACAGTGAATAATCATTAGTTTTCAATGATTAATTAACATTTTCAAATGAAGTCTGAATTTCTATTGTTAATCAGTGCAATTTGATTATATATATATATATTAGTAGGCAGCAGCACCATTTTCTGTGGGGAGAATAACAGATAAGAGGGAAAGCATACAACATAGTATATCATTTTTTTTTTGTCACTGTATTTGGTTTTGTTTGTTTATGAGCATTATGAAAGGGATATTACCTGACATGTAAGAAATAAGCTATTGGAAAATGGAAGATATGGACTGTTTTCCAGACATTCAGTGGTAAAAAGTAAAGCATGCTCAGTGGCATTTGTTATAAGAGAAAATACAAATCTGCTTTTCCATTCTAATAGGACACTCTTCCAAGCCCAGTGAGATGAAACACGTACTAGACAAGTTTACATCACGATGTGGTGTACTATAAATAATGAATACTTGTTTGTGCTTTCAAAGACTGAAGGGACAGAATCACAAACACCAGGCTCTGCTTACTGAACGATAAAAGAAGCACACTTTACTGAGCTATCCTACTTAGGATACAGTCTGTTACACCCGCTATCTATTTTCTTCCTCTACACATAATTTGGGAAATAGAAAAATATTAACCCAGTTTCAGAATAAATTTCGTTAGTTGGCATAGAATAAACTGCATGTCATAAAACAACTGATTTTTATTTATTCATTTATTTATTTGTGTGTGTGTGTGTGTTTAACCAGTGCATGCAATTGGTCTTGTAAAATGCTCACTTTGCTCATTGAATCACTTACTATGACCTGTACTGTTTATTTTTCAACAAAGTTGATTTATATAACGTTCTGAGTTGGTGTCACATCAGTCAGGAAAAGGCATCACAAATGTGTTATAACTGTGAAAGAAGAACTCATATGAGATGACAGTACTCTGCCTATAATATTTCTTTTAAGCTCTACATGTATGTTTAGCACTTTTATTCTGCTATTAGATTAAAAGTAAATACAGACAAGCTACAGTATATATTTATATATATTAAAAAGTGAAAGTTATCATCTTCAACTTTTTGTAGACTTGTTCATGGACAGCTATTTACACAAGTTATTTTTTTGATTCTGGTTAATCTTTAACTATTATTAGTTTCTATGGACAGATGGAAGCAAAAATAATCTGGTTTTATGAAGTCTTAAGAGAGCATACCTCAGAGTTGAATTTGAAGGACTTGTTAGTGTTAGGTCAGAGGTTGGACTAGATGATCTTTTAGGTCTCTTCCAACCTAGATGATTCTGTGATTCTGTAAATTCTTCCTGTGAAATTACCAAAGTTGTTAGATAAATTATATTTATTTCTATAAAACCATTTAATGTGTAGAATGTATTGAGTTGAAAGGGACCTTAAAGATCACCTAGTTACAAACCCCATGCAATGGGCAGGTAAGCCATCTGCTAGATCAGGTTGCAAGTTCAACCTGACCTTGAACACTCCCAGGGATAGAGCATCCACAACTTCTTTGGGCAACCAGTTCCAGTGCCTAACCACCCTCAGAGTAAAGAACTTCCTCCAAACATCTACAGCTGATATACTGCTTGAACCTTGCTGTTGTAGCTTCAATCCATTACCTTGGGTCCTACTGCTGGTGACTAGATAGAAGAGATCAGTGCCTGCCCCTCTGTTCCCCTTGTGAGGAAGCTGTAGACCGTGATGAGGTCTCTCCTCAGTCTTCTCGTCTCCAAGCTGAAAAACCAAGTGACCTCAGCTGTTCCTCATACATCTTCCCCTCCAGATCCTTCACCATCTTTGTTGCCCTCCTTTGGACACTCTCTAACAGTTTTATATAATTTGAGTGACGCTCAAAACTGCACACCATATTCAAGATGAGGTAACACCAATGCACAGTAGAGCAGGAAAAACCACTTCCTTTGACCAGCTAGCAGATTTTAAGGTATGTTGTTTATTTGGCAAGAGCATTCTGCATAACTTCACATTTCAGACTTGTTCAGATATGCAACATAGTGCATATTTAAATTTCATAAATAATATTATCCACTCTTGGCAATAGTATTAAGTAAATTACCAAAAGTTGTATAGAGAATACAGTTTTCATTTTGTAGGTGGAAATACTCTAAAGCATAGATATTTTTGAAGAATCTAGATTTCCTGAAAGAATGATAGTGGAAAATAAACAGAGAAAGAAATATAAAGATAAATGTATGAGAACTTCAATTTATTAATTGCAAGACTGACTAAGAGATAACCCGTTGTTTATATTGCTAAATTGTCACAGCAAATGGTATCTACAATCTCTTTCAGCTTAATATCTTGCACCACATGCAGTACAAGTAAGTAGTACATGTGGAATGATACTGTGTGTATATTTAAATTTTTAATAAGGTTCTATCTATTTAATTTTCTTTACACTAATCTTTATTGTCCTTCAGATATTAGAGATGATACATTTGTTTGCAGTGAACACTGTGGCAGGAAAATGTACAGAAAATATGTGGAATAGAAGTTTTGCAATAAAATCAATATTTTCACAACTATTTTGAATGCTTTTAGAGTGCCATCCAGAAGTAGATCAATTGATGAAATAAAAGTGACATAAAAAGTACCATTATAAGAAACAAATATGTTTGATGCTAGATAGTTCTTGAACTATTTATACATGAAGTAGATCTGTGTGTATATTTTTGAAATATTTTGAGGAATTCAGAATCTATTCTCAGATGATGACCAAAACATAGTGATACATAGTGATGTGTAAAGGAATTTTCATTTAAAATATCTCACCCACCCTAATTGTAAGTACCCTGTTTATTTTGCTGAGTAACCATTGGAAAACACTACATTAAAGAGAAACCATTGGAAAACACTACATTAAAGAGAAAGGAAAAAGCAAAATCCTTTGCTTAGTGGTGTGAGATACAGATTAAACTGGAAGACTTGTCATTCTGGGAAAGAAATACAGTGGTTTAAAAGACAAAAGTTATGTTTGCAGTTTGCTATCAAAAACGACTCGATAACTGGCTTTTTCCTTTACTAGCAGTTAAACTGATGTTTTGTTTTATACGTGATCATTTCTTAAAATGGTCTATCAGGTATTATTCTCCTTAGACAGTAGAAACAGAGTTCCATCCAAAAATTTGCCATAAAAAGCATTGCTGCTTTTAGAGGAGCAAGCTGTCTAACTCACAGAATCACAGAATCACAGAATGGCTGAGGTTGGAAGGGACCTCTGAAGATCATCTTGTCCAAGCCCCCTGCCAAGCAGGATCACCTAGAGCACATTGCACAAGATGACATCCAGGTGGGTTTTGAATATCTCCAGAGAAGGAGACTGTACAGCCTCTCTGGGCAACCTGTCCCAGTGCTCTGTCACCCTCACAGTAAAGAAATGCCCTCTCATATTCAGATGGAACTTGCTGTGCTTCAGTTTGTGCCCATTACCTCTTGTCCTCTTATTGGGCATACCTGAAAAGAGGCCATCTCCATGTTCTCGACATCCTCCCCTCAGATATTTTTATACATTGATGAGATCTCCCTTCAGTCTTCTCTTTTCCAGGTGAAACAGGCCCAGTTCTCTCAGCCTATCCTTGTATGACAGGTGCTCCAGTCCTCTAATCATATTAGTAGCCCTCCTCTGGACTCACTCCAGTAGTTTCACGTCCCTCTGGTACTGTGAAGCCCAGCACTGGACACAGTACTAAAGATAGGATCTCACCAGGGTTCAGCAGAGGGGGAAGGTCTCCTCTCTTGACCTGCTGGCAACAATTTTCCAAATTCACTGCAGGATACCATTGGCCTTCTTGGCCACAAGAGCACATTGCTGACTCATGGTCAGCTCCACACTTAACAGGAAACATCAGGTATTATTCTGAAATATTCCCATTGCTAGTTCGATATTTTCTTTGTTCATTATTGGTTTTCTGGCCCTGTTAAATTAAGTGAGCTTGCAAGAGAATTACAGTTAATGAATGCATAACCACTTTGTTATTTTTTTCAGGTTATCTTTTCCCCAAATCAAGGTATTTTTATCTGAAAGATTTGTGGTGTTGTCAGTATTGCTTTGTATTTGCATACTGTAGGAAGTTTTTCAATATTTGGGTTATAGAATCATAAAATAGTTTGGATTGGAAGGGACCTTAAGGACCATCTAATTCCAACCCCACTACTAGGGACACATTCCACCAGACCAGGTTGCTCAAAGCCCCATCTAACCTGGCCTTGAACACTTCCAGATACATTTTATTTTCTTTACTTTCATTTCCCTTGGAGCTGGGGAGATTTGCAGACTGTCTGCAATTAACATGTACAACAGATCTTGTGAGTGAACCAGTCCTCCTCCTCCTCCTCCTCCTCCTCCTCCTCCTCCTTCTTCTTCTTCTTCTTCAAACCAGGGACAGTCATGTTTTTAAACATTAATAAATAAATAAATAAATAAATAAATAAATTACTTGCTTACTTGGAGCATAGTATGGGGATTAAAATGAAACAGTAATTAAAACCTCAATATCACTATTATGTCATTTATACAGAAGAGTGAATCACCATCACTTAGGTCTTCTGACCAAATAGAGAGGAATAACCAGTAATACCAGACTTCTCTTAGCATTGTGTAATCACAGAATCATCCACACTGGAAATGACCTTCAGGGTCATCAGGTCCAATCGTCACCCTGACCTACTGAATCCCATCACTAAACCATATCCTGTAAGGCCATATTGACAAGTCTCTTAAACATGTCCAGGGACGGGGATTACACCACCATCCTGGGCAGTCCTCTGCAAAGTCCAACCACATCCTTAGACAGAATTCAGGTGACTCCTGGAACCCTAAAATAGGCTGATTGTCTTCAGATCACCACTTTTATATGAGCTATTGGTTATCTTTCCCTTTAAAATTTTCTGGGCAAGAGAGAAAATGAAAACTATGAAGGTGAAAAGAAAAATTTTTTTTTTCCAGCATTTTCCTTAGATAAACTATAGTCCACTGTATTCAATTCTCATATGCCGTCATTTGTCCTATAATAAGAAATCTCAGAGGATAACTAAGCAGGTAACTTTTTTTCAGATAGTATTATGTATGTGTTTAATTATGCTATTACATTATTGTTATTATTATTTTTTTAGAAAGTACTAAATACTAACTGAAATTCAAAGCTCAAAGTATAAAGTTGTTATTTTCAACTTAGCCAAAATGAAATCATTTAAAGCAAGACTGACAAGATAGAGGAAAACTAGATTCAACAATTGAATTAAGTCATTTGATTTTGGTAACTCTGCTGACTTTGTTATAATATGAAAATGGAATGCACAACAGCTACCTAAAATTTGCAAGCTTTCTGTGGTAAAGCAAATACTTTTTGTCCTTGGAGCACAGAAGTATTATTTTACACAACTTGTCATGATTGTCCCCCTGTACTGAGCTCTGGTGAACCGCTCTCTCACTCCCCGTACTCAAAGGGAAATGGGGAGAAAATATGATGAAAAGGTATCATGGGTTGAGATAGGAACAGGAAGATCACTCAGCAATTATTGACATGGGCAAAGGTTTTACTGGCCCCCCTCCTGACTTCACCAAGAACAGAGAACACTACTGTTTTGTGGTCACTCTGCCCAAGACAACTCCCTAACACCACGTCTCCGACCAGTCCTTCTCAGTGAACAGCAAGTCTAGTGGGGGACCTCATCTGGTAGGCTCACTAACCAGCTGAGTGAGGAAGCTGTCTTCCATGCACTCCAGGAACATTCTAGACTGCTTCCTCAAGGCTGTGTTGTGTTTCCAACATATGTCCGGGAAGTTAAAGTTCCCAGTGGGAACAAGTGCTGATGCTCGAGTGACTTCCACCAGCTGCTTATAGAATGCCTCATCCGTCTCTTCATCCTGGCTTGGCAGTCTATAACAGATCCCCACTGGGATGTCTGCCTTGTTGGCCAACCCCCTGACCCCTTATCCACAAGGCCTTTACGTTATAGTTCCCAACCCCAATCTCAAGAGCATTGATACAACCTCTAATATAGAGAGCCACACCACCATCTCTCCTTATCAGCCTGTCCCTTCTGAAGAGCTTGTAGCCATCCACTGCAACACTCTAGTCATGGGAGCAGTTTCACCATGTTTCAGTGATGGTGACTAGGTCATAGTCACCTGCCACACAATGGCTTCCAGCTCCTCCTGTTTGTTGCCCATGCTGTGTGCATTGGTGTAGATACACTTGAGTTGCACCATTACCCTCACCCTCAACCGTGGGACTGCTCCCCCAGGCTCATCTCTTGCGAGTCTCATTTCTCCCCCATCCCCTTCATACCTAGCTTAAAGCCCTCTTGATGAGCCCTGCTAGCTCCCAGGTTTTGATTCTGTAATGAACTTGTCCATTTCAGCAACACCAGTTCAATTACTCTTCGATTAGATATGAACTGAAGATAAATCCTGATGCTTCTTTACTATATTTGGTAACTTCAAATTCTGAGGTGCATATAGATAAGGTCAGCTTTGTTTCTACCCTGCACTTGTTTTAAATCTTTCTACATCAAAAATATTGAAGGAAATTTTGCTGAAATACCTGAGATGTTTTCTAATATCTTTATAAGAAAATCATGTGATGATACATGTTTCTTGAACTTCCTTTTTCATGAATTAATTGAAAATAGTAACTCCCCCTAAGCAGGAATATACACAACTGGACTAATCTCACTTCATATCTCAAGGACGTATAGCACCACACACAGGGACCAGCAACGTAATGATGACTATGTGAGATCCCAAAACCTTTTGTGAAAATCACAGATTCACAGAATTCTAAGGGTTGGAAGGGACTTCAAGAGATCATCGTGTCCAACCATGTGGGAGTGTGGGCTTGAGGGTTGACAAGCTCCATGGTTGGTGATAACATTGGACTCTTAACGATGAGGCCATCAGGAATGTAAAGAGTATAGAGGGAAGAAAGAAGGGTGATTCAGGAGACGCCTTGTCTCCGGTTGCTTGTTCTCCAGCCCTGAAGACATGGAAGTTGCTGTGTGTTTGCTGTTGCTGGGCAAAGTTGTTTGACCATTGAATAGTGAGTGGAAAAGTACTGCTGTAGAGTGAATAGTATAAGAAGGGAGCCTGTCCTCCATAAGAAATGCATGAAGTTATGCCCTCAATAAGAGAGCTGAAGTTATGTCATCAATAAAATAGTAGCAGTTACTGATCCTAAAAGAATCCTGATGTACGTGTGGTCCTTATGCCACACAACCCCCCTGCCAAAGCAGGTTCCCTACAGCAGGTTGCCCAGGTAGGCGTCCAAACAGGCCTTGAATATCTCCAGAGAAGGAGACTCCACAACCTCCCTGGGCAGCCTGTTCCTGTACTCTAGTGACAGGAGAGACTCCTGTCACTCACACCGTGAAGTTCTTTCGCGTGTTGGTGCGGAACTTCCAGTGATCAATTTTCTGGCCATTGCTCCTTGTCCTGTCCCCACAAACCACTGAAAAGAGGTTGGCCAAATCCCTCTGTTTCCCACACTTCAAGTATTTGTAAACGTTAATAAGATCCCCTCTCAGTCTTCTCTTCTCAAGGCTGAACAGACCCAGGTCTCTCAGCCTTTCTTCAGAAGGAAGATGTTCGAGGCCCCATATCACCTTTGTGGCCCTCAGCTGGACTCTTTCCAGGAGATTCCTGTCTTTTTTGTACCGGGGAGCCCAGAACTGGACACAGTACTCCACGTAAGGCCTGACCACGGCTGAGTAGAGGGGGAGGATCACCTCCCTTGACCTGCTGGCCACTCCCCTTTTAATGCACGCCAGGATCCCATTGGCCTTCTTGGCCACCAGGGCACACTGCTGGCTCATGGTCAACCTGTCATCCACCAGGACCCCCAGGTCCTTCTCCGCAGAGCTCCCCTCCAGCAGGTCATCCCCCAGCCTGTGCTGATACATGTGGTTTTTCCTTCCCAGGTGCAGGACTCTACACTTGCTCTTATTAAGCCTCATTTGGTTTCTTCCTGCCCAGCTCTCCAGCCTGTTCAGGTCTCACTGAATGGCAGCACAGCCTTCTGGCATGTCGGCCACTCCTCCCAGCATTGTATCATCGGCGTATATGCCGAGGGTGGTGTGGTGGTTTCACTGAGGTGGGTGGCCGAGCTCCACCACAACCGCTCTCTCACTCCCCCTCCTCAGAGAGGAATGGGGAGAAAATACAATGAAAAGGGCTCAAGGGTTGATATAAGGACGAGGAAATCGCACAGTAATTATTGTGACGGGCAAAACAGACTCAGCGTAGGGAGATAGTAAGATTTATTACCTATTACTAACAAGCTAGAGAAGTAAAAAACAAAGGAAAGAAACCAAAAGCACCTTCCCCACCATCCACCCTCTTCCACCTCCTCCCCCTGAGCAGTGCAGGTAAACAGGGGAATGAGGGTTATGGTTAGTCTATAGTGCTTCTTCTCCGCCACTCCTTCTCGGTCACTCTCGTCCCCTGTGCTGCGGGGTCCCTCCCACAGGATACAGTCCTTGCCGAACTGATCCAACATGGGCTGCCTACAGGCAGCAGCTCTTCAAGAACTGCTCCAGATATGAGTCCGTACCTTGGGGTCCGTCTCTCAGGAGCAAACTGCTCCAACCTGGATCCCTCAAGGGCAGCAGCTCCTGCCAGGTCACCTGCTCCTATGTGGTCTCCTCTCCATGGGCTATAGGTCCGGCCCGGAATCTGCTCCAGCAAGGGTCTTCCACAGGCTGCAGTCTTCGTCGGTGCAGGTACACCTGCTCCACCGTGGTCTTCTCCACAGGCTGCAGGGTGAAACCCTGCTCCACCATGGTACTCCATGTATCAGCCTGTGCTGATACATGTGGTTTTTCCTTCCCAGGTGCAGGACTCTACACTTGCTCTTATTAAGCCTCATTTGGTTTCTTCCTGCCCAGCTCTCCAGCCTGTTCAGGTCTCACTGAATGACAGCACAGCCTTCTGGCATGTCGGCCACTCCTCCCAGCATTGTATCATTGGCGGATATGCTGAGGGTGGTGTGGTGGTTTTACTGAGGTGGGTGGCCGAGCTCCACCACAACTGCTCTCTCACTCCCCCTCCTCAGAGAGGAATGGGGAGAAAATACAATGAAAAGGGCTCAAGGGTTGATATAAGGACGAGGAAATCGCACAATAACTATTGTAATCCATGGGCTGTAGGTCTGGCCCGGACTCTGCTCCAGCAAGGGTCTTCCACAGGCCGCAGTCTTCGTCGGTGCAGGTCCACCTGCTCCACCGTGGTCTTCTCCACAGGCTGCAGGGTGAAACCCTGCTCCACCATGGTACTCCATGGCCCGCAGGGGGACAGCGTGCTTCACCATGGTCCTCACCACAGGCTGCAGGGGACTTCTGATGGGGCGCCTGGAGCGCCTCTCCCCCTCCTTCTTCACTGACCTTGGCACCTGCAAGGCTGTTCCTCACTCCTCTCACTCTCCCAGCTGCTGTGTGGCACAGCATTTTTTTTTTCCCCTGTCTTAAATATGCTCTCACAGAGGTGCAAAGCAACATCACTAGTTGGCTCAGCTCTGGTCAGCAGTGGGGCCCTTATCAAACATGGGGCAGCTTCTAGATCCTTCTCACAGAAGCCACCCTTATGTCCCCCTGCTACCAAAACCTTGACATGTAAAACCCACTACATGTAGACACTATACTCCTCCCAGCTTTGTATCATAGGCATACTTACTGAGGGTGGACACTGTTCCCTCATCAAGGCCATCGGTGAAGATGTCAAACGAGACCGGACTCAGCACCGACCCCTGGGGAACACCTCTAATCACAGGTCTCCAACTGGACTCTGCGCCACTAATCACCACCCTCTGAGCTCAGCCAGTCAGCCAGTTCTCAACCCACCTTACCGTCCACTCATCTATCCCACACTTTCTCAGCTTTGCTAGCAGGATGTCGTGGGAGACAGTATCAAAAACCTTGCTAAAGTCAAGCTAGATGACATCCACTGCTCCCACCTCCATCTACCCAGCTGGTGATGCCTTCATAGAAGGCTACGAGGTTGGTCAAGCACGATTTCACCTTGGTTAATACATGTTGATTACTCCTCATAACCGTCTTCTCTTCCAATTGCTTGGAGAGGACCTCCAGAGCAAGCTGTTCCAACACCTTTCCAAGGACAGAGGTGAGACTGACTGGCCTGTAGTTTCCCGGATCCTCCTTCTTGCCCTTCTTGAAGATGGG
Source organism: Anser anser (assembly GCF_964211835.1). Taxonomy (NCBI): domain Eukaryota; kingdom Metazoa; phylum Chordata; class Aves; order Anseriformes; family Anatidae; genus Anser; species Anser anser. Next base: position 26,584,937 of record NC_139723.1, on the reverse strand, counting down.
AGTGACAATGGCTATCCTCCAGTCTTCAGGCACCTCTCCTGTTCTTGAAGACCATTCAAAGATGATATAGAGCGGTTCAGCGATCACCTCCGCTAACTCCCTCAGCACACATAGATGCATCCCATTGGGACCCATGGATTTGTATGTGTTGAGCCCACTCATATGCTCCCGAACCACTCCCTCATCAACCAGGGGGGAGATCTCCTCTTCCCAGACCCTTTCCCCTCCCTCCAGGGTCCAGAAGTCCCATGTGTGTGTGTGTGTGTGTCTTTGCAGCAAAGACCGAAGCAAAGAAGGCATTCAGTATCTCTGTTTTCTCAGCATCCCCCATTACCAGGATAACCCCCTAATTCAGCAGGGGACCCACATTATCCCTAGTCTTTCTTTTAATGTTTTCATAATTTAAAAAAAAAAAAAAAAAAGAAAAAAAAAGGTTTGATTTTTCTTAATTAGGTAATTAATAATAAAATGTAATGGGAACACTTCTGAGAAAACTTCTGGAAGTTGTTTTACAGTAACATTGGATGAAATAGATTGTCCAAGTAAAATCAGTAGTTCTTTGAGTGAAATTCAGGCATGATGAGATCTTTGTTACTTTCTTGTAATTTTGTCATAAATTATGAAGCATTATTGGTATTTAGGGAAGTGATTGTCTCCCTGTACTTGGCTCTGGTGAGGCCGCACCTCGAGTACTGTGTTCAGTTTTGGGTCCCTCGCTACAAGAAGGACATGGAGGTGCTCGAGCGAGTCCAGAGAAGGGCAACGAAGCTGGTGAGGGGTCTGGAGAACAAGTCTTACGAGGAGCGGCTGAGGGAGCTGGGAATGTTCAGCCTGGAGAAGAGGAGGCTCAAGGGGGACCTTATTGCATTCTATAGATACCTTAAAGGAGGCTGTAGCGAGGTGGGGGTTGATCTATTCTCTCACATGCCTGGTGACAGGACGAGGAGGAATGAGCTAAAGTTGTACCAGGGGAGGTTTAGGTTGGTTATTGGGAAGAACTTCTTTACCGAAAAGGTTGTTACGCATTGGAATGGGCTGCCCAGGGAAGTGGCTGAGTCACCATCCCTGGACATCTTTAAAAGACGTTTAGATGTGGAGGTTACTGATATGGTTTAGTAGAGGAGTTGTTAATGTTAGGTCAGAGGTGATCTTGGAGGTCTCTTCCAACCTAGATGATTCTTTGATTCTGTATCTGAAGTGAGAAGTAACAACTGTAACAAATACTACCAAACATGCTGCTGAAACTGTAAGAAGAAAGATGAACAACAACAAGAACAACAACAAAAATTAAAACCAAACAGTGGAAGAAATTATGGATGTCTAAGCCTAAATTATTAGTTTAACAATGCCCAAAGTTTATTAGATTATTATAAAGATTATAGAAAGGGTACAGAACTTCTCAAAGATCATCATAACAGAAATGTAAATTCAGGTGTGCTTCTGGTGCCTGTTTTAGATTTTCAAACTAGATCAGTAACTGATTACTCAGGTTCATCCGTGAGCCGGAGGAATCCAGAAATTAGAAAAAAAAATATTTTCTCTATCAGGTTCAATGTCAGCTTTGTTGACAAGTGATCAAGTTGATAGAAATTATTAGAGTTTTAGGGGCAATTGGTATTGTAATGGCATGAGTTTTAGAATTCCTGAATGTATTACATTAAAGCTTTAATCCACAATTATTTAGTGATGAGATGAATGGTACTTGACTGTGTACATGCAAAACTGATGATTTTGTACAAGTTGCCAAAACTTCACTTCCCAAACCTATTTTTACATGTACATATATACACATATAAATATATAGGTTGTTCTAAAAATTGAAAGTGATGTGATGTATTTATTTGTACCATTACTGAATGTGTCAGTTCTTAATAAATAATCTTCTGCTTAGAGGTCCTTTAGAAAAATATCAAATAATTTCTCTTTAACAGCCAAAGAGGATGATTTTGTTATTGACTGCATATAGACTTTGCCCTGTTCATATGATTAACTCCCCTCAAGTAAGATAACTCATGAATAAATAAAAAATAAATAAATAAATAAATAAAAATAAAATAAGCTCATGAATAAAAAAGAGTGTGGAGGGGACAATAGGTATAATTTAAACAGCCATTACTATCTTCTCTAGTTTAAGTCTGAGTGTTTGAGAAGATCTAAAAATATGGGAAAAGTATTCCACATCAGCTGCTCATTATCACTTGAGTGGTAAATAAAAATAAAAATAAAATAAAATAAAATAAAATAAAATAAAATAAAATAAAATAAAATAAAATAAAATAAAATAAAATAAAATAAAATAAAATAAATAAATAAAATAAAATAAAATAAAATAAAATAATAAAATAAAATAAAATAAAATAAAATAAAATAAAATAAAATAAATAAAATAAATAAAATAAAATAAAATAAAATAAAATAAAATAAAATAAATAAAATAAAATAAAATAATAAAATAAATAAAATAAAATAAAATAAAATAAAATAAAATAAAATAAAATAAAAAAATAAAAAAGTTCTACTTCGAATTACAGGGAGAAAGGATGAGAATCAGTCCTTTCTTGAAAGGTGGGAGGAGGCTGAAGAAGAAAAAAAAACAGAAAACTTGGCCTCATATAAGCAGTAATGCCAACTATAGGGAATGCATAAATGGAAAGCTAGTACAAAATAATAATAATAATAAAAAAACTATATACGCTCAAGTTCCCAACTGTTCTGTCTTCTGCTGTGGTCTCAATTCAACACCTAAAGAATTCAGTTTAAGTATTTGCTTTAATTGTGTATAAATATGTATAAATGAATCTGAAGTTTTATATATCATAGAATCATGAAATGCTTTGGGTTGGAAGGAAATTTAAAGATCATCTAATTTAAACTCTCCTTCTGGACCGGAAGACTTTCCAGTAGATCAGGTTGCTCAAAACCTCATCAAACCTGAACAGGGCATTTACAATTTCTCTGGGCAATCTGTCCCACTGCTTCACCACCCTCATAGTAAGGAATACCTAATCTAAACCTGTCCTCTTTTAGTTCATAGAATCATAGGATATACCGAATTGAAAGGGACTCATTAGGATCACCGAGTCCAACTCCTAGCACCACCCAGGTCTACCCAAAAATTCAGACTATATGACTAAGAGCACAGACCAAACACTTCTTAAACTCCAGCAGGCTCTGTGCCGTGACTACATCCCTGGGGAGCCTGTTCCAATGAGCGACAACCCTCTCAGTGAAGAACCTCGGCCTGATATACAGCTTGAACCTCTCCTATCATAGCCTGACACCATTCCCACGGGTCCTATCACTGGTGACTAAAGAGAATAGATCAGCGCCTGCTCCTCCACTCCCCCTCGTGAGGAAGCTGTAGGCCACAATGAGGTCTCCCCTCAGCCTTCTCTTTTCCAGGCTGAACAGACCAAGTGACCTCAGCCACTCCTCATACATCGTCCCCTCTAGGCCCTTCACTATCTTTGTAGCCATTCTCTGGACACTCTCCAATAGTTTCACATACTTTTTGTACTGTTGTACCCAGGACTGCACACAGTACTCGAGCTGAGGCCGCACAAGTGCAGAGTAGAGCAGGACAATCACTTCCCTCAACTGACTAGCAATGCTGTGCTTGATGCACCCCAGGATACGGTTGGTCCTTCTGGCTGCCAGGGCACACTGCTGGCTCATACTCAGCTCGCTATCAACCAAAAACTTCAAAGTGCAAAACCATCTGCCCTTATCCTATCACTACACTCACTCATTTTTCCTGTAGGCCCCTTTTAAATACTGGAAGACTACTATAAGGTCTCCACTGAGTCTTCTATTTTCCAAGCTAAATAATCCCAGCCCCCTAGCCTGTCCTCATAGGAGAGGTATTCCAGCCTTCTGATGGTCTTCATGCCCTCCCTACAAACCCTCTCAAGTAGGTTTATGTCTTTCTTATGTCTTTTTGGGGGCCACAGAGCTGGCTGCAATATTGCAGGTGATGTCATACAGGGGCAGAGCAGAGGAGGAGAATCACCTCCCTCAACCTGCTGGACGCTCTTCTCTTTGGTGTAGCCCAGGATATAGTTGGCTTTCTGGGCTGCAAGCACACATTTTCAGCTCATGTTCAGATTTTCTTCCACCAGCACACCCACATATTTCTCTGAAAGGGCTGCACTCTATCCACTTGTTGTTTAGCCTGTATTTATGTTAGGGATTGCCCACTCACGTACAGAACTTTGCACTTGGCCTTGTTGAACTTCATGAGGTTGACATGGGCCCACCTCTCAAGACTGTCAAGGTCCCTCTGGATAACAATTCCCCTTCTCTCCAGCATGTTGACCACATCACACAGCTTGGGCAAACTCACTGAGGGTTTACTCAATCAATCCCACTGCCCATGTCACCAACAAAGATGTTAAGTAGTACTGGCCTAAAAACTGACCCATGTGGAACACCACTCATCACTAGTCTCCCCGAGAATATTGAGCCATTGAACACAACTTTGTGTGGCCATCCAGCCAATTCCTTATCTACTGAGTGGTCCATACATCAAATCCATGTCTTTCCAATTTGGAAGAAGGATGTTGAGCAAGATAGCGCTAAATGCTTTGTACAAGTACAGGTGGATGACACCAGTTGCTCCTCCCTTATGCACCAATGGTGTAACCCTGTCGTAGAAAGACAGCAGATTTCTTAGTCACAATATGCCCTTAGTGAAGCCATGTCGACTGTCAGCAATCACCTCTTTATTTTTCATGAACCTTTGCATAGATTCCAGGAAGATCTGCTCTGTGATTTTGCCAGGACTAGAGATGAGACTGATGGCTCTGTAGTTCCCTGCACCTTCCTTTTCTCCCTTTCTAAAAATGGGGGTTATGTTACCCTTTCCCAGTCACTGAGAACTTTGCTGGAATGTTGCAACTTCTCATATATGATGGCTACTGGATTATCAACTTCATCTGCCAGTTCCCTCAGGACGCTCAGATACTTCTCATCAGGTCCCATGGCCTTGTGCAAATTCGCGTTCCTTAGATGGTCTTGAACATAATCCTCTCCTTCAGTGGTTAATTCATTCTCCTAGTCCCTGCCTTTTCGTGCTGTGACCTGGGCAGTATGGCCAGAACACTTGCTGGTGAAGACTGAGGTAAAATGTCACTGCGTACCTCAGCCTTCTCCACATTCCACGTAACCAGGTCTCCTGTTTCTTTCTGGAGAGGGTCCACATTTTCCGTAGTCCTCATTTGATCCCTGACATACTTACAGAATACTTATAGAATTTGCCTTTCTGTTGCCCTTGACATCCCCGTAAAGATTCAATTTCATCTGGACTTCAGCTTTCCTAATTTGTCCTTGGACAACTTCTCTGTATTCCTCCCAGGTTACCCTTCCTTGCTACCACCCTCTGCAGGTTTCTTTCTTATGTTTAAGTTTGGCCAGGAGCTCCTTGTTCATCCATACGAGACTGGCATTTTTGTCTTACTTGCTCTTTGTTGGGAAGCATTGCTCTTGAGCTTGGAGGTGGTGATCCTTGAATATTAACCCCAATTAATTACCCCATAATAACATAATAACATAATAACATAATAATAACCCCAATTAATTCTTTAACTCCAATTCCCTCTAGGGCTTTATCCTATATTACTCTACCAAGTAGATCCTTGAAAAGTCCAAAGTCTGCTCTCCTGAAGTCCAGGATTTTGGTCTTACTGTGTGCCTTCCTTACTGCCCTAGGGACCTTAAACTTTACCATCTCATAGTCACTTAAGCCATTGAGCTTTGCATTCCCCACAAGACCCTCCATATTGGTGAGAGTGAGGTCAAGAATAATACCTCTCCTTGTTGGCTCCTCTATCACTTTGAGAAGGAAGTTATCATCAATACAGTCCAGGAACCTCCTGGATTGCTTATGTCCCTCTGTGTTTTTCTTCCAACAGATATCAGCGTTACTGAAATATCCCATGAGGACCATGGATTATGAACATGAGGCTTCTCCTGTCTGTCTACGGAGAGCCTCATCTGCTTGGTCTTCCTAGTCAATTATCCTGTTGCAGACCCCCACTATAACTTCACCTGTCCGTGCCCTCTCTTTAGTCCTAACCCATAAAATCTCAGTCTGCTTCTCATCCATCCCCAGGTGGAGCTGCATGCAAATACAGTTGCTCATTGACATAGAGGTTGACACCCTATCCTGGTCTCCCCTGCCTGTCTTTTCCTAAGGAGGCTGTATCCTTCCATTCTAACACGCCAGATATGGGAGGCATCCCACCATGTCTCTGTGATGTCAATAAGATCATAGCCAAGCAGGCATGTATACATGTTTAACTCCTCTTGTTATTCTCCATGATACATGCACTTGTGTGCTAGCATTTAAGCTGAGCCTCCGATGAAACTGTTTTATTGGCTGGAGTGGTTGGAATTCCTTTGTGTTGCTCTTCAAGTCCTCTCCCACTGACCTCTGATCGCTTTCCTGGTTCTCAGTGTCTATTGCTGGCAATGGCATCAAATTGATAGGAGTTGGTGGATTGAGGTTCCCCTCCTCCAGCAACTTTAGTTGAAAGCTTTCTTCACCAGCTTGGCAAACCTGTAACCAAAGATGTTTTCTCCCTCCTGCAACAGATGGACCCCATGAAACCCTTTACCGAAAGGGTTGTTAGGCATTGGAATGGGCTGCCCAGGGAGGTGGTTGAGTCGCCATCCCTGGAGGTCTTTAAAAGGCGTTTAGATGTAGCCCTTAGTGATATGGTTTAGTGGAGGACTTGTTAGTGTTAGGGCAGAGGTTGGACTAGATGATCTTGGAGGTCTCTTCCAACCTAGACAATTCTGTGATTCTGTGATCCTCAGCAGGCCATGTTTCTCAATGAGAGACCCACAGTCCAAAAAGTCCAACCCCTGCCTATAACACCAGTTCCACAATCACACATCAATCCGCTGGATTCAACTGGCCCTTTCCAAGCCTGTTAGGATCAAAGAGAAAACCACCTGTGCTCCAGAGTGTCTTAGAGCTATCCAAGGTCTTCGTAGTCCTTCATGATATGCCTTGGTCTGCTCTTGACAGTGCCATTGGTGCCCACATGAACTAATAACAGTGAATAGTAGTCTTTGGGCTATACAGGAAGTCTTTTGGCAATATCCCTAATATAAGCCCTTGGGAGAAAACACGGCTTTCTTGATAGTGGATCAGGTCAGCAAACAGGTGCCCTCAGAAAAGATTCACTTACTACTATCACCCCTTGTCTTTTCTTGTTTGCATTGGTTGTTCTATGGGGAGCAGATAAGGCTGCCTCAGTCAGGGCCAGCATGTCCCCTGACATGATGAGTCCTTCCTCTTCAGTCTTCAGAGTGGTAAAGCGGTTCTTCAAGGGCAGCTCACGCTTCAGGGGTAGACTCTTCATCCTGCTAATCCTTGCCATTAAAAGCTTCCATTTTTCTCCATTAGTGTCCCCTCTCCCTTCTGTGTGTGCTGGTGAAGGAGTTTCAGGTTGTTTGGCCATAGGCTGTGGGTCCTCTGATGATTGTGCTAGAATCCATCTGGCTAACTTCTCCTCAGCCTCTCTGACGTTATACAGCCTTCTCACCACCACCTGCAGTTCAGCCACCTATTGCAGGAGGTCCTCCACCTGGGTGCACCTTTTGCAGACACGTCTGCTCCCTGTCCCTGCCATGGGAGGAAGGTCTAAGCAGTCTGAAGTCTGCACTACAGCCTCTCCCTTCAGCAGCTTGATCTGGCTGGAGGCATTGGCCACTGCTGGGGCAGATTGTGCAGAACCCAGCTTGAACTGCAACCTGTGCTCTCAAACAACTACCCAACATTCTGCCTTGAGGGTTAGGTACGATGGGTGCCTTTATCCAGTGCACTGAACAGTGCATTGAAAAGGCAAGAGACAGAGTTTTAAAAATCAATAGAATCTATACTAATCAATAAATCGTTATTTTTAATAATGCATTTTCCATTTAATGGCGTATACTGTAATGCGATTAACTCTTTTTCCAGATAAATCAGATCTAGCAAGATGAGTTTAAAACTAGTTATAAGTAATCTTTCAATATAATTTTGAAAGAAGCATAAATTGGAAACAAAAAGGAAAATTAAATATGTCAGTGTTGTTGAGAAATGTTTTTATTAAAAAAAATAAATTATTAAGTGCAGTTTAAAATTAGATGGAATGTTTTCCAGTTTTCAGTGAATTCTTTGATCACTAAGATGTCTTAGAAGTTCTTCATGTCCCTGAAGGACATACTAAGAAAATTCTGATTGGAGATAAGGATAATCAGTAAACTGGGTTTATTTCCAACCAGCACTCCAAAAACTGAAAGCTTGTTCATAAAACAGTGAAAGAAATTATTACAAACATCTGCTGTAAGGATTAAGAGGCTATTAACTCTTGTCAGTACATTAAAAGGCTTAGTGGTAGAAAGGACTATCAGATGATATCATTAATAATTGCAACAGAAGATAGCAAAACAAAACTTTTAATGTTCAATCATAGGCACTTTGAAGGCCTTATAGATTACACAAGAAATGAGAAACATCTCCTGATCCCATCCCTGTTATTTCTTCTTATATTTTCTGGAGAGGAAGTTTTCAATAAATTATTTTCTTAAATAATGTACATATGACATACATTTACAATAAGATTATTATTATTTTTAAATATGTGCTGTGAAATCACAAGCAAGTTTTCTCCTTTTTTTTATTTCTAAATATCATGAATCTATAGATTATGGTCTATGACATTTTAATTCTACTAGAAGAGTCTTCATATATTTTGTAATAAGAGTAGTGGGAAAAAAAATAATTGCAGTCTGCAGAAATACATTTTTTATACAGAAAAAAAATATATATATATGTTTGCAGAGAGCACCTGGTATAGATGTTTCAGATTTCAAGCTAAGTACTGTGAGTTTTGGAACTAAATACAGTGCAGAAAAATATCCTAATGATAGCTCTAAGATCTGCTTGTTTGTAGTCCTGCAGGACCACGCCCTTCTGGAATTATCTTTTATATTCTATCTCCCTTCCAATTTTTTGTTTCGTACTTTTCATTTGCATTACCTATATTTTCCAAGAGGATAAGGACCTCTGCTTCAATGACAGAGAACCTTTATTTATAATTTTCAGCCACATATGCTTATCTTTTGATAAATGTATTTAAATTCTTTTTATTTTATTTTATTTTATTTTATTTTATCTTATTTTATTTTATTTTATTTTATTATTTTATTTTATTTTATTTTATTTTATTATTTTATTTTATTTTATTTTATTTTATTTTATTTATTTTATTTTATTTTATTTATTTTATTTATTTTATTTTATTTTATTTTTTCCCCTTCTTTCAGTGCTGGAACTACTCTCTCCATCTTGTAAGATATGATGCATGGAATATGAAGAGGAAGCAACCTATTTCCTCTAATCCCTTTGTCATGACTACACCTGTAATAAAGAGAAAAACACGGTTCAAAAGAGCAAATAACGTCTCAGCTGTTCAACACAAATTGTTAGATGAATCATGGTATCCGAGAGCAATTGTTCATTTTCTCTGAGAGGAAGTATAGGAAACTAACTGAAAACGAGCTAACCTTCTTTACTTCAATCTAGAATAACAAAAGGAATGAATGAATGAATAAATAAATAAATAATATAACTGGAAATGTTTTGAAATGGTGAGCTTCATGTGAGTATATGTTCCTGTACAACCAACTTATGCAGTGGCCTATGATCTCAAGAAACTTATAAATTCAATTTCTTAGATTTAGTTGCTTAAGTGAAAATACTTCAAAGTATAGACATCTTTGAAGAATCTAGATTGTCTGAAAGAATAGTAGTTGAAAATTAAAAGAGAAAGAAATATAAATGAAGGACAATAATTATGGTCCTAATTACCCTTAACATTAAACAGTTAAACAGTGGAAGGAAATAGTAGTCAGTAAGTGCTTTGGTTACTATAGCTCTTCATAATGGACAGTGAATATTCACAATTCAGAATTGACACACTCATACTGTATTTAGCACAGAAACAGAGGCTCACGTTTACTATGACTGCTGTTGCACCAGGAAAGGTAATGCATTCCTTTATTTTCATTTTGAATTAAATGCCCTTTTCTTTTTAGGAAAAAAATCTTTCTTAAAAATAAGACATTAAAATCATGTACAGGATATCTAGCTCTCAATCGTGAAGGCAGGAAGGTTGGTTTTTTTTGGTTTTGTTTTTGGTTTTTTCTTTTCCTCCTGTTTAGGGAAACCTGCAATAATTACAAAGACCCAATCCTATGGCTGATGTACAAAAAAGTAAATGTTACTGTTTCATTTCCTGTTCAGTCTGTGCTTCTGATACATTTTTGTTGTTCTTCTTCTTTCATTTATTTGCTTTTCCTCCTCTCCACCCAGCCTGTAGCCCATACTGCAGCATCACACTAAGAAAATTATTTCTTCACAGTTTTACCTTAGTGACAGCTGAGATCCCATTTACAGTGAAACACTTCTATCTGTGGAAACAATTCATGAAGATTTTTTCAATGCTAATTTAAACTTCAAAAAAAAGGCAATTCTCTCACCACAGATACAGGTCCTCGTCTTTCATCTCCACTTTTTTTTGGGGGGTGAGAAGGGTAGTATCATACTGAAAATTACCTTTGCAAATGTAAACTTACTGTAATTCTTTTACTATGAAAGAAAGAAGTGGATGAATATATATATTCATCTGTATGAAGGCATGCTCTCATACCAAATCACTGCCACTAAACTGTCAATCTAAATTAGGACACTTGAGATTAAAGTTAGGTGATTTTGCATGCTCTTTCTCATAGCATTAGAAATGGCAGATGCAGAATTATTAACATACAGACCTAATCCTGTTTTCTCAAAATATCCATGAAGATTGAAAAGCCATATTTAAAATAAATAAATAAATAAATAAAGAGTGTGAAAGACAGACATTAACTTTTTGCTAAAGATGTTAAAAAAGTACATGCATGATATAGTAGCAACATGGCAATTCAGATTTTGTGCTTTTTTTTTTTTTTTTTTTTTTAAGCCAAGGCTAGTCATTTATTTTTCTACACAGTTAAACGTATTTATTATCTCTCTCTCTCACACACACACACACACACAAATAATCTCAAAATAATGCTCATGAACTTGGAAGCACATAAACCAAAGCATTTAAATTCTGAACTGGCAAACAGAATTATATACCCATTAAATAAATAAATTAAATAAATAAATAGATAGATAGATAAAAAGTGTGTAAGTAAATGATATATTTGATTTCCCATTCAATCATAGCTGTTACAACTTGAATCACAATTCAGTTAGTCACTCATGAGCAAATATGTCAATCTGCCCGTTGGAGAATTCAGAGGAGTATCCCGTCTCTCAGTTACTTAGATTAATGTTTTTCAATTCAAAAATAATTGATACATTTTTGTTATTTTCCATCCGTTTTAATGGAATCTGTTTTAATAAGCAACTAATTTCTCTGTGTATTATGCCACCAGAAACAGATAAACAGGAACAATTTTAGTATAGTAATATAACAGAATAAAGTGCAAGTATATCATGTTGTTACTATTACTATCAAACAATTTGCAGTGTAACTAAGCCTTAAGAGATTCAGTTCCAAAACTGTAGCTGGGAAAATCAGCTGAAGTAGGGTGAGAGAAAACTTCTTGGCCTTTAAAGGCTACTCCAGCTCCTGGAATGGCACTTGTAACAATTTAGGAGGGTTTTCTGATTAAAGATTTCCTGGACTATGTGTTGTTCACTCTCTCTTCAGTTTCTGTGTGCTGATGCATCCTAATTTTTACAGTGTTGTTTATTCCGTCTTCCCTTCTGAAGTTTGTAAGGCCACCCTACTTTGAAAATTTTCTGTACACTCACTGAAGGAACAAAAAAATCAGATTTTCATTACCAAGCTTGAGATCTGATTTCTGATAATTAATTAACTAACAGAATGGTTATGTAACAACATGCTATATAAGGATTGTTCTGAAAAGTATTTGTTTACTAGTGTGAGATAATTAAATAAGGTACACAAGATTGAGCAAACTGTCATTAAAATAAGGGAAGTTCCTAGCCAGAACATTAGAAGACCACAGTCTTTGGAGAGTAGAGAGCAACTAAAGAAAATATATGACATTAGTGTATGAAGAGTAAGAAAGATTGTTTTTAATTAAGATTTTATGAACTGTAGTAGTTAAAAGCTCCAATCAGAATCAAAAATCCCTCCATACAAGTTTCTTAGATATTGTTGGAAAAGGCCCCTAGAATAAATTGTTTAAAATCTAATGTAGATAAAATACATGTGGTGAAAATAGCATAAACATAAAAATAAACCAACAAACAAATAAAAAAAATAGCAAGGAGAAGGAGTGGCAAGGGAACAAGAAAAAAAAAAAAACATTCAAAATGGATAATCCTTTTATGGATTATCTGTGTACTCACTGAGGGAAAAAGCCAATCAAGAGAAACGAGTGCTACATTTTGTATCTTTAAGATAGGATAACAGTACTTATACAAATGACCTGATTACTAGATGATACAGAAAAATTGGTCCAAAAGTGATGAGGAGGTAAATAAGATAATTCTTATCCTTAAAGATAATTCTTATCCTTATCCTTAAGTTAAATTCCTTCTTAAGAAAAGAAGGAATTGACTTAACTGCCATGTCAATAGCAGTGTTTAGTGAAAATGAATAAATAAATAAATAAATAAAATGACACCTTATCTGAGGGTGTCACAGAAAAATATTTTCTTTAAAAAAGTAGTGTACAAGGGAATAAAGTTTATTGGTTTTGTTATATAAGTAAAATGAGGCTACTAGAGTTTTTGAAGAAATCTATTTTTCTAGGAAAAAAAAAAAAAGAAACACGGGAAGGAAAGTTTTACACAAGAGACTTTTTAAGAATCTATGAAAGGCGGTGCTAACTCTGTTAAAAGTGAAGCTGTGGACTTCCTAGAGATAAGAAGCATTGGGGTACTACATATTTTCTAAAGACCTTGAGTATTAGAGGCTCACACTCTCAATATTGGTGACATGATGATTATGTATAATCAATAATTATCAGTAATGTTATAAGAAAGAGAAAACACTTTCTTCAAAGTAAAGATAACTTTACTATCTGATTCTCATATTTTTGGAAACTCAGTGCTCATCAGCAGATGTTGAATAAGCCACTACAGTCGTAATTTTACAAATGTACAATAACTTGAAAACCACAATCATATACATACATAAATATATTTATATATAAAGACTTGCTGAATAAAACTATGTTGAAAATATTAGAGAAGTTGTGATGCTTTATCACATTTTGCTCTATTAAATATTGTAGAGACCAGATTAACCTTGGAAGCATTCTAACCCCCCAATTTTTTTAAAAAATATATGTATTGGTTATCTTAACAGCATATTGTTTTCTACCAATAGGACTGTTTTCAGTCTTGACATGTGGTTGTTTTAGACACCTATGAATTTTAATATCTTACCTTCCTTGTAAAAAGCAATGATCTGTTGCTTTATTCTGGCAAAATTCAGCCTGTCCAGAAAGGATGCAACAATCTCTCATGCTCAAAGGAGACCATATCTCAGACTTTAATGTGAAATACCTCAGAATAGCATTACTACCCCCTGTACTTCTTCTAGTTCACTAGTCTACAGTCTTAAACTACTTGCTAAGTAAAAGTAGCTGTGGCTCCCTGGTTAACCTCATATTTACTGTTGTACTTTGAATTAAGAGCTGAAAGTCATATATGCAAAACTTACAGCAATATAGGGTACTGTACATATTTTAGATTTCTGACCTCATCTTTGAGTGAAGTTAGTGATATATTTCTATTTCAGCAGACTTAATTCAATAAATACAAAGGGAAAATGATATTATGGATTTTAGTTTTAGTCTTATACAATGAAAATTAACCACATTATTCTAACAGACGCAGCAGAATCCTAATATTAGTGAATATTTATTTGAAAGGTAGTGTTTAATAATATTGTTAAGTAATTAATAATAGTACTATGTAATAATTGTAATTTACTTCTTGTTACAATAACACCTTAAGAATAAAAAGCTAAAATTTGGCTTAGATTATTTGCAATAAAATATTGTTATTACCAGATTAATATTATTTGAAATAGAGGAGAAACATAACTTTCTACTTGAGCTCTTGATCTGGCAAATATTTATTCTGTGAGTAATTTCAAATTAGTGGGGATTTTTAGACAAATAAAGCTGCTTATATGCACAGGCATTTGTAGGATTAGTAATATTAGAAAAGCATAGTCCATTAATTCTTTACAGATATGGACTTCAACTCAGACAAAGCTTCAAAGATGAAAAATATACTTTTATTTTTCTTTCCACATACTGTTATATCTTTATAAATATCTGTTTATAGAAAAAGCCAGTAATTACTTTAAATGAAATATTTTTGGTTTTGCTCTTAAATAATGTAACTGTGGAAAAGAGCAAAGGTTGATTCAAACATTATTCAAAAATGAAACTGTATCTCAAGAATATTTTTATAATATGTTAATAATGTCTTAGACTGAAATCCTTTGTGTATGAATATTAAAAAAAATAATAATAATGTCTCAGCAGCTATTTCTTGTTTTGTTCATATTTTTCTGCATAAAAGTTCTGTTTATTTATTATTTCAAAATAAAAATAAATACATAGTGAAGATCATCTGAGAAGATCTGGAGATGTGGAGATCTTAACACCACAAAGATAACACGAGTGAGTCATGTCAGAAAATTAAAAATACAAACCCATTTCAAACAAGCAGAAAGTATTAAAGATGACTCTTTTGTGAGTTATGATCTCATATATATATATATATATATATATATATACATGTAGTTGTGGAATTAATACATATGTGTGTGTGTGTATATATATATATATAATATTCCATATTTATAGTGGAGGAATTGATAGTGTGGCAGAATCCTTCATAAAACTGCTTTATCTTAAGTGCATAGAGAATTATTTCCACTTAGTGTTGGTAGTCAATGAATTCCTGTAGTTGGCATCTTTAATGGAAGGACATAAAAAGTTCTAGATATGCTAATATTCAATTCTACTGTATCTTTCCAGCCTGTTTCTTTCCAAGGAAGAATTTAGATAATGCAGGAATCATCATAGGTGACTTTAAGAAGTAGGTTTTACATGAAGAGGCTTGACAGTTGTTGTTTGACCTAAATAGCAGAAGGAGAAAGTAATTGGTGATTTAACACCAACAAATAGCTCACCACACCGCTTTTTCACTCCTGTTCCTCAAAAGGGCAAAGGGAGAAAATATGATGAAAAAAGGTCATTGATGGAGATAAGGACAGGGAGACTTCAGCATAGGAAGATTAATACAATTTATTGCCTATTGATAACAACCTAGAACAATGAAAACTAAAAGCAAACTGGGCACACCTTCACCCCATCCACCCAATTCTAACTCATCCATCTGGATGCCATCAGAGGCAATGGGGAACTGGGGTTATGGTCAGTCCATAACACTTTGTCAACTGCCGTTCCTTCATCTTTCTTCTCTTTCTGCTCCAGCGTGGGGTCCCTCCCACGGGATGCAGTCCTTCTGGAACTGATCCTACTTGAGCTTCCCACAGGCTACAGCTCTTCAAGAATGGCTCCAATATGGGTCCAAACTAAAGGGCACAGTCCTTCAGGTCCCCCATAGGATTCAGCTCCCACCAGTGTGCCTGCCCCTCCATGGGCTCCTCTCCATGCGCAGCAGTTCCAGCTGAGTCTGTTCCTGCATGGGCTCTCCATGGGCTGCAGCTTCCTTCAGGCTGTATCCAAATGTTTCACCATGGGCCTCTTCATAAGCCACAAGGAAATTTCTGCTCTTGGGCCTAGAGCACCTCTTGCCCTCCTTCTTCACTGCTCTTGGTCTCTGCGGGGCTGTTTCACACATATTTTCTCATGTCTTCTCTCCTAGATGCACAGTGTTTTCTAGACTTTCTTAAATATGCTTTCATAGAGGTAGAACCAATGTCACTTTTTGGCTCAGATTTGGCCAGCAGCCTTTTGTAGCCAACAGGAACTGGCTCTTCTCTAACATCAGGTCAACACTGCAGCCCTCACACTACAAAAACTTTCCCACATAAACCCAATACATATCTAAAGAAAGAAAGGAATAAATCTTTCAAAAGCATAATAGAACAAAAAAGAAGCAACTAACAAACCATGGAAATTTGAACTTCCACCTGTTTAGCCAGGAAAAAAAAAATAAATAAAAGAAATATAATAATTAACTGCTGCTGATGATATAACGTCTCTAGTAACAAGTTCTGTGACAAATAGAGTGAGACAGAGGTCCAGCAGATGATGAGACACACAAACACACATATAAAGCAACAACAACAACAATCAAAATACGTGAAATGTAGTAAGGAAATTCATGAAGAAAGTTAAAAAAAAAAAATCAAGAAAGTATGGAATGTAATTTTTTAAAAAAAACACCTCTGAAAACATGTCACAGAATGGATCTTGAGCTTGTAAGTATTCATATTTTAAAAATTTGATGTATACTCTGAGGTCAGTCAATTACAGTATTATACCACAGATATATATCATATATTTATAAAACATAAATATATTCACACAAACAAAAAAAAATCACCAAATATCATAAAAAATAAAGGTAAATTTATCTATATCCTTT
Organism: Anser anser; assembly: GCF_964211835.1. Classification (NCBI taxonomy): domain Eukaryota; kingdom Metazoa; phylum Chordata; class Aves; order Anseriformes; family Anatidae; genus Anser; species Anser anser. Next base: position 26,568,286 of record NC_139723.1, on the reverse strand, counting down.
AGCACAAGATTTATCACAAGAATTTTAGTACAAGCTACGTGGCTGCATGCCAATTTTTGAGGTACTCCATGGTAGTAAGGCCCTTCAGTCTGCCCCACAAGGGGCTGAGCTGAATGAAAGACATCTGAAGTGTCTCTGTACAAACAGTGCGGCATGAGAAACAAACATTTCAGCTCCCTGAAATGCTTATATACTAATGAACGTGGTACAGAAAAAAAACAGGAAGAACTGGAGATCTGTGTGCAGTCACAAGGCTATAATCTCATTGCAATAACAGAGACCCGGTGGGATAGCTTACATGACTGGAATGCTGTCATGGAAGGCTACATGCTTTTAGAAAAGACCAGCCTGGAAGGCAAGGTGGTGGAGTTTCTCTTTATGTGAGAGAGCAACTGGAATGCATGAAGCTCTGCCTAGGGGTGGATGAAGAGCGAGTTGAGAGCTTATGGGTAAGGATTAAAGGGCAGACTACTACGGCTGATACTGCTGTGGGTGTTTGCTACAGGCCACCTGATCAGGAGGAGGAAGTAAATGAAGCCTTCTTCAGATAGCTGGAAGACCGGCAAATTCATAGGCCCCAATGGGATGCACCCACAGGTACTGGGAGCTGGCTGATGTTATTGCTAGGCCACTCTCCCTCATCTTTGAAAAGTCATGGAGAACAGGAGAGGTGCCTGAGGATTGGAAGAAAGCCAATGTTGTTCCAGTGTCCAAAAGTGTAAGAAGGAGGACCCAGGCAACTACACGCCAGTCAGCCTCACCTCCATCCCTGGATAGGTGATGGAGCAGCTCATCCTAGAGGTCATCTCCAAGCCTGTGGAGGATAAGCAGGGGATCAAGAGTAGTCAGCATGGATTCACCAAGGGGAAGTCATGCTTAACCAATCTAATAGCCTTCTATGCTGAGATGACTAGCTGGGTAGGTGAGGGAAGAGGGGTGGATGTGGTCTGCCCTGACTTCAGCAAGGCTTTTGACACTATCTTGCATAACATCCTCATAGACAAGCTCAGGAAGTGCAGCCTAAATGAGTGGACAGTGAGGTGGATTGATAATTGACTGTATGGCAGAGCTCAGAAGGTTGTGCTCAGTGGTGCGGTGTCTAGTTGGAGGCCTGTAGCTAGCTAAACGACCTGGAGGATGGAATGGAATGGCTGATACCCCAGAGGTCTGTGTTGCCATTCAGAGGGACTTGGACAGGCTGGAGAGCTGGGCCAAGAGGAAGCTCATGAATTACAACAAGGACAAGTGCAGGGTCCTGCACCTAGGGAGGAATAACCCCAAGCACCAGTACAGACTGGGGGTTGGCCTGCTGGAGAGCAGCTCTTCAGAGAGGGACTTGGGAGTCCTGGTGGACAGCAGGCTGACCATGAGTCAGCAATGTGCTCTTGTGGCCAAGAAGGCCAACAGTATCCTGGGGTACAGTCTGAAGATTTTTGCCAGCAGGTGGTGATCCTCCCCCTCTCCTCAGCCCTGGTGAGGCCACACATGGAGTATTGTGTCCAGTTCTGGGCTTCCCAGTACAAGAAGGACATGGAGCTATCAGAGTGAGTTCAGAGGGCTATGAAGATGATTAGAGGAATGGTGAACCTGTCATATGAGGACAGGCTGAGAGACTGGTGTCCATTTCACAGGAAAAGAGAAGAATGAGGGGAGACCTCACCAATGTGCATAAATATTGGAGGGGAGGCTGTCGAGGGGATGGAGTCTGTCTCTTTCCAGTTGTGCCCATTGACAACACAAGAGGCAATGGGCACAAACTGAGGCACAGCAAGTTCCATCTGAATATGAGAGGGCATTTCTTTACTGTGAGGGTGACAAAGCACTGGAACAGGTTGCCCAGAGAGGCTGTGGTGTCCCCTTCTCTGGAGATATTCAAAACCCACCTGGATGCTATCTTGTGCAATGTACTCTAGGTGATCCTGCTTGGCAGGGGGCTTGGACAAGATGATCTTCAGAGGTCCCTTCCAACCTCAGCCATTCTGTGATTCTGTGATTTCCTCTGTATTCACTGAACCCATTCTTATGGTATTTAGGCTGCAAATCATGCTACCGCATTAAAGTATCACCAGTCAGCTAATCTATATCTTAATATACATTTAGCAATTTAAAAATCCAATTTACTTGTGCATTTTAGAGCTGCTACAGCTAACTTCAAGTTTCCTAAGTAACAGCTGATTGAACTTCTCTTTTGCTTCAGCTAAACATTACAGCACTCAACTCTGAAATCAAGATTAAGTTCCAGTGACTAGACGACATTTTCTTCTCCCAATCTACTGCTGCAATATGGTGTGAATGGTTTTTAATGGTAATTTTGGTACCTGGACAAAAATACCATAGTACTGCTTGAAACTCTATGCCTCTTTTCTGTTCCTGGCACATGCTTTGTGCTATAAACTGAAGCTATCCTCAAAAACAAAGCAGAGTAAAAGCTGGCTTTTTCATAGGCCTGCATTGGGTTTGTGTGGCAAGGGTTTTGCAGTAGGGGTCTGCAGGGATGGCATCTGTGAGAAGAGCCCAGAAGCTGCACAATCATATTCATACTTTCATCATATTTTCTCCCTCTTTCCCTTTGAGGGGGCAGGGTGAGAGAGCAGTTGCAGTGGAGTTCAGCTGCCAGTTAGGTAAAAACACCACAAGGCCACATTATTGACTTTTCTTTATCCAAGATTTTAAGTCCATTTCATACTGTTCCTTCCATCTACTCAACAGTTCAAAAAGTAAAAGAACAATGCGCTTTTTAATCAACTGAAGATCTAGCTTAAAACTAGAAGGAAAATTGTGTCTCAATACCTAGTTCACCTGAGCACTGTATTCATTTATTCCATTATAGTAAGAAAATCAGGCTACAGACATTTCTTGACTGCATATCACTGGCATAATCTTTTACTTTTTAGCTGCATGCTTCTAGAAGACACTCTACCAACAAAAATCACTCTAAGGTAAAAGCAATATTCTTAGTACTGACACAGCTACAGTAGACTATATAGATACTTGCCTTTCATTAGCTCTAGCAAAATCATTTATTATATCACAGTTTGCATGCATTCTATATAAAATCGTAATGACAGAGTAATAAGCAGTGAAGCATGGCACTGGCAGAAGAAAGAACTTGCTTTTGTAGTGGTTGATGTGTCATTAGTAATATAATGGCTGGACACAACAGTGATTTTCTAATAATGGTGCACTTATGCAGCTAAAATATATTCTTAGCTCCTCAACTAAGGTAAATCCCACTCTTCTTACAATTGCAGTCACTAATGTGTGTGTGACATTTATTGATTTTTTTTAAACTTAAAGTTTAAACAGTATTAGGAGTAATATCTATAAGACAAGTTTATTTCATCATAGATGCTTGATATTTTGTTTTCTTTATGAGAGAGATGAGGGATATATAGTTGCAAAGTAACAGATAAATTTATACTTAGTGCATTTGAATAAATATTGACAATACATATAAAGATAGGAAGGGATTGTTAGGAAATGCAGTGCTGTCCAAAGGATCAATAAATCTATATGTAAAGTTATTCATCTCTACTGACCCGCTTTGCAATTTGAAAGTTATTTTCTTTTCTTTTCAGTATCTCTTGTCATTTAACCATGCTTCAGCTGCCTAAGCAAAAGTCATTTGAGACTCCCTAGGGTACTCCTCTTGGCTTCAAAAATAAACACGATATGAGAAGAACTGAGTGAAAACTGCCAGTTCCAATAGATATACCTTAGAAATACCTTAGATATACCAACATGTCTAAATGGCACCTGTGTTAAGGTAACTACACTGGGCCTACACTGTTTTTTATAAGTTTGTTTGTTTGTTTGTGGTTTTTTTGAGAATCCTGCATACTGCTACAGCAATACTTGTAATACATGACATGCTGGAACGTGCTCAAAAAATATTTTGGCAAGAATTAATAAAAACCTTAAGGACACAGATAGGTTTAAAAAAAAAATAAATTTTGTTCTGGGAAAAAATAAAATAAAATAAAAATTAAATAAATGAAATTCTTTTTACTGTTAATAATATCCTATAATCTGAGACACACACCAAAGAGACATTAAGTCTTTTCTTTCTACACAGAAAATAAGTAACTTGCGTAACTACAAATATTCTGCTTCAGTGATTTGACAGAAGAGGAGAAGCTGTTATCTTATCCACATAGATTTTTGTCTTTTTATTGTGATTTTGTTCCATAAAATAAAAGTGGAAAAAATCATCCTCTACAAAAATTTTAAAGTCAGATTTACTCCATCTGTAATAAGTAATCTAACTTGACAACTCTATTTCTGTATTTCTCTTTTTTAGCACACATCCTGCCATGTGTGTCCTCTCCAGGATCTGATTATTCTACTGTTGCTTACCTCTCCTTAGGGCAGGGCTTTACTCACAAGCTGTTGGTCCTTTTAGTCGTTTTATCAAACATAAACTGTCACCATTCTGTGTGTTTGGAACAACTTTTTTATCTTCCCCCCATCCACCCCTGCTCCACCCCCCCCCCCCCCCCCAATTGATTCTTCTATATCCAAAGCCATTCATGTCTTCATCCAAAGAATTTATCACGGAAGGACACTATTATATATCAATATAGGTATGATTCTCTTTTTCTTGTCAGATCAAGTATGTGAGTATGTGGCCTTTAAGGCTGAGAGAATCATGAAGAAAAGCTGAACAGTTAGTTCTGCTAGCCTCAAGACTTACAATGTGATTCTTCTGATATGGGAAGTGACATAGAAGCACATTTATTAATGTTTTATACATCATTAGGGTATTTTTAACTAGCAATATCTGAAGTGATTTTAACGTACTTGTCAGCTTTTTGTCCAGTACTCGATGTGAATCAGAAAACCTTGGGGAAAAAAAAAAAAAGGAATTTCATTATGACTGCACACAAAGACAGATTTAATGATCCATCCAAAAGCATTTATTACATGTGCTTTCTTTGAAAAAGAAGCTCTACCAGACAATCAGAATTGCATTTTTCTTTTCCATATCTTCTGAGTCACAATCTTAAATAAATACGGAAAGAAAATAAAATCTTACAATACAGAAGCACAGCCATGTGCAGTCAGTGCTACATTGTACATCTCAAACTATTAGACAGTTAGATCACCAGCTGGCTTACTTAATTTTATGATGTGTAGTCACTCATCTTTTCCCACAGCAGTGTCAGCAGTGTCAACAATCCTTTGTCTACCTAATCTACCTATATTGCACTATAAGGTTACCAAGCACATAGTTTTCTTTCCTGTTTAGGCAACACAGTTTCTACTTGTTTATTTGCAGTGTCCTACAACCCCATATACTACATACCACCTTTCTTGTTTCTCTTGTGTATCTTGCCAGAACATATGTCTAAATGCCCAACAGCTATGATAAAGTGCAATTTTAGTCCTGCTCTGTACCTAAGATAGGAGAATATATTTTTGTAGAATAGGTTAGGAAGAGGAAAAGAATTGAGGTCAAACTAATAATGTAGAATCTGTTAGGAGTTGCACTTTCAAGCTAGCAGTAATAAGTGTTGCAACTTCCTTCCACCATTTAAGAGCTATGTTTTACTTACATACTGAGCTTTCAGGATGGCAATTTGCCATATTGACATTTGATTTCTTTACAGTAGGGTAAATAAAAAAGTTCCTCAGCTCATACTTTTGCTCATGTTGATGTCAGCCATGGATATTTAAGGATCTGTTTTGCTTTCTAGGTTTCAGTGACTTACAAAGCGAACAGGCTAGCACAGCAGGCATGATTGATCTCTTATTTCATGTAGCTTTCTATGTGGAAAAACAACCACAGGATAGTAGAAACTTACCTACATAAACATAGATGTGGGATACTAGTTCCTAGAATCCTTTCAGCACACAGACAGGAATTATGTTAGGAACACTTTGTTCTTTCTATGTCTTTGGTCTGTTTAAAACTTGAGATAGCATGAAGTTGTATTTCTTTTGTCAAGAGACAAGTATGCTTGACTCCAGTAGATTTTAGTATTGAATTAGATGATTTTAAACTAGTCATTCTCTCACAGACTCAGGATGGAAGACCACGCAGCTACATTATCTGTTTAGAGTGCATTGGTTTTCTGTGGTAAGGGTTTGGTAGCAGAGGGGTTGTAGGGATGGCCTTGTAAGAAGAGTCCAGCCCCATCTCAGACAAGAGCCAGATCCATCCATCTCCAAAAGGGACTTGCCTCTGTCCAGAGTTGAGCCAGTGAGAGATGCTGGTTGAGCTTCTGGGAGAGCAGGCTGAAGAAAGGGAAAAAAATGTTGTGCAACTGCAGATGGGAGAGGGGAGTGAGAAACAGTCCCGCAGACACCAAGGTTAGTGAAGAAGGAGGACAGAGGGTGCTGCAGGCACTGCAACAGAGATTCCCATGCAGCCTGTGGAGAGGACCCTGGTGGAGCAGGCTGTCCCCCTGCAGCCCATGGGTCCCAGATGGAGCAGATCTCCATGCTGCAGCCCGTGGAGGAGCCCCCGGTGGAAGAGGTAGATGTGGTCTGGAGGCGGCTGCGGCCCTTGGAGAGCCCCCACAGTAGCAGGCCCTGGTCAGGAGCTGCAGCCCATGGAGAGGAGCAGGGGGTCTGGGGGAAGCTGCCGCCCATGGAGGACCTGTGCTGGAGCAGTTTGCTTCTGGTGGATGGACCCTGTGGTATGGAGCCATGTGGGAGCATTTCCTGAAATGCTGCTGCCTGTGGGCAGCCCCCGCAGGATCATTTCTGGAAGGATGGCATCCTGTGGGAGGGACCCCACACTAGAGCAGAGGCAGAGAGTGACCGTGAAGGAGCAGCAGAGACAAAGAATTAGGGACTGACCACAGCACCCATTCCCTCATTCCCCTGTGCCGCTCAGGGGAAATAGAAGAGGGTGGATGAGGGGAAGGTGGATTTATTTTGCTTTTAGTTTCTCTAGCCTGTTAGTAATAAGTAGTTAATTATATTAATCTCTGTATGTTGAGTCTGTTTTGCTCATGATGATAACTGTTGGGTGATCTTCCTGTCCTTATCTCAAATCTTGAGCCTTTTTCATCATATTTTCTCCCCTCTTTCCTTTGAGGAGGGGGAGTGAGAGAGTGGTTGTGGTGGAGTTTAGCTGCCTAGCAGGGTTAAACCACATATAGCTGCACTTTTACTGTATTCTTTTCCATTGCCAGTTTATCAAACCATGTTTGAAGATAATAATGAGTTTTATGGTTTTCCCCAACCCAGTGTATTGTGAACTTCTAAAACTTGGAAGCCAAATATAAATTTTAAATACATATAGAAGATTAGTTTGCATATTTTTGTTCATTGTTGCTTAAAGAAGTTTCTCAGAGAAGTGGCAAATATCCTCTAAGTAAAACCATAGGTGCACAAAAGCATTAAGTGATTAATGCTGTTAATTGTAGGTAAGAATAGTAGTGGAAAAGAAACTGCTGAGTTGAATAAATAAGAAAACAGAGACACCAATGGATGAGGGCAGGGGGCGGGGAGGGGGGAGGGAGGGGGAAGTTATCTTTTTAACTGATGGTCATAATCATTAATATTTGATTCTATGGATCAGAAGCAAACAAGAATCAAATAGCTTTATATATACACAAATTGCTTCTAATATATGCAAATTTCTTATTGGTATAGATTTTCCCAATGGTATTTCTATATTAGTGGCAAAAATTGGAAAATCTATTTCTATTTTTCAGAGAATGTTTCCAGACCCCCAAAAATACTTCTGACTATAAGGCACAGAAAGACAAGAAGAAAACAGCCGACACCAGGAGAGATTCTACAAGAACATTTCTTGTCAAAAAAGACTGTATTTATATATAAAAGAAGTGGAGATATGCAGTCTATGTCAATACACAGTTAGAAAAATATTAAATTGGTTGGCATGTTAAGAAATTTTCAATGGTCTGTTGTCAAAATAGACATAGGTACTGAGCAGGGTACACAGAATTACAAAATGAATGGCTGAGGTTGGAAGGAACTATCTGGTCCAATCCTCATGCTAAAGCAGGGCCACATAAAGTAGGTTGCTCAGAACCGTGTCCAGGAGGTTTTTGAAAGTCTCCAAGGTAGGAGATTCCACAGCCTATCTGGGCAACTTGTGCTCATTCACTTACACAGTAAAGAAATACTTCCTGATGTTCAGAGGGAACCAACTTGTGTTCATTGCCTCTTGTCCTGGCATGGGGCACCACTAAAAAGAGCTTGGCTCTGTTCTGTGTACACCCTTCCTTCAGGTGAGATCCCCCTTCTCTATTCCAGGCTGAACAGCCCCATCTCTCTCAGTGTTTGCTCACAGGTGAGATGCAGCACTCCCTTCATCTTCTTAATCATCCTTTACTGGACTCTCATTATGTCAATGTCTTTGTATTTCTTGAAGGCTGTCCTGAATCTCCTCAGTTCCAGCAATTACTAGGTCCTTGAATGGCCTTTGGGCTTTTCCAACCACAAGAACGTTTTTAAATGTCATAGATTCATCTCAAGGCGTGCTGTAGCTGAATCAAGCTTTGTCTGTCTTCCTGAAATGGGAGAAGAGCAAATAAGCTTTCAATCTATTCCTCTAGTTCAGACTGAATAGCTAACTGTGTGTGAAGAATCAACTTTTGTTGGAAGATTAAAGGTTGCTGGCAGTTATCATCACAAAAAAAAGGAGGATGGTTGCTATTGTCCCTTTTTTTTCTGAAGAAAAAGTGGGCCATGTAGGCCAGTTTATAGAGTTTTGTATTTAGTAGAAAAATAAGCTTCTTTTCGGGATAATAAATTTCAGATTCTGCTTCTTTTGGCTGATGGCTAGGCTGTCTGTCAGTCAGAGGGTCTTCTACAAATTGCCAGAGAGAGAAGTGCCATAGATTGCTAGTGATCACGCTGCAAGAACTGCTGTGAGTTCTGGCGAATTATGTACCAGTGTTTTATTCATATGTAATACCTAAGAGCAGCTCCTGTTGGGGAGAAAGAACTTGGACAGTAAAGTAAAAGGACTATGTTTTTATTAAGGATACAAATTAATTCCTTTCATTTACCTCTCAATACCATAAGAAATGGTAAAACTATATTTATGTACATAGTTTATTAACTGACTTTGTAAAAATAGAAGTTATTTATTTTTGTACGTGCGTGTATGCAGTATATGTATACTGTATTGTACATGTGCAGTGGTTTTGACATGGTGGTTTCTAGCAAAACAAGATTATTTTTCTTTAGTGGATCACTAGACTTAATCCAATAATGTGTATTTCACTGATCTGTTCAAATTAAATATTCCCATAAAATGTTATTGGAATCCTTTACTCACATCCTTGTTGCAAGTGAGTAAAACAATCTTATTAAGCCCTAAAAGTCTGTTTTGTTTTGTTTTCCTTTTATGAGTAGGACTACCTGTAGTGCTTTCGGATTCTTCAAGTAAAACCTAAGAAATCAATGCTGTCTCTCTTGGGAAAAAAAAAAAAAAAAAAAAGTAGTATTAGCTGAAGGTACAGGATGTGAACTTGGGGTGTGGAAATCCTAAATGACAACTCTGATGAAAATGATTAAAACATACATGTTTCTGTAAACTGTAACTATCAATAGAAGACAATGAGACCTGGAATTGACACAAAGTAAAAGGCTGAGTTTCCCCGGATCAAAAATGCAAGTGTGGAATTTAAGCATTTCTAGTAAATTCTTTAATTTACTGGACAATACTCACTTAGATATAGATCACTCACAGAAATTTCAATATGGCTGATATTTTATGTTCTTATGGAAACTTATAATTTTGACATCTTTTTAGCAATATGAGTAATTACCTCATGTAATTATTGACATCAGTGACAAGTTATCCTTATTTCACAGATACAAGATCTTCAGTTGTGTGGGCACTGCATTTTTTTGTTTTGGTTTGTTTTGTAATTTTCCCAAGAGTTGACATTATATCGACCTAATTGTTGTAGTTCAGTTGACATAATTTATAAATGTTAATGCAATGTGTACAACAGATTAAGAGATTATACAGATTTACTTAATGATTATATTCTCTGATTTTTCTCATATAATACATTGAGCTAAAATGATCGTTCTTTTGTTTAACTTGGTAAACTAAATTACGAACTTTCAAAACTAATTTTGGAAAAATAGAATTAAAGATCATGTTAAGGTTATTTATTTTTATTTTTTTACATTGTGTAAAATAAAGAAGTTTAGAATTGGACTTTATTAATGAAACAACTTCAGAACTATATGACCTTTATGATATTAAAGATCTTGATATTAAATATCAATATGATATTTATAAAATAAATATCAATCTGATACCATGTGATATTAAAAATCTTTATTAAAAAGCACTTTGAAATTAACATGCTAAGAAATTCAGAAAAGGGTTTTTAAAACATGTATTGTGTTTTTTTGAGTATCAGAACAAAGCTGGAATTTGGGCAGATCAAAAGAAATAATACAATGTTTTACATTGTAAATTTATAATGTGTTACATTAAATACAGAACAAAATAAGTCATCACAAAGATGCCCACAGTCTCAAATCAGAGAGAGGGACATATCTTCCACACTATACCCAGACTATAAAAGTGTAAAATTGTTATAGAACTGAATGCACTAAGAACTAGAAATTTGACAAGAAACACAGTTCTTCAGCATGACAATATAGACACATATCCTTTTCATACGTACAGTTTGTCTAATTTAGTAGCTAGACAGCATTCCACATAGATATGTGCAATATATTGGTCTGAAAGAACATGGTTTAAATAGAATATAAAATAAATATGAAAATACATAGAACTGTGATGAATTAATTTAGTCTTAGTTTTCCTTCTTCTCTAAATAAAAATACTATGCATTAACTGAAAACTTCAATATAAGGTTCAAAGACATTGCAACTTTATTCAAAATTTATTCAATCAATCAGACAAACAAAAGCATTAGAACTGGTCAGTGAAGTGATTGAAGAGAAGCAGACGTGAAAGAAACATGAAAGATCCTTTTGTTCAACTTTCTTATTTTCTATTACCAGTGCTTATAAGAGCAATAATCACTTTCTGTATTGACTTCTAATTCCTCTGATGTACAAAGTTTGCAGATGTTATCTAGTTATATCTATAGGGTCTGGAAAAGATATTCTATTTTAATAAATCTTTGATGAGGTGTCTACAATGACAGATGGTTAAAGGTTAAAGCATATAACTAGACATCAGGTATCTGCTTGAAGTTGCCAAGCTGTTGATCTTTCTTCACCATTTAAGTATATTGTATGTTGTGTATTTTGTGAGTTGTCAACTTTTCATGTATTTCAATATGCTTAGTGAAGCTTCCTTTACTAACAGTTAAATCTAACTCAGATGGACCAGTCTCTGCTAAAGTGCTGTTTTAAATATATTTACTTTTTTTTTTTTTTTCTCGCTTTCGTCTATCCACTAAGTTAACAAAAACTTACTATTGAAAAGTCCAATTCTAGAATGTCATGAATCATCTGAACTTAATCTGTCTACTTTGGTTCATGACAGAAACATCAATGTTAGTACCAAAATTATCTAGTTGACAAATTCAACAAGAGAATTTATATAAATTTACTTCACGTTTGACTTGGTCCCTAACATTATAATCTACATGTTAATAAAAGGGGGCTAAATGATAGCAGGTTCTTCAGCTAAGGTAAATTTCAGTTAAGAGAAAGAACACATATCTAGGTGAAACACTGGAGAGGAGCAAAACTGTGATTTTGGGAAGGAGAGTTGTAAAATTATTATAATTCTGTTAATAAAATGATTGCATATATAGTAATAAAAAAAGTTCCAAGCAGTTTCCTAACACCATAAGTTAGGAAGTCTAGTTTTAACAATCAGAGATACAAATAATTTTGAAATAAATATTTTAGGATGAAGGTTTTTCATTTGTTTGCTTGATTACTTATTGGCAATGAAGGAAATCTTTAGTTTGATCTGTTTTTCTGTATCTTTATTATTTTGCTTACTTATTAAAATGCATATATTTTAACTAAATTTGGGCTGAAATAAACTGTATAAATAGAGAAAAAATTAATCGGGGCAGATCATGACTTTAAATGTCTTCAGTCAAAACATTTACTAAACTTAAATCTTTTTTAGACAATTCAGATATTCTGCACACTGGTGATGGTGTCCCCAGAACTGCACAGTAGCGTGAAAACAACTTGGTTTAAAAAAGAATCACCTATGTTGTGTGACAAAATTTCAGGTGCACAGCACAATCTGAGTCACATGATCATGTAGGTGTATTTTTTTGTTCCTCTGATATGAGACAAAAGAAGCCTGACCTATCATGTTGTCAGCACTATGACGAGGTATTCTCAAATATACAATTACTGTTTTGGGAACAAAATGAAGGATGTTTTGTTCTATTGAGTTCATTATGTGAGTTGACATATTTATAATAACATGATAGAAAGTCTGGGAGACATCAGCAGACCAACTGACTCCAAGAAACCCTGTCACCACCTCTATTCACTGTGTGAATGAACATGTAGCACCTTTTTTCATCTACTGCTGACATGTTTTAAGGTTCTGCTATTTCAGTGTTTTCTTAGGTGCTGCTCCCACATTTTCACCTGAGTGAATCACATATAGGTTCACTGCAAATCTGTCTACAAGCATATTTAACCATTTAAATTCACCTTCCACAGTTCCACCCTGAGGTGTGATTGCCTTAAGTAACCAGGAAAATCAAACTACTATTTATATTCTAAAGAAAAATACAGCATTGAAGAGGTTTTCAGGGCAGGGTGCAGCTGCATGACCCGAGTGTTCCCTAGGCTTCTAACCTTGGATGTTACCAGGCCAGGGGAACCTGGTGGGTTAACTCTAAGGAAAAATATGGAGTGATATGGAGTGTAGAGTGGCATGGAGTCACCGTGGCTAGGCTCTGTGACAAGAGGGGGACTGGACTATTCTTGTGCATGCTGAAACTGATAAAGTGCCCATTTGCCACCCTGAGCTGATGACCTGTTGTGTTTTTGACAAAATGCTGTACTCTAGTGAACTTTTGCTCAATATAATATCATTATGATACCAAAACACACTTCCATCCCAAAAGCTACCCACCTTCAAGGTGCAACGACCCCTCACTTAGCATGCACACTGAATTTCTCAAAGCCTCTACCCTTAAACAAAGATGAGAAATCTTTTCAATAATAACAATTAAGATATCAGTGAATCACAGAATCACAGAATTATAGGGGTAGGAAGGGACCTCAAGAGATCATTGGGTACACCCCCCCTGCCAAAGCAGGTTCCCTATAGCAGGTTGCCCAGGTAGGCGTCCAAACAGGCCTTGAATATCTCCAGAGAAGGAGACTCCACAACCTCCCTGGGCAGCCTGTTCCAGTGCTCCGTCACTCTCACTGTGAAGAAGTTCTTTCGCATATTGGTGCAGAACTTCCTGTGATCAATTTTCTGGCCATTGCTCCTTGTCCTGTCCCCACAAACCACTGAAAAGAGGTTGGCCAAATCCCTCTGTCTCCCACACTTCAAGTATTTGTAAACGTTAATAAGATCCCCTCTCAGTCTTCTCTTCTCAAGGCTGAACAGACCCAGGTCTCTCAGCCTTTCTTCAGAAGGAAGATGTTCGAGGCCCCATATCACCTTTGTGGCCCTCAGCTGGACTCTTTCCAGGAGATTCCTGTCTTTTTTGTACCGGGGAGCCCAGAACTGGACACAGTACTCCACGTAAGGCCTGACCACGGCTGAGTAGAGGGGGAGGATCACCTCCCTTGACCTGCTGGCCACTCCCCTTTTAATGCACGCCAGGATCCCATTGGCCTTCTTGGCCACCAGGGCACACTGCTGGCTCATGGTCAACCTGTCATCCACCAGGACCCCCAGGTCCTTCTCCGCAGAGCTCCCCTCCAGCAGGTCATCCCCCAGCCTGTACTGATACACGTGGTTTTTCCCTCCCAGGTGCAGGACTCTACACTTGCTCTTATTAAGCCTCATTTGGTTTCTTCCTGCCCAGCTCTCCAGCCTGTTCAGGTCTCACTGAATGACAGCACAGCCTTCTGGCATGTCGGCCACTCCTCCCAGCATTGTATCATTGGCGGATATGCTGAGGGTGGTGTGGTGGTTTTACTGAGGTGGGTGGCCGAGCTCCACCACAACTGCTCTCTCACTCCCCCTCCTCAGAGAGGAATGGGGAGAAAATACAATGAAAAGGGCTCAAGGGTTGATATAAGGACGAGGAAATCGCACAATAACTATTGTAATCCATGGGCTGTAGGTCTGGCCCGGACTCTGCTCCAGCAAGGGTCTTCCACAGGCCGCAGTCTTCGTCGGTGCAGGTCCACCTGCTCCACCGTGGTCTTCTCCACAGGCTGCAGGGTGAAACCCTGCTCCACCATGGTACTCCATGGCCCGCAGGGGGACAGCGTGCTTCACCATGGTCCTCACCACAGGCTGCAGGGGACTTCTGATGGGGCGCCTGGAGCGCCTCTCCCCCTCCTTCTTCACTGACCTTGGCACCTGCAAGGCTGTTCCTCACTCCTCTCACTCTCCCAGCTGCTGTGTGGCACAGCATTTTTTTTTTCCCCTGTCTTAAATATGCTCTCACAGAGGTGCAAAGCAACATCACTAGTTGGCTCAGCTCTGGTCAGCAGTGGGGCCCTTATCAAACATGGGGCAGCTTCTAGATCCTTCTCACAGAAGCCACCCTTATGTCCCCCTGCTACCAAAACCTTGACATGTAAAACCCACTACATGTAGACACTATACTCCTCCCAGCTTTGTATCATAGGCATACTTACTGAGGGTGGACACTGTTCCCTCATCAAGGCCATCGGTGAAGATGTCAAACGAGACCGGACTCAGCACCGACCCCTGGGGAACACCTCTAATCACAGGTCTCCAACTGGACTCTGCGCCACTAATCACCACCCTCTGAGCTCAGCCAGTCAGCCAGTTCTCAACCCACCTTACCGTCCACTCATCTATCCCACACTTTCTCAGCTTTGCTAGCAGGATGTCGTGGGAGACAGTATCAAAAACCTTGCTAAAGTCAAGCTAGATGACATCCACTGCTCCCACCTCCATCTACCCAGCTGGTGATGCCTTCATAGAAGGCTACGAGGTTGGTCAAGCACGATTTCACCTTGGTTAATACATGTTGATTACTCCTCATAACCATCTTCTCTTCCAATTGCTTGGAGAGGACCTCCAGAGCAAGCTGTTCCAACACCTTTCCAAGGACAGAGGTGAGACTGACTGGCCTGTAGTTTCCCGGATCCTCCTTCTTGCCCTTCTTGAAGATGGGAGTGACAATGGCTATCCTCCAGTCTTCAGGCACCTCTCCTGTTCTTGAAGACCATTCAAAGATGATATAGAGCGGTTCAGCGATCACCTCCGCTAACTCCCTCAGCACACATAGATGCATCCCATTGGGACCCATGGATTTGTATGTGTTGAGCCCACTCATATGCTCCCGAACCACTCCCTCATCAACCAGGGGGGAGATCTCCACTTCCCAGATCCTTTCTCCTCCCTCCAGGGTCCTGCACCCTTGCCTTCTAGCAATCTAGTTCATGAGATACCCCCAGTTAGGTTCCAGAAGAGGTCGAAGTTGGCTCTCTGAAAATCCAGGGTGGCAATCCTAATTTTTGCCCTACTTCTGCCACCAAGTTCCATCTTGAACTCCAACATCTCATAGCAGCTGCTTCCCAAGCTGCCCCCATCTTTCACATCCCTAAGAAGTGCATCCCTGTTGCTAAGAAGAAGATCCAGAAGCATCCCTCACCTTGTCGGTTCCTCCACCACCTGCGTCAGAAAATTGTTTTCAACGCACTGTAGGAACCGTTTGGACTGCATGTGCCTGGTTGAGTTACTTTCCCAATAGATATCTGTATAATTGAAGTCCCCCATGAGAACCAGAGCCCAGGATCATGAGGCAACTTCCAGCTGCTTGTAGAAGACCTCGTTGACCTCCTCCTCCTGATCAGGTGACCAGTATTACACCCTTACAACAGTGTCTCCCATACCAGCCCACCCCTTAATTCTCACCCACAAGCTCTCATCACCTTCCCCCAGGTGGAGCTGGGTACATTCTAATGCCCTCACATAAAGGGCAACTCCTCCCCCTTTCTTCCCCAGCCTGTTTTTCCTAAAAAGGACATAGCCCTCCATGACAGTGTTCCAGTCATGTGAGCTGTCCCATCACACCTCTGTGATCACAATGAGATCATGGCCGTGCGACCGTACACAGATCTCGAGCTCATCCTGTTTATTTCCCATGCTTCGTGCATTGGTATACAGGCATTTTAGGGAAGCAGCAGGCTCATTTACGCTTAGAGGGAGACAAGAAGAAGATTCCAGATGGGGTATCAGGAATATTACCTTCTCTGAGGAGCCCTCGGACGATCCTATGGGACAGCTCAGAGGTTTTTCCCTACTATCTTCGTCGGAGTCAGCGGTGACAACATCCCCCAGTCCTTCTCTGTCACTTCTAACTCCCCTCCCTTCCCCTGTCAAACCTAGTTTAAAGCCCTGGTAATATGTCCAGAGAGCTTGCTCCCCCAATATGCTTGTGACCCACTCGCTGAGCCGGAGTCCATCAGCAGCCCACATACCCAGCTTCTCAAAGGCCTGCCCTAGATCAAAATACCCAAATCCTTGGTCCAGACACCATCCCTTCAGCCAGCCTTTTACCTGACCTGTTCTCCTTTCTGGGTCCCGGTCACCCATTGGGAGGACAGATGAGAACACTACCTGCACCCTGATCCCTTCAACATCCTTCCCAGGGATGCAAAGTCCTTTTTAATATTACTCATTTTTCTTGTTGCAGCTTCCTGGGATCCAACATGAATGACACCAAGAGGATAGTGTTCCTCCGGTTTAATGAGCTGTGGTAGAGCCTTTCTAACGTCTCTGACACGTGCTCCAGGAAGAAAACACACCTCTCTGGAGAGGTTATCTGAGTGGCAAACGGGAGCCTCAGTGCCTCCCAGCAAGGAGTCTCCAATCACTAAGACTCTCCATCCCTTTTTTGTGGCACTGGTTTTGATGCAGTGCCCCGTCCAGCCCTGCTCCCTGTGCTTGGTACTTCCCTCATTCCTGATATGTTTCTCAGGGCCTGGGTTCTGACTACTGTCCAGACCCTCATCCTTTTCCTTTTCCTGCCCGAGAGCCTCAAATATATTACCCAGGGGTACCATGGAGGTTGGTGGCTCTGTGGGTGTTGGGGGCAGACGCCTCCTTCTGCTTCGAGCTGAGATTAGGGTCCAGCCCCTTTCCTCTCGTGGGCAGTTGAGCCCTCTATTCTGCAGGTGAGCAGCTGGATTAGCTACTGCCCCTTGCAGGGACTTAGGAGGGGGCTGCCGGAACTCAGTAGGGGCAGGCTGACACTTCCTCAGAGTCTCCCAGGAGCCCCTCAGGCTGCCAACTTCTCACTGCAGCCCAACCATCTTCTCAAGTCATTCCTTGAACAGAGCACACCTGCACCCAAAACAGCCCTGTTTTCCCTCAGGACCCAGGTGGGCCTCCAGATTCCAGAGCTCCCCACAGTCACCAGTCTGGACTGCCATGTCACCCCTCAGAGGATCCACCTGGGTGCCCACGTGAGCCCAGAGAGATCGTGCCCCCTCAGTTTGGGTTCCTGCCTTGGCCCGGCCGCTGTGATGGGTGCCCACCATGGTGAATTATAAGTTATAAAAGGTAGAGTTCACAGAGGAGAGGAGAGGAAGAGAAAGGGAGGTGTGAAAGGGAGGAGAGGATCCACCCCATGCTCCTCCCTGCCCCGCCTGAGCTTCCCCGCCCGAACTGGCCCGTGCAAACTGCCTGCACTAACTGCCAAAGTCTGCCCTGATAGCGTGTCCTGTTTGTGGCGCTCCTGTGGTGCTCATATGCTTGACTAGAGTCACTCAAGCTCCACCTAAAAAAGAGAAAATAATATAAACTGGCTTAAGAGAAAGGGGATGTTAGGGAAGATACCATTGTCAGGGGAGATACCATCACGAGGACCACTTGACTTCTGGGATCAATCAACAGGCTGAGCCTCTCTTCCTCCCCTCCCATTGGGACACCTTTGGGTGAGATTTGAACACTTGGTTTTACTGGGTGTCTCCGCAGAAACTTAGAAATCTCTATAGAGTCTTTGTGCCTTTTAACACATTAATTTCCAGGCTGTGCACCTGTGTATTTCATGCATGCTATTTTGCTTTTGCAGACAGTAAATTATCGCCAGCAATCCAAAGAACCTGTGTACCTGTTGCTGTAATAAATTGCACTTAACTGCATTGTTCCTAGCCATGATAGTTCTCATTGAACGCGACTAGAGTAAGGGCGTGTTAAGTTGTTGGAGAATCCATGATCATGATACTTCAGTATCCTGAATCTGACCAGGTCCACATCAGTTAATATGTTAGTGGTGAATGTGTGACTGTGATAATTCAGTATCCTGAATCTGGCCAGACCCATAACGGTTAATTGGCTACACCCCTTTAACACAACACACCCTTTCTTGGTCCCCTAGCTTTCAGCTTACTGCTTGTTGTTTTGAAGTTGACGTGTATGCTATTAACATGCTAATAATAATAATAACAATAACAATAATAATAATAATAATAAAAAATAAACATTTTACTTAGTTTTTTAAAAAATGACAGCTTAGAGAGGATTTCCTGTTTTTTATTGCACTAAAAAAAAAAAAAAAGCCAGAATTATTACCTCAATTAAGGATGCAAAAATCCATACAACTTCAAAGACCACTAGCTGAGCCCCAAAATTCAAATGGTTCAAAGAGTACCTCTTAGATAAAAAAAAATGTGGCACCATTCCAATTGAATTGTGTACCTAATTTTCACGTACCTCTAACATCTGTTTTGATCTTTATTGTTTCTGACCCGGTTCTATTAGCATTGCACAGAATCAGAGAATAACATGCCAAACGATGTCTTGTTTTAGTGCACTTTACATGGCTAGTCTACTTTATTAATGAAAGATGCAAAGGAAGAAAGAAACCTACCCATAAGAGAGAAAATTCTATAGTATTTAGGTTTTATTCATGCACACCCAAAATATGGAAAAACAAGTAATGACAAACATCATTTCCCAGTTTTCAACATTTTATTTCTTCTAGCTCTCCAGTGGTTTCCAGCTTTATTTATGATTTGTATTAAGAGAGAACATTCAAGCATAATATAGAGTCTTCAGAAAAAATTAATGCATAGTATATGCCAAAACCCAGAGGTGTATGCTATAGCTCTTTATTAATAACTTAGATTTAGAAGGTTCTTTCTAACAAGACTTCATTACAAAAGCATGAAATTAAAAAATAATGCAAAATACTGGAGACTTTTTTGTATATGCAATTAATTCATATTTGCTGTATCAGTTAATGTACTGTTCTAAATCTCAAATCATCCCTGTCTTCTCTCGTCATCTGCAACGTATATATTATATGCAAATCCATACTATTTGTGATAACATTACCTTACACTTTAAGATATGTACTTCCAGCTGAAGCAGCTGCATTTACACCCTTTACACAGAAATCCACTGATTCATGTCAAACTGAAATGATTCTACAAGCATTATGGTCACGCTTGTACATAAAATTAACTGGCTAGGAATTGAGACTTCATGTAAATTTTGCACTGCACAGCATTGTTTGATTCAGTTCCATTTATTAAACAGGAAAAAAAAAAGTTAAAATAAAATTAAATTAAATTAAAATAAAGTTAAAAAAAAGACAAAGAAACTAATGGTCCCCTTTGTGAGTTAAAAAATGGATTTGTGGCTCATAAGAGAGCCAGATCTTATTAAAAGCAAAAAGCAGCAGTGAAGGAAGTTCTCCCGGTTTTGGCTGGGAGAGAGGTAACTTTCTTCAGAGGGGCTGATAAGTGCCTTATTTTGGATTTAGGAGAAATAATGCTGATAACACTGTGATGTTTTACTCATTGTACAGCAGCATTTACAGTGTGTAAAGGACTTTTCTGCTTCTTGTACTGCCCTGCCAGCAAGGAAGCTTGGGAAGCATGAGAAGCTGGGAGGGGACACAGCCAGGACAGTTGATCTAAATTGGTCAAAGGGATATTCCGTACTTTAGGACATCATGAATAAAAATAAAAACTAGGAGGGTTGGCTGAAGGGGGTGGAGTATGGGGTTGCTTGGGGACTGGGGGCATTGGTCGGCATTGTGGTCAGCATTATGTATCACTTGTTTTGTATATATTATCATCATCATTTTTCCTTCATTATTATTACTTTCTCTTCATTTTCTGTCCTTATTTCTCCTTGATTTCAAACCACATGTTCTACCTTTTTATTTTCCACTGTTCTCTTCCCCATCCCATTGTGGGCAGTGGAGGAGTGAGCAAACAGCTGTGTGGGGCATATCTGCTTTCTGGCTTAAACCACAGCAGCAGTTTAAAACTTTCTGGTAATGCTGTCACAGATGTTTCTATATTTTTACTGGAAAATGCAAATATTGTCAAGAGCCACTAGAAGAAGTTGACATACCAGAGCCAAGCCAGAGTCCTTCACAGTCTATTTATGTTTCTTGTTTAGAAGAAAGAGAGTAGAAAAACATAAAATAGTTATAATTTATTTCCAGTACAGATTTCTGTTCACAGTTTGAATGCTTTAACATGCCACAGACTATGTTATTATTACTAGTGTTACAGTTATTTAACAGATTGATAAGGTTGCAGAGGTGTTGAGAGGAATGGGTTAAAAGCAGAAGATTGGCAAAGAAGATTGTAAATACGCTCAAGTGACCTTGCAGCTGGGAACCTGTAGGGTCTGGGGAGTGGTAATGCAGATCTGATTAGTGGAGCCTGCAACGCCACTTCTGTGCCTTTGCCCAGGTGTTGCTTCAGGGATCTGGTTCATGAGGTGGTGATAATAAATTTACTCTTTGCATTTTAGCTGTGGGTTTGCAGTTGTTCCTGCTGCTTACCTGTGCTTATTCACAAATATGTCACCACAAACAAACAAACAAAAATAAATAAAGAAAAAAAAAATCTAGCCTTGGCTGGTGCCTGTTTGGTATAGTATTAGTAGATTTTCTAGGAGACCATTGCAAAAGTTAGTATGTGTGAATCGCATAGATGGTTTTGTTTATAATAGTTTTCCACGTATAAGATTTTCGTCATACTTGTGAATGGTAGCATACACATATTGTTTTTGTAACCCAGTTAATGATAAAATTATCTTTTTCTTTATTACCAGTATACTTATTCTCCCTGGAGAACTGTTTATTAAAAAATAAAAATAAAAATAAAAGTAAAAGTAAAATAAAATCCTTCTGCTGGAGGATAACTGCTGAAAAAACAACAACAACAACTTATTGAGGTCATTTTGGCAATGAAAAATACAACACAATATTATAGTTTACAGGAAACACTGACAGTAGCAGCCCTCTTCACTGTGAACTAAGCATTTTAGAACATTGCGTTTGTGTTGTCTCTGGTTTAATTCCCTTGCACTCTTTATAGCTGTTAGAGGGAGCAGAGATACCTCCATCCATGGTGCTTATGTAATGGTGTAATTATTCTCAAGAGAGCTGAAAAGTGAACTGAACATAGTCCCGTATCTCCTGAGTGAGCACATGTAAAAGTAGATATGTGCCTATACCTCCACTTTATTTTGAAATAAAGTGATCAAAATGGTTTCATGAGAAAAGCAATGCTAGTAGAAAAGATCTGTAATAGCTACTAAAAAAATACGTGGAAAAACAAGACATTTTCTAGTTCCCAATAATTGCTCAGAAGCCTTATGAAGCCAATGTCCACATGCAGTTAGAATATTTCTTTTAAAAAGTGAGACCTTTAGTCTGAGCTGAGATTGCAATATACCAGAGGTAGAAGCCCATTACTTTTACACTGCAGTAGCATTTTAAGAGTATATTAGTCTTGTATAGTTTTTGTGTGTTTGTTTTACACATGAAATCTTAAATATATCTATGTAACTGACTTCATTTCTAGGCCTGTATTTTACCACTATATCACAACAATCACTATGGCACAACAGTGATTACATAACATACAAGGTTTATTTGGATATTCTTGAGTTGTTTTTGAGTTCAGGCCAAGCTTATATGTACTTCAATTTGACTATTATCCAAGATATACGTGAAGATATATGTGAAGGGAATCAGTGAGAATTAAACATTGATTTGTATGACATCAGGTAAAGTCCAAAGTAAAAATAAACCCTTTCTGTCCTCTCACTCACATATTTGATTCACACAGTAGATTGAAGAACAGAAAATCAAGATAGTCAGAGAAATATGGGACTAATGAATATAAATATCTGGCTGCAAAATGTAGCATTTGATATAAATATTACATGGAATTAATTTATAACAAAATCATTTTAAAATAGAAAATTTCAGAATATTTAGTTTGCATTTATCATTGAGCACGATATGAATTACATGATTAAAAGTCACATTCCCATTATCTATTTTTAAAGTTGGCAAAAAATTGAGAACCAAAATGTAATGTCCAGAATCCAAAATATTGTGCAAAAAAAAGCAAGTGCCCGTAGAACAAAGGAAAAAGAAGTGTCTTTCATGTTTATTTTGCAATGGTCAGAATATATATGATTTTATCTCACTATAAATTAATGAAAAATAAAGTCTCTTATAAGCTTTTTAATTTTATATTTTTTTTGAAAATTACTAAATGTTATGGTGTGGTTTATAAACATAATGAAGAATTAGGTGCAAGTATAATTTAAAATTCTGGATTTTGTTTCATTTTTATAAGAAAAAGACTTGCATCATGAAAGATCTGGTTTTTGTCTTTTATTTTTTTCTGAACATTCTCGAATTTATGAGATGTTATTACAGTGTTTGCAGGTTCAAAGATGAACTGTAGTGTCTCTTAATGGACATCATATAAAGAACTTCAAAGAAGTAGTGGTAATACACATAAGAGACTAATACAAGATAGTCCATTCATGCTTTATGTTGATTAGGAACTGATCTATTCCACTCTGTTCTTTTCTTTAGCATGGAATGGTTGTAAAATTTTGTTAAGTCTTTTTTTTTTTTTTTTTTTAAGAACTGAATTTAGAAGGGTAGAAGGGGTAGGGGGAAGGGAGACACGCATGCACAACAGGTAATTCCTTTATCTTAGCCAAGAAAGATTATTTATTTATTTATTTTTAATTATGCTTTCAGAATTGTTTTCAAATAAAACTCTTTTATTGCTCAAAATACTTATTTGTTCTCAGGAGCTTGGCTTCCCTGTTGTATTAAAACCATCAGAATGTTGTTTGCATACCATTACACCTGTAGGTACTGACTCTTGAGAAAACTAATGAAGTTCCCTAGATGTATGCACATCAAATAACCTTGTGCTGACAGCATAATAATACCAGAGAAAGCTTTTTAAATAATATCGATTTTCCACAGTATATGCAGCATAGTATGAAACAACCAGGCACCCTGTAGCATTCTTTTAAAGCATTGAAGTTTCTTTTTCTATATTTTCCTGTTTAAAGTTGTAGAGTCCATCATTTATATTATCCAGGATATTTTGTTTTCATTCCTCCTTAAAAAAAAACAAAAAAAAACAAAAAAAAACTTTTTTGCTATTGGCAGAGACTTTCATACCTTCCATTCAGGTTTCCATTAGTTGAAAGTGGTTTTAGCTAGTTGGACCCATGCATTCCAGTCAATTACTGGCTTTTACCTTGTTGTTATCATAAAGGGCCATTTCTTAAAATGGTCAATTAAGTACATGAAAATAAATGGAGAAGAGTGTACAATTTGTTAACAGCACTATCAGGAGTACCCTGGCAGTGAAGAAGAAAGTATCATAGCCTTTCTTAATGAATAGAAATAGCTTCCATCAAAGCAGATGGTGTTTGTTCATACTACCTTTTTTTTTTTTTTTGACCACAATTCATAGTTAACTACACAGCAATTGAGTGTTCGAAAGCTCTTAAAATATCTATAATGTACTTAAAGTAGAGCTCTATATTTTTACTTAACTACTCCATTTGTATCAGTTTGTATAAAACACAGTAAAAAATCAATTGAAGCAGTTATTTTCAGTTGAAAAGCAGCAGACTAAAGGTTCATTTTTTATCAGGAGATAATGTGGTAGAGGAAAGAAGCAGATGGAGTAAATGATTCTAATGAAAATTATTCCAAAGCATAGAGGAAACTTAAAGCAATGAACATATGAATTAAAGAGAAATAGAAGTGGCAGAAAGTACTATAATGAGTAGAGAAACCCCAGTCCATTCACTTTGGTAGCAAGGTGCTCTAAAATAAATAGAAGATAACCATAAGGTGATGCTCTCAAAGTATTTTCATTATTCTTCTGATGACCTTTTAGAACAACCTAGTTGATATGTTGCAGTCTGTGATGCTCAGTATGGTTCAAGATCTTTGGGAAATCTTGGAAAATCATATCTTATATGATAACGGGTTGATTTCCAAAATCTACAATGTGAAGTAAAAAGGAAAAGAGAGAAGTCTTTTCTGAAGTCTATAAAATACATTTGCATGAAAACATGCTAGAATTGTTCCTCTAGAAATTAAGTCTTGGTCATAAATAATTCAAGAATAAAGACAGAATTTACTTCAGTCCATTTTAGGTGCTGAAGTGAGGTAACAAGAAAACAGTCAATTTCAATTCATATCAAAATCACATACATGAAAGGAATTAAAGAATTTTATTAGAGCTTGTCAAAAATTAGCTCTGCAAAATTTTAAAATATAATTTACTTTTTAAAATATTTTCAGTATTTTTGAATGAGGAGACCTTTGGCTTTGCAGATACTTTTTGTTATTATTTTAATTATTTTCCTTCTAATATATTCCTTCAGAGGCATAACAAATCATCTTTTCAGTAGCTCTTGGACTTATCAATATGTTTCATTAACTGCTCTACCTTCTGACTATGAATAATTTCTTTGCTAGAAACATTTCTAACAATCTAACAATGCTTTAACTACAGGAACAACAACAACAACAAAACAGCAATAAAAACAATTAAAGCCGCATTTGCTTTAAAATCATAATGATAAAAATGTTGGTATTTTAACTTCAGCTTTTGAATAGCTGAATAAAAGGATGTATCATACTAGAGTTTATACATTTTGTACTAAATACCATACATAGCAAGTCAGACTATGTCTAAATTCCGAGAATGCACTACAGGACCCCGAGTTTCCAGCTATTACTGGCAACTAATAGCTGGACAGATGTTGGCAGAATGGAATAATTGCAGGACTAAACTATGAAACAATTCAAAGATGACTTAAGTCCACCTAGACAATCTTCTGCTCCTGTGACCAGGGAGCTATTATCTTGATTTCAGAGTGACTATAACAAAAAAATTAATGCAGAACCATAGGATTTGTTAAAACACATTTTAAAGTCCTCTAAAATATAAGAAGAAAATATTGAATTGTTATGAATTCATAATGTTAAAATATTAATGTGGAGCATGTAGTACCTGTAAATGAATAAAACATATTGAACAGGAACATTTATTTAAATACACGTGTGTACGAGGAAGCACTAAATGCTGAGGGTGTCAGCTTTATATATGACAATCAGAAAATGACACTAATGATGAGTGCTGGGAAGAGATAGACAAAAGATAGCACCTCATATTTGACACTGAAAGAAAAGGTATGTGACGGTCCTTGATCATAATTTGACTTTCAGTTTTAATGAATACACATACTATAAATTGTTTTGTTTGGATGACTTTTTCAGTACCCTTAGTAACAGTACGTAATGGGGACTTCAGCATTTCTGGAACAACAGAACAGAGCTTTCTCCTACTCTTTTTAATGTTTAATAAAGGTCAACAATTCCATTTAGGTACTGTTAAAATGTTATTTGAATTGAAAATATGAGTATTATTTCTATGTTGACATGCCATAAATTTACTTGACCCTTTTTGGTTGTTTATTCAATTCCATAAAGGAAGTATGTTTATGGAAATATTGCAGCAATGTTATATATGGTTTATCACAGTTCAAACTTTTCCTGTTGTTAAGCTCATGGAGAAAGCAGTCATTAGGTGATGAGGTTCATCTCCATGTGCGTGAGACATCAGGCAGTGAGTGGGTAGGGACCAGTGACCAGAGACAGACCACAGGGGCACATGTGTCTCTGGTGGGAGTGCCTGGAGAGACCTCCATATGTGCATTTTATGGGTATGCATGTCTGTGTGTGATTATTAGTGAGCATGAAGCTGAACAAGACATCGAGTACAGTGAAAGGAGGATATGGGTATCAAAGTGTCCATAACTCTGGTCTGGGTAATGTTTACATCAGTGGCTAGTGGAGAGATCAGGGATCGCTGCCAGCAGCTGCAGAATTCACACAAATTTGCTTGTCTGGACTGACTGACAGAGCGAACCCTTTCCCATTCACCAGTCTCTAGAAAGTTCCATACTGAATGTGAATGCATGTGTTTGTGTGTGTGTTCATGAAGGGGTCTGCCTACAGGCAACTGGAATTGGGTCACAAACCTCAGGGTAGATTGGGGGTCCAGTAACAGCTATGGGGTAGACTATCTTGGTCAGTTACTGAAGTGATCCAAATTAAACACATATATATACTAATGACTTTCATTCTGAACAGGAAATCAGGAGTAGGATGAGGCTTTTGACATTATCTGTGTTTGTGTGAGTGCTTTTGTTTGTTTGTTTTTTGTGTGTATTTATATGTGCAACTGGCTACATGCATATGCATATATGTATTAGATATATGTGTACACGTGTGACAACTGGGAATACACACTCAGCAATATTAATGGCTGAACTTGGTGGTAGATGGCTGCAGCTCACTCATCTCTGTTAGGATACTGTATTTGGCAACTCCCAGCAGGAAGAATTTTATGTATTCTTGGGTAGCACTCTAAATGAAGCCACCATCACTTTTTTATTAGCATTGCAGGTCTCTTCCAACTGAACGATTCCTTCCCTTCCTTCCCTTCCCTTCCCTTCCCTTCCCTTCCCTTCCCTTCCCTTCCCTTCCCTTCCCTTCCCTTCCCTTCCCTTCCCTTCCCTTCCCTTCCCTTCCCTTCCCTTCCCTTCCCTTCCCTTCCCTTCCCTTCCCTTCCCTTCCCTTCCCTTCCCTTCCCTTCCCTTCCCTTCCCTTCCCTTCCCTTCCCTTCCCTTCCCTTCCCTTCCCTTCCCTTCCCTTCCCTTCCCTTCCCTTCCCTTCCCTCCCCTCCCCTCCCCTCCCCTCCCCTCCCCTCCCCTCCCCTCCCCTCCCCTCCCCTCCCCTCCCCTCCCCTCCCCTCCCCCTTTTTTTTCTTTTTTCTTTTTTCTTTTTTCTTTTTTCTTTTTTCTTTTTTCTTTTTTCTTTTTTCTTTTTTCTTTTTTCTTTTTTCTTTTTTCTTTTTTCTTTTTTCTTTTTTCTTTTTTCTTTTTTCTTTTTTCTTTTTTCTTTTTTCTTTTTTTTTCTTTTTTCTTTTTTCTTTTTTTTTCTTTTTTCTTTTTTCTTTTTTCTTTTCCTTCCTTCCTTCCTTTCCCTCTTTCCCTCTTTCCCTCTTTCTTTCTCTCTTTCTCTCTCTTTCCCTCTTCCTCTTTCCCTCTTTCCCTCTTTTCCTCTCTCTCTTTCTTTCTCTTTCTCTCTTTCTCTTTCTCACTGTTGTGGTTTAACCCGGCTGGCAGCTAAACACCACACAGCCATTTGCTCACCCTCCCCCCTCCCTCTCTGGGATGGGGGAGAGAAACGGGAAAGTGAAGCTGGTGAGTTGAGATAAAGACAGTTTATTAAGACAGGAATATAATAATAACAATAATAATAATAATAGTGATAATGATAATAGTATTAATAATAATAATGTGTAAAAAACAAGTGATGCACAATGCAATTGCTCACCACCCGCTGACCGATGCCCAGCCTATCCCCGAGCAGCCGGCTAGCCACCCCGGCCAGCCACCCCTATATATTGTTTAGCATGACGTCAGATGGTATGGAATACCCCTTTGGCCAGTTTGGGTCAGCTGTCCTGGGTCTGTCCCCTCCCAGCTCCTGCTGCACCCCCCAGCCTGCTCGCTGGCAGGACAGAGCGAGAAGCCGAAAAGTCCTTGGCCTGGTGTAAACACTGCTCTGCAACAATTAAAACATCAGCATGTTATCAGCGCTCTTCTCATCCTAAACCAAAACATAGCACCCTGCCAGCTACTATGAGGGAAAATTAACTCTGTCCTAACTGGAACCAGGACACTCACTTTCTCTCTTTCTCTCTCTCTTTCCTTCTTTTAATATACAGGACAATCTTTTTCCTCAGTTCACCCATTCTCCTGGTAATTTATTATTCTTTCTTTCATTTTGGAATGTCACCCTGTACTTGCTTGGTATTGCTGTCTCCCACTTGCAATTGTGTATCACTTGACAGATCTGAGGTTCTTTCTTTCTGTTTGTTTTTTTGTTTGTTTGTTTTTTGTTTTGTTTCATTTTTGTTCCCCTCCAAAAATAAAATAAAATAAAATAAAATAAAATAAAATAAATAAATAAATAAATAAAATAAAATAAATACAATAATAAAATAAAATGAAAAAAATGAAATTAAATAAAATAATAAAATGAAATGAAATGAAATGAAATGAAATGAAATGAAATGAAATGAAATGAAATGAAATGAAATGAAATGAAATGAAATGAAATAAAATAAAATAAAATAAAATAAAATAAAATAAAATAAAATAAAATAAAATAAAATAAAATAAAATAAAATAAAATAAAATAAAATAAAATAAATAAAGCTTCTCTTGATTATCTTGGGCTGACCATAAGCCCCATTCCCCCAAGCCACCTGGAGGAAGGAGGTAGAAGAGGGAGGATGTGGAAGAAAGTTTTGTTTTATTATTTTTTTAGTTTGCTTTTAGTTCTCACTGCTACTATTTGTTATTAATTGGCAATAAATTACAGTAATCTCCCTTATGCTGAGTCTGTTTTGCCCATGATGGTAAATAGTGAATGATCTCTTGATCATTCTTGAATGATCTTGAATGATCACAACCTATCACCTTTTTTTCATCATATTTTTTCCCCCTGTTCAGTTGAGGAGGGGAAGTGAGAGAGCAGTGTGTGGAATTTAGCTGCCCATCATTGTTAAAACACCACACTATTTTCCAAGAAGATGCCTTTCCTGGTTTGTGTCTCTAATACAGTTCTTATACAGAGACTGTAGCTACAAAGGATATAAACTTGATAATGCCATTTTTATTGTTTTATCTCCTACGTAGCTGTACTACCTGCAATTTGCAATAAATTCTGACATTTTTATCATGTTTATGTTCATGCTCCAGCCTGTTAGAGCTGAGACCTGATGCACCCTGCCAAGATACATATTTCAGTCAAACTTTGCCATTGAGTCATAGTGGTTAGCAGCTGCATTCAATTCTTACCACTGCCAGAATTTGGACCTAAATATCTAATCCTTACTTTTCCTCAGTAAAGTCTGCTAAATTTGGCTCTCACATTAGTCTTGTTGTGAACATACTATAGATAAGACTTTCATTTACGACTTCTGAGAATTTACCAGAAGCAAAGAGTTTAAGTGACTTAATCTTAGTGATAACATTCGTTTCGTAATCATAATTTGGGTGTAACTGTTTCCTTCACCTAGTAGCAATGAAGTATAAACCAAGCCATCCTTAGCCCTGAGCTGCTCCTCTAAATGCCTTTATTACCTCCTCATGCTTCTGGTGAATAAAGGCTACAATAACTAGGGCTGTCCAGACTGTTTAGGATTTCTCAACAATGTCAAAATTCTGATGCATCTGCTCATTAACCACATCCGAATCAGCGACCAATCTCTGAAAGCTGTTTTTTCATTAATATTTCTTTTCAGACTTATATCAATGTCTCAATAACATACATTTAGACTTCTAATTACTCAGTTCTGGCACTTCATTTTCATACTTGTTCTTCTCCTTCCTACGTTCCTTTTTTAATTTACCCAGTCTGATCTTCCATATCAGAATACTCCTGTATATATACAGTCACAGGTTCTTTTTCTTTTTTTTTATTAATTACTATTTTTGAGATTTTTTCTCACATTCCTTTTGAGCAACCAAGCTCTTTAATTTTATCCAGTTTCTATCGTCGATGTATTTATATAGTTAATGCTGTAATTTTCCACTCTTCCCTCTGTTTCAGGTACAACCTAACTTCATTCTTCTTCAATCATAGATCTGAATCTTGATAGGCATCTTTATTTCATGGTTCTATATTCAGCAGTGTGTATTTTAGGTATCTGACACACCTCTCCTCTGGGACTTGCAATCACTGTGAGTCTAGTGTTCATTTAGGAGTGGTAATCTGTAATATAGGAAAATCATCTATCAAAATTATCTTCTATGACTGTTCCTGTCCACCAAATAAGGAACTGGGTCTAGCAGGAATTCTTACTGACATTTTATTAAAGTTTCAAATTTCTCATAACACCACATAATTTTTTGTACATAAGTGTACAAAACTTTGCCGAGGTGATCGGCTCCAGAGCAGACGCTTTCTGCAGCAGAGCAGGGGATTGAGGTGGGCAGGGCTTTTTTTCCGGCATCGAGGCCACTCGAGGCAGCCGATGGAGCCACCAGGACCCAGCAACTCTCGGGAGGGAGGCTGACGAGGCGTAGGTAGAGTCAGCAACGCCCCTCTACCCTGACATTCAAAAGCAGCCCCTAGGGAGTGCGAGTGACCAGGAGCGCGATGAACAGGACGGGCAAACAGAGCATGGTGAGTCAGAAGGGCAAGGCATGGCAGTTTGCGCAGCAGTTTGCACGGACAGGGCATGCTCAGGCAGGGCAGAGCGTTCCGCCCCGCGCATAAGAACAACTCATCTAACGGCTGTCTACCACTAGCTAGGCCGCAATGGTCTACATGAGGCAGAGAACTCTCTCTAGAAAGTCTGTAACCACCCAGACTGACTGCCAGCTCAAAAATGCGGCAGTTCAGGTCTCTGGATGCAGGGAGTGTCTGAGCTTGTTGCTGCCATCTGAGGGAGGCAGAGATACTGTGTGTGTGAGGTGCGAGTAGGTGGATGACCTGGTCCGCCTGGTGGCAGAGCTCAAGGAGGAGGTGGAGAGGTTGAGGGCCATCATGTAGTGTGAGCGGGAGATAGACTGGTGGAGCAACTCCCTGCAAGGCCTGAAGAAGAGGTACCAGGGTGAGACACCCCAAATGGGGGTGGACCCCCCGTCCCTGTCGCTGTTGGGCAGAGGGAGGGGACCTAGGAGTTGAGGAGGAATGGAGACAGGTCCCTGCTTGACCTCACAGGCAACGCCCCCCCCCACACACACACCCGACCCAACCTTTCCAGGTGCCTTTACACAACAGATTTGAGGCCCTGGAGCTTGAGAGACCGGTGGGTGAGGATGAGGTAGAAAGTCTACCCAGGAGGATACCTAGGGTGAGGAGATCAACTCCACGCCGCAAGACTGCCTCCACCAAGAAAGACAGAAGGATAATCGTTGTAGGCGACTCCCTTCTCAGGGGAACAGAGGGCCCTATTTGTTTGCCTGACGCTACACATAGGGAAGTCTGATGCCTCCCTGCAGCCAGGGGTCAGGGATGTTGCCAGAAAGCTTCCCAACCTGGTTCGCCCCTCTGATTACTATCTTCTTTTGATAGTCCAGGCTGGCAGTGATAATATTGAAAAGAGAAGCCTGAAGGCTATCAAACAGGACTTTAGGGGACTGGGATGGTTAGTGGATGGAGCGGGAGTACAGGTGGTGTTTTCGTCCACCCCTACAGTGGCAGGGAGGGGTACAGAGAGGACACAGAAAGCCCACCTGATTAACACGTGGCTCAGAGGCTGGTGCCAACACAGAATTTTTTTTTTTTTTTGACCATGGGGTGCTTTACTCGGCACCCGGCCTGATGGCCGCAGACGGGTCCCACCTATCTCTAAGGGGAAAACGGATCCTAGCCCAAGAGCTGGCAGGGCTCATAGAGAGGGCTTGGAACTAGGCAAGAAGGGGGACGGGGCTGAAATAAGGCTTGTTAGACGTGTGCCAGGGGGAACAATGGCAAGGGCGAGGGAGAAGGCAACGGCCGAACTGAAGTGCATCTACACTAATGCACGCAGCTTGGGTAACAAAAAAGATGAGCTGGAAGCCATCGTGCAGCAGGCAGGCTATGACTTGGTTGCCATCACGGAAACGTGGTGGGACCACTCTCATGACTGGAGTGCTTCAATGTCTAGCTATAGGCTCTTCAGAAGGGACAGGCAGCACAGAAAGGGTGGTGGTGTATCTCTCTATATTAGAGAGTGTTTTGACCTTGTGGACCCCAAGGCTGAGACTGGGAATGGTAAGGTTGAGTTCTTAGGGATTAGGATCGGTGGGAAGGCCAACAAGGCAGGCATCCTGGTGGGAGTCTGTTATAGACCGCCAATCCAGGATGAGGAGACGGATGAGGAATTCTACAGGAAGCTGGCAAAAGTTGTGAAATCATCAGCGCTTGTTCTCGTGGGGGACTTCAACATCCCAGACATATCCTGGACATGCAATACAGCTCAGAAGAAGCAGTCTAGGAGGTTTCTGGAGAGTGTGGAAGATAGCTTCCTGACGCAGCTGGTTAGTGAGCCTACCAGGGGAGGTGCCCCACTGGACCTTCTGTTCACAAACAGAGAAGGACTGGTGGGAGATGTGGTGGTTGGGAGCTGTCTTTGGCAGAGTGACCATGAAATGGTAGAGTTCTCTGTTCTCGGCAAGTCAGGAAGGGGATCAGTAAAACCGCTGTCTTGGACTTCCGGAGGGCAGACTTTGAGCTGTTCAGGACACTGGTTGGCAGAGTCCCTTGGGAGGCAGTCCTGAAGGGCAGAGGAGTCCAGGAAGGCTGGGCACTCTTCAAGAAGGAAACCTTAATGGCTCAGGAGCAGTCTGTCCCCACGTGCCCAAAGGAAAAAAAAAAAAAAAAAGAGAGGGTTTATGGTCTTTGGAAAAGAGGGTAGGCCACTAAGAAGAATTATAAGGATGTTGTAGGGATGTGCAGGGACAAAATTAGAAACGTCAAAGCTTATCTGGAGCTCAATCTGGCTACTACTGTAAAAGATAACAAAAAATGTTTTTATAAATACATTAACAAGAAAAGGAGGACTAAGGGGAATCTCCATCCTTTACTGGCTGAAGAGGGAAACTTAGTTACAAGAGATGAGGAAAAGGCTCAGGTTCTTAATGCCTTCTTTGCCTCAGTCTTTAGTGGCAAAACCAGTTGTTCTGTGGATACCCAGTACCCTGAGCTGGTGGAAGGGGATGGGGAGCAGAAAGTGGACCTCATAATCCACGAGGAAATGGTTGGTGACCTGCTACAGGACTTGGATGTACGCAAGTCTATGGGGCCAGATGGGATCCACCCGAGGGTACTGAGAAAACGGGCAGAGGAGCTGGCTAAGCCGCTTTCCATCATTTAACAGCAGTCCTGGCTATCAGGGGAGGTCCCAGCCGACTAGCAGCTAGCAAACATGACACCCATCTACAAGAAGGGCCAGAGGGTAGACCCGGGGAACTATAGGCCTGTTAGTTTGGCCTCAGTGCCAGGGAAGCTCATGGAGCAGATTATCTTGAATGTCATCACACAGCACTGGCAGGGCAACCAGACGATCAGGCCCAGTCAGCATGGGTTTATGAAAGGCAGATCCTGCTTGACAAACCTGATCTCCTTCTATGACAAAGTGACACGCTTAGTGAATGAGGGAAAGGCTGTGGATGTGGTCTACCTTGATTTCAGTAAGGCTTTTGGCACTGTTTCCCACAACATTCTCCTCAAAAAACTGGTTGCTCATGGCTTGGAGTGGCGTACGCTTCGTTGGGTTAGAAACTGGCTGGATAGCCGGGCCCAGAGAGTTGTGGTGAATGGAGTCAAATCCAGTTGGAGGCCGGTCACTAGTGGCATCCCCCAGGGCTCAGCACTGGGGCCAGTCCTCTTCAATATCTTTATCGATGATCTTTATGAGGGGATCAAGTGCACCCTCAGTAGGTTTGCAGACGACACCAAGTTAGGTGCGTGTGTCGATCTGCTCGAGGGTAGGAAGGCTCTGCAGGAGGATCTGGATAGGCTGGGCCGATGGACTGAGGCCAACTGTATGAAGTTCAACAAAGGGCAAGGGCCGGGTCCTGCACCTGGGGCGCAACAACCCCAAGCAGAGCTACAGGCTGGGAGATGAGTGGTTGGAAAGCTGCCTGGCCGAGAAGGACCTGGGAGTATTGGTTGATAGTTGGCTGAATATGAGCCAGCAGTGTGCTCAGGTGGCCAAGAAGGCCAACGGCATCCTGGCTTGTATAAGAAGCAGTGTGGCCAGCAGGTCTAGGGAAGTGATTGTCCCCCTGTACTCGGCTCTGGTGAGGCCGCACCTCGAGCACTGTGTTCAGTTTTGGGCCCCTCGCTGCAAGAAGGACATGGAGGTGCTCGAGAGAGTCCAGAGAAGGGCAACAAAGCTGGTGAGGGGTCTGGAGAACAAGTCTTACGAGGAGCGGCTGAGGGAGGTGGCATTGTTCAGCCTGGAGGAGTCTCAGGGGGGACCTTATTGCTCTCTATAGGTACCTTAAAGGAGGCTGTAGCGAGGTGGGGCTTGGTCTATTCTCCCATGTGCCTGGTGACAGGACGAGGGGGATTGGGCAAAAGTTGTGCCAGGGGAGGTTTAGGTTGGATATTAGGAATAACTTCTTTACTGAAAGGGTTGTTATGCATTGGAATGGGTTGCCCAGGGAGGTGGTTGAGTCACCATCCCTGGAGGTCTTTAAAAGACGTTTAGATGTTGAGCTTAGTGATATGGTTTAGTGTAGGACTTGTAGGTCAAGAGGTTGGACCAGGTGATCTTGGAGGTCTCTTCCAACCTAGACGATTCTGTGATTCTGTGATTCAGTGTAAGGAAATATTTCCGCTTTGCACATATACAGAAGCGCAAGGTATTACCATTATTTCTTGAGAAGATTTCTCAGGATACTCTCAGGCTTTCAGCATTCTTTTGGTGTTCTGCTGCAAGAAACTGTCTTTAATCCAACTTGTCTTCTTAAATTATTAGTTTTTCATACCAAATTAGACATACACTGCCCTATTTCTCTGATCAGCTAATTTGTATTCCCTTACCTTTTAGATGTTTTTGAACATGTTGCTTCCTTTTCCACTTCTTCGGCAGAAGGAATCTTTGCATTATCACTTCTATGACTGCTCTGCTATTTGTGGGAGACATGCCTCCAAAGTTCAAGGATCCTGTTTTCTTACTACTTACGTAAATGTATTGCAACTACTTTTTTGTTGTTTTTTGTTTGTTTGTTTGTTGTTGTTTGTTTCCCTACCTTTAAAAATAAGGGTTTACTTTATCTTTAATTTAAATCTGTCAGTGATCTGCTGTGTAGCCACTGCATTTTGCTGACACAAAGGAAAATTATTGGGGGGGTGGGGGGTGGGGGTTTGGCAGATTATGTTTAAAGTCAGTGAGAAAGTAAAAGATATTATCTCTCAAAACTGCCCATGAAAACTGCTACCTATCACTTCTCACTTCAATTCATTAATAATAAAAGTTTAATATTTAATAACTCCCTTGCTGGAATTATCCTTACTGGATGAAAATCCAGATTTATGTTAAGATTATATTCATATATGTTACATGAACAAAATGTATAGATTATATATACCATTAGTAATTTTTACTCCCACAGCGTACTACTCTCAATTCAACTATCTGTCAAGTAAAAATGTGATTTTTCTTCATAATGTTGCTTCTGTGGTTGAGTTCTGCTGACTTTAGTGATAATTAAGTATATATCTGAAAGAAGAGAACAAAAAGACTCATTATATGATGTGACATTGTATGAAAAATAAAAATATAAATGAAGTACTATTGCCTTTTTATCCTACAACATATGCGTTTAGCTCTGTAGAGCTAAACATATCTCAATTAATGATAAAATTTACTCTTTTAACTGATATATCTTCTTTGTAAAATGAGGAAATAGATTACTAAATATATTTAGCAATATGTGTAATTTCATAAACAGAATAGGTTAGTCATAGATTTACTAGTTAATAATCTTTATTAGATATGGCAAAGTTCCTACTTGACAGTATCTGCCGGAAACAAGTAAAAGAGTGAAAACACAGTGACTGAGTTACAGTTCAATCTAAAAGGAAGGATGTACTTTAGCTAGGCCAAGGAAGAGAAGACTGACAGGACAGTATAAAAAATCTTTCTTAGTACTGGCCAGGTTTCCTCTTCATTACAAAAATAAATATATAAAAATAAAAGTAAAAAGCTTTATTGCCTATCAATGTCTATCTTTCAGAGAGAAGTTTTGCACATAATCCATTGAAAACCATAATGGGAATTAAGAAAGGAACATGTAACGTCTAAAATAAAACAGCACAGGCTTAAACTTCATTATTAGTATTAAATATTGCCACTAGCTTTAAACTGTAAAACCACATCAAATGAACTAGAAAGAGAAAAGGAGAAATGCTGTACTTAGCTAAAATGAATGCTTCTATGAACATTCTGCACCTACACACTGTCCATTTGATGTAACTGGAAACAGAACAAATCACCGCATTCCTCACCTACAATATGTGATGACAATGAGTCCCTCACATAGGTCATTGTCACTTGCAAGCACACAAAATGGAAAGTTCATTTGCTGAGTACAATAATGCTCCCACAGATCACGTTACCTACATTGATAAAAATGTGTCTGTAGAGATGTGCTTGGAAGGGTGTGTGGAGGGAGAGTGCCTCTTCCTTTACAGGTATCTGGTCGAGGATCATTTTCAATGTAACAAGAAATTATAAGAAGCAGGTGAATCCAGTAACAAGAACACACAGGGACACGAACCTGACCAACAAATGGTAAGGGGGGGCAGTGATGGGAGACAAACCTGGTCAGCTGCACAGATTGATGACTACATGGAATAGGATGAAAAGGCTTCTTCCAGCAAGGTTATCTGATCATGGATCTGGTCTGTTGGTAAACTAAGGGGAAAAGAGAAGCCAAAAACAGAATATACTGAGGCACAGACCTGACAAAACAATCACAGAGGCAATGACAAAAAACAATGCTCCCAGTCACACTGGCTGATGGGCTATGGAGAAACTACAGGAGACGCTTCCATTAAGATCAGCCCTGGCTTGGCAGATGGTAGAGCTGTGAACCAGGGGCCTGGGCTGTGAGGGGTGCAGGGTTGGGCAGAGCTCTGCAAACCCCTGGGGGACATGCAGGGGAAGAGGAGAAGCGAGGTGCAGAAAGGGGGCTGGCAGAAAGGGGGATAAAGGGGTGCTTTGTGTGTGAAATGGGGTTGACAGCATGCCTGTCTGGCAGAGCCCTGTGCCTGGTCAGTGCAGTATGTCCTGTCTTCTCATTTAGTCCTTTCTTAATTATGTCTATACATGTTCTCACTGTCCTTTATGAATAGGAGCAGCAGGCATTCAGTGCCAGCAACTGGAATCAGACTGTGGGCATCGGGGCGGGGGCCGGGCCTCAAGGGCTGCGAGAGCGGGTGCTGGTGGGACAAGTGTGTGGGCACTGGTGCATGCAGCCAGCCCCAAGTGGGAGCAGTGGGTGAGCAGGAGCCCCGTGGGCAGGCGAGAGGCTGGGGATGGGGGCAGGGGTGCTGGGTGGGCAGAGGGGCCATGCTGGGGCTGGGGAAGGTGGATGTGCATGTGCTGGTGGCCTGGGGATGTTGCCTGTGGGCCTGCACCATGACCGGCTGACTCTGCCAGCCCCAGGGCAGGAGGGGACGGTGCTGTGCCCCTTGGGAGAAATATCTTGTTTGTTGTTTACAAACATATAGAAATTATGAAAAAATAATTCTGAACAACATAAACCATAGAAAGTTTCTGTGATACAGACTAAGTTAAAAATAAGGCTGCATCTTAAGAAACGTGGCATGTGTTAAACAAACAACAAAGAACAAGACAAGAGTGTCTCAGTCTCTTCTTGTTCACTGATTTAAGTTGGATACCACTAAATAATACTAAGCTAAAGATAAAAAGCACTGCCTAGCTGGTCACAACACCCTGCAGAGTAAATCCTTCAAAGTAAGCCACTTGCCTCTGAAGATATTTCAAACAAGTTCTAGACTATGAAATTGAGGAAAAAAATACGCAGAGTATTCCTTCATTTGTGACCTCTAATTACAAGTTATATAATTCTGGGTGCTGATCATTACATTTCTTAATTGAACTAACTTTCTGCAAGGTAAGTCTACATAATTAACTCAGATTTACAGTAATGTGATATTAAGCTACTTTTATATTGTACATATCTATATTTCTTCAGATTAATTTCACTCAAGAAATTTGAGAATGTTTGTTTTGAAGAGCATCTAAATAAGTGGCCACATGATTCATCCAGTATCACAGTTATATGTTTGTGGGAAAAAAAAAAAAAAAAAAAGTGTAATCATTGAATTTGACATGTCCAGTTTGTAATAAAGTATTAAGGTCAGAAGCATAGAGTGGAAAATCACATTGCATAACTGACTTTTTCTGAAAAAAAAAAAAAAAAAAAGTTTTACAGGCATATTCAGAAATGCAGTTTAAAAAAAAAAAAAAAGTTTTACAGGCATATTCTGAAATGCAGTTTTTGTGTGTTTTTTTTTTCCCCAATTCATTTCCTCTTTTATGCTTCCTTGCTCATTTAAACACACTTACAAAATATATGTAAAATTGTGAACTATTTTTTCAGTCATAGACCTAGTGATGTTTCAGATTTAGATTTCTTCACACACTGCTAAGTAGACAAATGAGTCTTGAAAAGACTAAGGCTACCTTGAGTGTATTAATCCTGAATAGAAATAAACATACCTATTTATAGGGAAACACCTGTGTATTCACCATTAACCATGGAAGTGAGTCCAGTTATGGAATCACAATAATATCTTCCCGATTCCCCAGTACAGAACTACGCATCTATTTCTTTTACATTATCTGTCAAAGTCCATAGAAAAGTAGATTATGTAGAAGTATAATTTCCCAGCTAATACACTTTATTGTAAATTATAATTCTTAAAGCTTTAAATAACTCTGCTTAACTCTCTAACATTCACCTATATGAAGCCCAAGAATTTCTTAACTGTGCCTCATTTAATTCACATTTAATGCACCATGTTTTATTTCTTGAACACGGAATCGTAGAAAGACTGAGGTTGGAACAGACCTCTGGAAGTCACCTGGTCAAATCCACACAGTTCAAGCTGGATCACCTACAGCAGGTTGCCCAAGACCATGTCCAGAAGTTCTCCAAGGAGGAAGACTGCACTCTGGGCAACCTATTTCATTGGTCAGTCATTGGATGTACAGTAAAGAAGTGTTTCATGATGTTCAGAGGAAACCTCACGTGTGTCACTTTGTGCCCATTGCCCCTGATCCTGTCACTGGGCACTACTGAAAAGACCCTGGCTCCTGGAAAGATCCCCTGTGAGCCTTCTCTTCTCCAGACTGAGCAGTCCCTATTGTCTCGGCCTTACAGAGATGCTCGTCTCTTCATCTTGGTGGCCATCTCCTGGACTCTCACCAGTATGTCCATGTCACTCTTGCAGTGGGAAGCCCAGAACTGGACGCTGTACTCCCACATATGGCCTTAACAATACTGAGAAGAGATGAAGGATCACCTCCCACCACCTGCTGTCAACACTGATTAAAGACATACAGACACCTATTTAAAGGTTCTAATGTAGCATATTATTTATATGTTTTATTATTTATTATGTTTTTCATAAAAAGAATACTTATTTTTCTCTTGGTTTTCCAAAACATTTCAATTGACATCCCTAAATGTTCATCAATCATAATTTCCAACTACCTAATAAAAATATTATTTCATTTTGAAATGCTAAATCAAGTTTTAGTTCGATACTGTTCCCATTTTAATACTTGATTTTTCTTTGAACTTTTTGCTGTAGGAGTACAACAAACATGACGTAAATTCCTGTATATTTTCTCCCAAATAAATAATAATTTTCATGCAGAAAAAGGTTCTATTACTGTCTTTGTTTTCCTGGAAAATGTTTATCCATGTCCTATTCTATTTAGAAAATAAGGTGGATGTTTTATTTTAAAGGGACAAAAACAATTAGAAATGCATCTCTGCATTTGACATTTGCTTTTCAACGGTTTTAAAACCTATTGGTTATTTACTATCTTAATGGAAAGTGTTATGAAAAATAATATTTAAAATTTTAATGTTATTAGCTAGCTGTTATACTTTCACTAGAAAATTTACTGTGTTCTGGCTATCTATGTTCAAGGACACCAAGGTGATCTAAAAGAATTAATTTTTGAAGGCTTGAAGTTACTTATACGTATGGAAATATTGAAAGGATAGTGACTGTTAGATATATAAGAGATTATATAAGAGATGATATGAGATTATTACTATTAATAAATGTTGTAGAGACAGTAAACTCCATTTAACCTTTCACATGAGACAAAAGCAGAGATTTTTTGAATGGCAAACATTTGAAATTGGTAACCATGTGACTTCCTAAACAAGATAGTTCTGTTGTCTCAAAAAGAGAGCAGTCAAAATGAAATACAAATTTAGTTTATCTTTCCACTGAAACATTATTCACAAGCACTTTGCAACATTAATACCAGCACTGGGGATAAGTAGTAACACAGGAAGCAAATAAAATAATAGGTGAGGTAGAAGAGAGATCTCTCCAGCTGGGATTTGTAATGAACTAGTGAAGCAAAGTAGCAAGAGTACACAAAAAAAAAAAAAAAAAAAATCAGATCATAGGAATTATATAGTACTTTTACATAAAGCAAAATCATACCATGCAAGGCCTAGATGATAGGAAAATATATATATGTGTGTGTATATATATATATATTTATATATATATTTATATATATGTGTGTATATTTTGGCCTAAAGCAGGAAAGGTACAGAGAAAGAAAGGATATCTAAAATACAGTAAGCTGAAAGAGAGCTTCAAATAAATGGAATTTCGTCCGTCCCAGCATAGATAAAAACACAATGGAGGGAAGGTTCTGCTACACACAGTGGAAGACACAGAGCATTCACCATTGAGGAATACCTTGATCACCCCGAGCTTAAAGGACTCTGATGTCATGCTCTGATGACCTGCTGTTTTTACGCTGTAGCTCTTTTTATAAATTCATCTGGCAGATACTAGTTCCAGCAGTCTTCTCTCCTTAAAAGTGTAATGCGATGAGACTAGGGACAGAAAAATAACAGCTGTGATACCTTGCAGTGTTCTGAGCAGAGCTTTTTGGTCTTAGATTTCTGAACAGTTATTACAATAATAAATTACTACTGTAAAGCCTACGAACGTTAATTTTTTGTTTTCTTTCCTTTTTCTTTTAACCTTTCTAGGCCCTGTCTTGTGCAGCTACTAGTGTTTGTTCTGAGTTTTTTTTTCTTTTAACATGTTCAAGGAAGAAGAGACTTTGTCTATTTATAGTATCACTTATATTGCTTTTGAGTTATCTTCACTTCACTTGTGGCACTATCAATTTCAAAGTAGCAAATTCAAATACAGTAATGATGTGGGTTGACACTGGCTGACAGCCAAGCATCCACAACACCATTTACTCACTCCCCTTGACCCTCGAGCAGAATGAGGGGAGCAAATAGGAAGAACATGAGCAAGAATGTCTGTGGGTCGATGCAGACAGCAAGATCACTTAATAATTACTTTTGCAGTAAAAACAAACTCAAGTCAGGGAGTTTAATTTATTGCCCATTAAATATGAATAGTTGAATACCGATTCAAGTATTGGGAAAGAAAACCTAACAGAGTGAAGCACCGTGAGAGAAAACACCTTCTGTTCCTCTTTTCCCCTCTTTCACTCTTTCACTCCATACTCCTCTCCTCCCCTGCCATATGGCCACCACTCATACTATGTACCTTCAGTTGTGGCAACAGGCAGCATGGGGTGGTGTCACGGTCCAGACTTTCCGGTTTCTCTCTACTGTTCCCTTTCCCTCCTCTCAGCCTAAGCATGAGTCCCCCTTGGGCTATTGTTCCTATCAGGAATCTCTGTTCCATTGCAAGGAACCTCCTCCCTCCCCTGACCTTGGTGTTTTCTTTGCTATTTCTCACTCCTTTTATGTTCCATTTTCTCTCTGCCATGTGGTGTTCTCCAGCCTTTCTTATATCCTCTTTCCCATCCATGGCTGCTAGGCCCAACCATGGCCTGTAGTAGGGACAGAAGAACTGGCTGACACCAGCTGAGTCCAGCCTGGGGCAACACTGGCCTCACCTCACAGGGCCTGAAACCCTCCCCACAGCCAGCGCCTGGAAACAGCCAACCAGTACAGATAAAAGCAAAAGCATTTTAACAAATTTAACAAACATTTTCTTGTTAAATTTTGAGCACAGTGAATGAAATACAGCAGATCAATAAGGACAATAAGGACAACTTAAAAGATAAAATAAATAAATAAATGTTTTTTAAAAAGCACTGTCTCAACAGCTTTTTAATGAGGCCATTTTAACAAGGACCTCGCGTGGATCGGCTGCAGTGAGGGCTCCTGGCAGGGAGATGAATGGACACCCACGGTGCCACCAACCCCCACAGTGTCCTTGGCTAATAGATTTGAGGCTCTCAGGCAGGAAAAGGAAGAGGTTGAGGGTCTGGACAGTAGTCCAAACCCGGGAAGCAACCCTGAGAAGCGTGTCAAGATTGGGCGAAGTGCTGAGCATAGGGATCAGGGCCGGATGGAGCGGTGCATGACAACCAGTGCCACAAAAAAAGAGCGGAGAGTCTTAGTGATCGGAGACTCCTTGCTGAGGGGCACTGAGGCTCCCATTTGTCGCCCAGATAACCTATCCAGAGAGGTGTGCTGTCTTCCTGGGGCACATGTCAGAGACGTTAGGAAGGCTCTGCCACAGCTCATTAAACTGGAGGACTACCATCCTCTTGTCATTCAGGTTGGATCCCGGGAAGCTGCAACTAGAAAAATGAGGAATATTAAATAGTACTTTGCATCCCTGGGAAGGTTGTTGAAGGAATCAGGGCTGCAGGTAGTGTTCTCCTCTGTCCTCCCGCTGGGTGACCGGGACCCAGAAAGAAGGAGGAGAACGGGACAGGTGAATGACTGGCTGAGGAGGTGGTGTCTAGACCAAGGATTTGGGTATTTCGATCTTGGGCAGTCCTTTGAGAAGCCGGGTATGTGGGTTGCTGACCAACTCCAACTCAGCAAGTGGGGCACAAGTATGTTGGGGAACAAGCTCTCTGGGCTGATTATCAGGGCTTTAAACTAGGTTTGACGGGGGAAGGGAGGGGAGTTAAAAGTGACAGAGAAGGGCTGGGGGAAGTTGTCACTGCTGACTCCGACGAAGATAGTAGGGAAAAACCTCTGAGTTGTCCCATAGGATTGTCTGAGGGCTCCTCAGAGAAGGTAGTGATCCCGATACCCCATCCGGAATCATCTTCTTGCATCCCTCCAGGGGTAACTGCACCTGCTGCTTCCCTAAAATGCCTGTATACCAATGCGCGGAGCATGGGAAGTAAACAGGATGAGCTCGAGATCTGTGTTCAGTCGCAGGGCCATGATCTCGTTGCGATCACAGAGACGTGGTGGGACAGCTCGCATGACTGGAACGCTGTCATGGAGGGCTATGTCCTTTTTAGGAAAGACAGGCTGGGGAAGCGAGGGGGTGGGTTTGCCCTTTATGTGAGGGAGCAATTAGAGTGTACCCAGCTCCACCTGGGGGAGGGTGAAGGACAAGTGGAGAGCTTGTGGGTGAGAACTAAAGGGTGGGCTGGTATGGGGGACACTGTTGTGGGGGTGTACTACAGGTCACCAGATCAGGAGGAGGAGGTCGATGAGGCCTTCTACAAGCAGCTGGTAGTAGCCTCACGATCACGGGTGTTGGTTCTCATGGGGGACTTCAATTATCCAGACATCTGTTGGGTAAGCAACTTGGCCAGGCACGCGTAGTTCAAACAGTTCCTACAATGCATTGAAGACAATTTTCTGACACAGGTGGTGGAGGAGCCGACGAGGCGGGGGGTGCTTCTGGACCTTGTCGTTACCAACACAGATAGGCTTGTTAGGGATGTGAAAGTTGGGGGCAGCTTGGGATGCAGCGACCATGAGATGGTGGGGTTCAAGATGGAACTTGGTGGAAGAAGTAAGGCTAAAAGCAGGCTTAGCTACCCTGGATTTTCAGAGAGCCAACTTCGACATCTTCCAGGACCTGCTTGGGAGTAACTCATGGACTAGATTGCTAGAAGGCAAGGGTGCTTATGAGAGGTGGGCTGCATTTAAACAGCACTTCTTCCAAGCTAAGGATTGGTGCATCCCCAAGAGTAGGAAATCGGGGAAGGGGGCGGGAAACCTGGGCGGATGAGCAAGGAACTCATTGATAAGATCAAAAGGAAGAGGAAGGTCTATGAAATGTGGAAAAAGGGCCTGTCCTCTTGGGAGGAGTACAGGAGGGTTGTCAGGGTCTGCAGGGACATGACGAGGAAGGCTAAAGCCCACCTAGAGATGAGGTTTGCAAAAGAGATAAAAGATAATAAGAAGGGTTTTTTTTAAGTATGTAAACAGTTAAAGGAAGACTAGGGATAATGTGGGTCCCTTGCTGAACGAGGTGGGTGTCCTGGCAATGGGAGACGCCAATAAGGCGGAGATACTGAATGCTTTCTTTGCTTCAGTCTTTGCTTCAAGGACTCCCCCCTGAGACTCCTCGACCCTGGCAGGAGGACAAAGGGTCTGGGAAATGGAGGGCTCCCCCCTGGTTGACCAGAGAGTGGTTCGGGAGCGTCTGAATGGGCTCAATGCACACAAATCCATGGGTCCCGATGGGGTGCAATCGTGTGTGCTGAGGGAGTTGGCAGAGGTGATCGCCGAACCGCTCTATATCATCTTTGAAAGGTCCTGGAGAACAGGAGAGGTTCCTGAAGACTGGAGGATAGCCAATGTCACTCCGGTCTTCAAGTAAGGGCAAGAAGGAGGATCTGGGAAACTACAGGCCAGTCAGTCTCACCTCTGTCCCTGGAAAGGTGTTG
The DNA here is from genome assembly GCF_964211835.1 of Anser anser. Taxonomy (NCBI): domain Eukaryota; kingdom Metazoa; phylum Chordata; class Aves; order Anseriformes; family Anatidae; genus Anser; species Anser anser. The sequence continues at coordinate 26,523,394 of NC_139723.1, read as the reverse complement.
GAACAGCTCGTTCTGGATGTCATCTCCAAGCAATTGGAAGAGAAGAAGGTTATGAGGAGTAGTCAGCACGGATTCACCAAGGGTAAGTTGTGCTCGACCAACCTCGTTGCCTTCTATGAAGGCATCACCAGCTGGGTAGATGTGGGGAGAGCAGTGGATGTCATCTACCTTGACTTTGGCAAGGCTTTCGATACTATCTCCCATGACATCCTGATAGCAAAGCTGAGAAAGTGTGGGATAGATGAGTGGACGGTAAGGTGGGTTGAGAACTGGCTGACTGGCCGAGCTCAGAGGGTGGTGATCAGTGGCACAGAGTCTGGCTGGAGGCCTGTGACTAACGGTGTTCCCCAGGGGTCAGTGCTGGGTCCGGTCTTGTTCAACATCTTCATCGACGACCTCGATGAGGGAATAGTGTCTGCCCTCAGCAAGTACGAAGACGACACAAAACTGGGAGGAGTTGCTGACATGCCAGAAGGCTGTGCTGCCATTCAGTGAGACCTGGACAGGCTGGAGAGATGGGCAGGAAGAAACCAAATGAGGTGTAATAAGAGCAAGTGGAGTCCTGCACCTGGGAAGGAACAACCAGACATATCAGTACAGGCTGGGGGATGACCTGCTGGAGGGGAGCTCTGAGAAGAAGGACCTGGGGGTCCTGGTGGACGAAAGGTTGACAATGAGCCAGCAGTGTGCCCTGGTGGCCAAGAAGGCCAATGGGATCCTGGCGTGCATTAAAAGGGGAGTGGCCAGCAGGTCAAGGGAGGTGATCCTCCCCCTCTACTCAGCCGTGGTCAGGCCTTACCTGGAGTACTGTGTCCAGTTCTGGGCTCCCCAGTACAAAAAAGGCAGGGAACTCCTGGAAAGAGTCCAGCAGAGGGCCACAAAGGTGATACGGGGCCTCGAGCATCTTTCCTCTGAAGAAAGGCTGAGAGACCTGGGTCTGTTCAGCCTTGAGAAGAGAAGACTGAGAGGGGATCTTATTAACGTTTACAAATACTTGAAGTGTGGGAAACAGAGGGATTTGGCCAACCTCTTTTCAGTGGTTTGTGGGGATAGGACAAGGAGCAATGGCCAGAAAATTGGTCACTGGAAGTTCCGCACCAATATGCGAAAGAACTTTTTCACAGTGAGAGTGACGGAGCACTGGAACAGGCTGCCCAGGGAGGTTGTGGAGTCTCCTTCTCTAGAGATATTCAAGGCTGGTCTGGACGCCTACCTGGGCAGCCTGTTGTAAGGAACCTGCTTTGGCAGGGGGGTTGGACCCGATGATCTTGCCGAGGCGACCGGCTCCGGGGCAGACGCGTGCTGCAGCGGAGCGCGGGATCGGGACCGGCAGGGCTATTTTTCGGGCATCTAGCCTACGTGAGGGAGCCGCCAGGCACCGGCAGCCCTCGTGAGGGAGGCTGACGAGGCGTAGGCGGAGCCAGCAGCGTCAGCGACAGCGTCAGTGGCGGGCCTTTTAAATTGGGCACCACCGCCATTTCAGAGCCACTTGCCGAGGCAACCGGCTCCGGGGCAGACGCGTGCCGCAGCGGAGCGCGGGATCGGGACAGGCAGGGCTATTTTTCGGGCATCGAGCCTACGTGAGGGAGCCACCAGGCACCGGCTGCCCTCGTGAGGGAGGCTGACGAGGCGTAGGCGGAGCCAGCAGCGTCAGCGACAGCTCCTCCCCCCGGCCGTTCAAAGGCAGCCCTTAGGGAGCGCAAGTGACCAGGAGCGTGGCAAACACAGCCGGCAAACAGGGAGTGACGCGGGGGCAGTGACGCGGCAGTCAGCGAGGCAGTGACGCGGCAGTCAGCGAGGCAGTGAAGCGGCAGTTAGTGAGGCAGTTAGCGCAGGCAGGGCGGGCAGGAAGGGCGGAGCACTCACACCCGCCCATAGGGACAACTCCTCTAACGGCACTCTCCCGTCAGCTGGGCTGCAATGGTCTCCACCAGGCACGGTGCTTTCTCTAGGAAGTCAGTACACACCCAGACCGACTGCCCGTCCAAACACGCGGCAGTTCAGGTCTCTGGATGCAGGGAGTGTCTGAGCCTCTTGCTGCCATCGGCGGGAGGCAGAGAGACTGCTTGCGTGAGGTGCGAGCAGGTGGATGACCTGGTCCGCATGGTGGCGGAACTCAAGGAGGAGGTGCAGAGGTTGAGGGATATCAGGGAGTGCGAGTGGGAGATAGACTGGTGGAGCAACTCCCTGCAGGACCGGAGGGAGAAGGACCAGGGTGAGACGCCCCAAAGGGGGGTGGACCCCCTGCCCTGTCGCCATCGGGCAGAGGGAGGGGACCTGCGAGTTCAGGACGAATGGAGACAGATCCCTGCTCGACCTCGCAGGAGATGCCCTCCCCTTCCAGCGCCGCCTTCCCAGGTGCCCTTGAACAATAGGTTTGAGGCCCTGGAGCTTGAGAGACCGGTGGGTGAGGATGAGGTAGGAAGCCTACCCAGGAGGATGCCTGAGGTGAGGAAGTTGACTCCACGCCTCAGGACTGCCTCCACCAAGAAAGAAAGAAGGGTGATTGTTGTGGGCGACTCCCTCCTCAGGGGAACGGAGGGCCCTATTTGTCGGCCCGACCCCACACATAGGGAAGTCTGCTGCCTCCCTGGGGCCAGGGTCAGAGACATTACCAGGAAGCTTCCAAACCTGGTTCGCCCCTCTGACTATTACCTGCTTTTGATAGTCCAGGCTGGCAGTGATGATGTTGAAAAGAGAAGCCTCAAGGCTATCAAACAGGACTATAGGGGGCTGGGACGATTGGTGGAGGGAGCGGGAGTGCAGGTGGTGTTTTCGTCTATCCCTACAGGGGAAGAGAGAGGCACGGAGAGGACACGGAAAGCTCGCATGGTTAATAGGTGGCTCAGAGGCTGGTGCCAGCACAGAAATTTTGTTTTTTTTCACCATGGGAAGCTTTACTCGGCACCCGGCCTGATGGCCGCAGACGGGTCCCTATCTCCAAGGGGAAAACGGATCCTAGGCCAGGAGCTGGCGGGGCTCATAGAGAGCGCTTTAAACTAGGTAAGAAGGGGGACGGGGCTCAAACAAGGCTTGTTGGAGCTGTGCCGGGGGAAACAATGGCTAGGCCGGGGAAGAAGGCGATGGCCCAGCTGAAGTGCATCTACACTAATGCACGCAGCATGGGTAACAAACAGGAGGAGCTGGAAGCCATCGTGCAGCAGGCAGGCTACGACTTGGTTGCCATCACGGAGACGTGGTGGGACCGCTCCCACGACTGGAGTGCTGCAATGCCTGGCTATCGGCTCTTCAGGAGGGACAGGCAGCACAGAGGGGGTGGTGGCGTGGCTCTCTACATTAGAGAATCTTTTGATGTTGTGGAACTCCAGGCTGGGAATGATAAGGTTGAATCCCTGTGGGTTAGGATCCGCGGGAAGGCCGGCAAGGCTAGCATCCTGGTCGGGGTCTGTTATAGACCGCCGAACCAGGATGAGGAGATGGATGAGGAGTTTTATAGGCAACTGACAGAAGTTGCAAAATCATCGGCGCTTGTCCTCGTGGGGGACTTCAACTTCCCGGACATATCCTGGAAACACAACACGGCACAGAGAAAGCAGTCTAGGAGGTTTCTGGAGAGCGTGGGAGATAGCTTCCTGACGCAGCTGGTCAGTGAACCTACCAGGGGTGGTGCCCCACTAGACCTTCTCTTCACAAACAGAGAAGGACTGGTGGGAAATGTGGTGGTCAGAAGCTGTCTTTGGCAGAGTGACCACGAAATGGTAGAGTTCTCTATTCTTGGCGAGGCCAGGAAGGGGACCAGTAAAACTGCTGTATTGGACTTCCGGAGGGCTGACTTTGAGCTGCTCAGGACACTGGTTGGCCGAGTCCCTTGGGAGGCGGTTCTGAAGGGCAGAGGAGTCCAGGAAGGCTGGGCGCTCCTCAAGAAGGAAATCGTGATGGCACAGGAGCGGTCCGTCCCCATGTGCCCAAAGACGAGCCGGCGTGGAAGAAGACCGGCCTGGCTCAACAGAGAGTTGCGGCTTGTGCTTAGCAGAAAAAAGAAAAAATAAAAAAAGAAAAAATATAATAAAAGAATATAAGAAAAAATATAAAAAAGAAAAAATATAATCTTTGGAAAAAAGGGCGGGCCACTGAGGAGGACTACAAGGATGTAGCGAGGCTGTGCAGGGAGAAAATTAGAAAGGCCAAAACTGATCTGGAGCTCAACCTGGCTACTGCCATTAAAGACAACAAAAAATCCTTTTACAAATATATCAACGCGAAACGGAGGACTAAGGAGAATCTCCATCCTTTACTGGATGCAAGGGGAAACCTAGTTACTAAGGATGAGGAAAAGGCTGAGGTGCTTAATGCCGCCTTTGCCTCAGTCTTTAGCGGCAATACCGGTTGTTCTGTGGATACCCAGTGCCCTGAGCTGGTGGAAGGGGATGGGGAGCAGGATGTGGCCTTCGCTATCCATGAGGAAATGGTTGGCGACCTGCTACGGAGCTTGGATGTGCGCAAGTCGATGGGGCCGGATGGGATGCACCCGAGGGTACTGAAAGAACTGGCGGAGGAGCTGGCCGAGCCGCTTTCCATCATTTATCAGCAGTCCTGGCTTTCGGGGGAGGTCCCAGTTGACTGGCGGCTAGCCAATGTGACGCCCATCTATAAGAAGGACCGCAGGGCAGACCCGGGGAACTATAGGCCTGTCAGTTTGACCTCAGTGCCAGGAAAGCTCATGGAGCAGATTATCTTGAGGGTCATCACGCGGCACTTGCAGGGCAAGCAGGCGATCAGGCCCAGTCAGCATGGGTTTATGAAAGGCAGGTCCTGCTTGACGAACCTGATCTCCTTCTATGACAAAGTGACGTGCTTGGTGGATGAGGGAAAGGCTGTGGATGTGGTTTACCTTGACCTCAGTAAGGCTTTTGACACCGTTCCCCACAACATTCTCCTCAAAAAACCGGCTGCTCGGGGCTTGGACTGGCGTACGCTTCGCTGGGTTAGAAACTGGCTGGATAGCCGGGCCCAGAGGGTTGTGGTGAATGGAGTCAAATCCAGTTGGAGGCTGGTCACTAGTGGTGTCCCCCAGGGCTCGGTACTGGGGCCGGTCCTCTTTAATATCTTTATCGATGATCTGGATGAGGGCGTCCAGTGCACCCTCAGTAAGTTTGCAGATGACACCAAGCTAAGTGCGTGTGTCGATCTGCTCGAGGGCAGGAAGGCTCTGCAGGAGGATCTGGATAGGCTGGAGCGATGGGCTGAGGTCAACTGTATGAAGTTCAACAAGGCCAAGTGCCGGGTCCTGCACCTGGGGCGCAACAACCCCAAGCAGAGCTACAGGCTGGGAGATGAGTGGCTGGAAAGCTGCCTGGCCGAGAAGGACCTGGGAGTATTGGTTGATAGTCGGCTGAATATGAGCCAGCAGTGTGCTCAGGTGGCCAAGAAGGCCAACAGCATCCTGGCCTGTATAAGAAGCAGTGTGGCCAGCAGGTCTAGGGAAGTGATTGTCCCCCTGTACTCGGCTCTGGTGAGGCTGCACCTTCAGTACTGTGTTCAGTTTTGGGCCCCTCGCTACAGGAAGGACATGGACGTGCTCGAGCAAGTCCAGAGAAGGGCAACAAAGCTGCTGAGGGGTCTGGAGAACAAGTCTTACGAGGAGCGGCTGAGGGAGCTGGGCTTGTTCAGCCTGGAGAAGAGGAGGCTCAGGGGCGACCTTATCGCTCTCTACAGTTACCTTAAAGGAGGCTGTAGAGAGGTGGGTGTTGGTTTGTTCTCCCACGTGCATGGTGACAGGACAAGGGGGAATGGGCGAAAGTTGCGACAGGGGAGTTTTAGGTTGGATGTTAGGAAGTACTTCTTTACCGAAAGGGTTATTAAGCATTGGAACGGGCTGCCCAGGGAGGTGGTGGAGTCACCATCCCTGGAGGTCTTTAAAAGGCGTTTAGATGTAGAGCTTAGCGATACGGTTTAGTGGAGTACTTAGTGTTAGGTCGGAGGTTGGACTCGATGATCTTGAGGTCTCTTCCAACCTAGAAATCTGTTATACTGTGATACTGTGATCTTTCGAGGTCCTTTCCAACACATTCAGTTCTGCGATTCTGTGAGCTTTCACGTGAAATAACACTTTAAACAGGAGAGTTTATTAGGAAATGTTTCCAGCACATGGAGAGAAGCTGAATTTTGTAGAACAGTGGCAAAACAAGCTCCCTTTTGCTTCAGACACAAGCACAACAGTATTAAGGACTTTGGCTGTGTTTTACACTGCCCACAGGGGGACACAGTCATGGAACATGGAGAGAGAAAGGTGAACCAAGAGGATAAGAACAATGTCCATTTCAACATGTAAACAAGCAGCAGATGTATTTCAGTCTAATGACCAGAATGGCAGAAAAGTCCTTTTAAGTTTGAAAAGACCTCTGACACCACCAAGTCCAACTGTTAACCTATTACTGCTTAGACTACTACTAAACCATGTTGTTTGGAGTAAAATACTAATAGATGTGTTCGTGGAGCTGAAGGATCTCACTTAGTTCTGGGCCGTGGCTGCAGCTTGTGGAGTTGCCTGTGCTCATGGCATCATGAGTAACAGCTAAAGATAAAATTGAGGAAAAATGAAATAATTTGGAGGTTCCATTTCATCTGAATTAGTTAAAGGTTTGTGAATAAAAAAGATCTTGTGAAAAACTGTGAAGGATGTTTTGATTGGAATTCAGAGTTAATGATAATATTTACTTCCTGAAGAAGAAAATGACATAAAAATAGTTAGCATGCATCATTTATTGATATTTTTTAGACCAGCAAAACCTTAGATTTGAAACCTTCAAAATTATTTCCATTTAGTAAGAAAGTTATGCATTTAGTAAGAAAGTTATGCAGAATAAGGATATTTTCATAGCATTATTCATTTATTTATAAAATATGCATGTGCCAGTTTTCCTGAGTGGCAGTAGAAACAAAGCCATCTGTGGACCATGGTCTTTCCAGGAAAGCCTCAAGCCAAGTTCCTTTACCCTCTCACAAGAAATATCTTTTATCACAAGAAATATCTATTTATCATGCCCTTTGTCATGCCCTGGGAACTGTGCAGGATCACAGGCAAATTACAGATTTTCTGTTGACTATTTGCAACACGTTTTTTATCTCAGCTCTCAAATTTGACCCATTTGTCACCACCGTCGTGCTTGGACTGCATGATTTTGCCATGTGCACTGAGCAGCCTTAATGCTCTTTCTTCCTAGTGCTGTCTGTAATAAAGACAGGCACCCATTTAATGTAGTACTGTCTGCCTTTGCTTCTCAACACCTCAGTTTTTATTTTTCATTTGTCTTAAGTCAGGCTGTCTTTTTGTTTTGTTTTTCTTTTTGACACAGTAGTCAAGGTTGTCCCATGCTGAAATGCACAGCTTTAGTAGTTCACCTTGACTCACAGTTTGGTGGGACTGGCAGAGGGGTTATTCAGATATAATATGACAATGATCACAGAATATGCTCATTTGTAGATGTATTTCCTAGATAGTATGAATGTGTAGTTATCTTTTGCTTCTTTTCCCACTCAACATTTTTTTTTTCTCTCTTCTCCTCCATTATAAAGTGTTTAGGTTTAGATCACCTCTTATTCTTCCATGCCCTAAATAGAGAGTGCAGTATGAATACTTTACAGGGTTAGTTCTGATGATGTAACTATGCTAACAGAGTGACTCTAACAGCACATCCACAGAACAATTCTTGTTGCCCTTGGTTTCCCCATCTGATGACATAAACCAAACTGGCAGAAAGGTTTTTTTTTGTTTGTTTGTTTGTTTGTTTGTTTGTTTTATACTGTGGTTAAGAACAAGACTTAGATATTCTAGCATTCGTGGATTTTTTTTCCTCCTGTATTTGCTAGCATTCATTCTCTTAAGTTTGTATTAAAAATAATTTTGAGATTTCCTTTCCTTCACCATCTTTCTATTGCCTTACAGGAACAAAATTTCTTATGAGACAATATATCGTAAAAATGAGTATGGATGTAACCCAACTTAATTTGCGACTAATTAATCTCATTATTTCACTACATATCTTTCAGGCTCTCCGTAGTATCAATTTAGGTCTTTTTTTTTTTTTTTTTTTTTTTTTACTTACCTTACATGTCAAAGCCTGTTTAAAAAAATTGTTTTTCAAACTGACATAATGTTGACAATGTTGACATCATTTAGCTTTGAGTTTGTGGCTTAGTTGTTACAGTAGAAATAAATACAATGCTTACTAATATAGTTCAATGTATTACTTTGTTAGAGTAATATAGAATTAATACTTCAGTTCTTAGATATGGGATGCTGTGCACATAACCGAGAATCTCTGTTCTTTAGTACTGTTTTGTTGCTTTACTCACTTAGACATAATGTGCTGGAAGAAAGAAAGAAAACTCTTACATCCAATCCTGCAAATTCAAACCTGATGTTTTCTACTGAACAGGGATAATAGCATCATTCTAAGTAGCAAAAGCAACAGTGACAGAAGGCTGAACTGAGGAAGTCTAATGCCTATTTTCGTCTCAGAGGCAAAGAGTAATTGATACACTTTTTTATCTGAGTGTGGTGCCCTGTGTAATATAAGTCTAGAAGACTTTGGCTTCTCTTACTAGCCATTTTCTATTAGTAAAGTGTCTAAGTATGAAGTTGAATTTTAGACCTTGATATTACTGCTTTTACTTGTGTTAAAGTCCCCCATATGAAAAACATTTTGATAAGGCTTAACCCTGGGTAAATTTTATTTTTCTTGAGTTTTATCCTTGTAAATAAAAATAAACAATGAATATAGACTTCTGATACAATTAAGGTCGCTGAATCTGAAGTAACACCCCACGATCTACCTAACTCTGATTTCTTAATTAAAAAAAAAAAAAAAAAAAAGCAGAGATGGAAGATTAAATTGCAAACTAGGAAATTTCTGTAATTGTTCAAAACTTGCAAATATCTTCTTGTAATAAATAAGCTCTGAAACTTCATAACTTTCCAACTTCAGCAAGAGAGGTACACCTTCAGCAAGTTTGCCAGTGACACCAAGCTGTGTGGTGCAGCTGACAAGCTCGAGGGAAGGGATTCTGTCCAGAGGGACCTGGACAGGCTTGAGAGGTGGGCCTTTGCAAACCTCATGAGGTTCAGCAAGGCCAACTGCCAGGTCCTGCACCTAGGCTGGGGCAATCCCAAGCAAATATACAGTCTGGGCAGAGAACAGATTGAGAGCAACCCTGAGGAGAAGGACCTTGGGGTGTTGGTTGATAAGACAGTAATGTGCACTTTGCAGCCCAGAAAGCCAACCGTATCCTGGGCTGCATCAAAAGAAAAGTGGCCAGCAGGGTCAAGGGAGATTATTCTCCCCCTCTACTCTGCTCTTGTGAGACCCCACCTGGAGTACTGCATTCAGCTCTGCCCCAACATGATATGTTGATTTTTTTATTTTATTTTATTTTTTTTTTGGCTAGCCTTAAACTTTTATTCTTCCAGCAATACCAGCAGGTTTTGTTTCAGTCTCTCATGTAAAAAATCTGAGCAATATTTGCCCATTTTAGTGACCTGCCTCATTATTAAAAATAAACAGAAATATATATATATATATCAAGTTGCTATAACTTCTGTATTATATATTTTCATAACTCGCTGAATAATCTTATAGAGTAGTTAAGTTCCTTCTACTGATCTGCCTCATCTGATATAACTGCATTTTAGAGTGGTCAGCAATTTCTTCATCAGGACATTAAAAATAAGTTAAATAGCGAACAAACTAACACAGTTGTTGAGTCTACGAATTATAAAACCATTATTTTCAGAAGAGAACATAAAGATAACCCTCATAATGACTAAAAAAGTGAAAGTTTCAAATGTATCTTAAAGTCGTATAGGTCTGTAGGTCATTAGAAAGATGAGTCATTAGAAAGTCATGAGTCATATATGTCTACAGGTCATTAGAAAGATTTTCTGCGTTTCCTTCTTTTCCATTTTGATTGCATAAATTAATCTTTCTTAATCAAACAAACAAATAAACAAAAATATTAATTAGGATTAGGAACAGATGCCTTCTCTATTCTACTTTGATTACAATGAAAATAATTTGACCTCAAGTAAAATAACATTGCCAGATAACTTATGATTCAGTCGTTAATACTGCAGGTTTGATGCATTTTTTTTTTCTTCAATACCTAATCTCGTTTTAGTTCAGTTGCTCACAACAGCAAATAACTTCTTTAATTAGTAAATTAAAAAGAGGTTTTCAGAGCCCCTTATCTTTCTAGTTTTGTTATCCCATGACCTGAAAGGAGCTAAGATATGTATAATGCTAATTAATTTTGTACCACGCTAGAGCTCTTAAGCCAGGTATCCAAATCCTTTTTCCAATTCAAATGCATTCAAAAGCTTACAGTTATTACTGCTAATGAGTAAGTTAATTTACTTTAAGTTAATTAAACTATATTTAATTCAGTTACATGAAGGCACTCTAGTAGTCTTTGAAAATACATATGATAGTAATATCCATGGATTTAAGGAAAATATTGTGTTACAAGTATTTTTCATTATATCGTAGAATCACAGAGGTATAGTGGTTTCTAGAATCCTCCATGAGATTCTGTAAAAGCTGATGATTAAAAACAAACCACAGAGAAAACAGTGAAGGGTAAAATTAACATATAAAATATGATTTCTGATTGAATAAGAAATCTTAGATGACACTTAAAGCTTACATCTACAGCAATATCAATAGAGAACAATGAAAGTAATTTTCAAGAGGAATAAATTAGGAGCTGGCAGAGAAAAAGAATCAAAATGAAACTTAGTTATGTCAAAGGCTGTATATTTCCCTCTAAGTGTTTCGTAAACTATATGTATAGGAAAAACAGATACTGACATTTTTGTTATTACCTTTCTCTGCACATCGTGCATAGGTGTTCATATTAGCCATCCATGCATATGCATATGAAGGATGTAAACACATTTTCATGTTTAATGAAAACCTGAACATTTTGCTTTTTAAAAGCAAGTAAAAGTTAGTGCATTTCTGAGCAACAAACTGTGATTTAGATAGTGCACACAGCTTCAGTGCTGCATTTCCCAGGTATTAAGCTACCCATCTTACTCCACCCAACCGCAAAATCTTACACTCAGGAGTAATTCATACAGCCTCTTGATAATAGTGCAGAAAGAACAATTAAAGACTTCATTGTGTCTTCAAAACCAAATCCTCCTTTCCCTACGTGGACATTTTATATATATAATACATCTGTATACATAAATATTTAGATATCCTATTCTGTTTTCTTTTTCTTACCTTTATTTCATGGAAACCTTTTTCTTTATTGTTCTATTATTTATGATCAATTTACTTCCATTTTATTTTATAATTTCACTCTTGATTCTTATCTTGTGTCTTTTACCTCCAACTCTGATCAGTTTCTTGTTGCTTTACTTTTTTCATTCCGTTTGACTCATCTAGCCATACAAGGCTACAGAATTCACATTCAGTACAATTTGATGTGCCTCAAAACCTATTACTTCAAAAAAAATACTTCTAATTGAATGTGTATGTGGTACTGGTTACAAAGTGATCAAGTGTTTAAGAAAGTAAAGAAATCAACAAACAAGTCAGGGAAGAAATGGGCACTATGAGTGGCACACAGCTAAGTCAGCAAATGGCTACTAAACAAAAAATAAAAGATGAGAGTACTACACAGTTTTTTGTCATGTCAAGCTATACATTAATTAATTTGAGGTACAGAAATTAATCTCTCTGCCTTTGGTTATATATATCAATTCTTTAATCACTATAGCTAGCATTATCATTGGAATTTAGCATATAAGTATGCATAAGCATGGAATGAGAGTCCTGCTAAAGATGAATAAAGGGAAATAAAGGAAAAGGAAATATATACAGCTTATCCAGGAGCATAAACAATGGCAGGCTTTAAAGGAAGACATTTCATATTTTTGTATTTTTTAGGAGCATCAAAATGTATGATTCCACTACTGTTGTTACATCAGCAAGAGGGTAAGTGAACTGCTCAAGGCCTGACATGCACTTCAGGGAACAAAGCATTGAACTCAATTTTCTACACCCAAGAAAACTCAGGGGACAATCTTGTTTCTTACCAGCCACTATTATATGTTACTTGCTTTGTACTCTAGAAACTAGCTGCATACTTAAAAATAATAACAATAATAAAATATGACATGCATCCTGGTGATTTTCATGGCAACATTAACATTTTGTAGTGGTAATAAAGGAAAGCCCATCACATATCACATTTTGAATTCAACATACTTGTGCTGAATGGCACTTCGAAACTTTGAGTGTGTTTATGCCTCTTGATCAGGTGCCAAGAAAAAAAAAAATTCTATTTTTTATATGAATTTATGAAAAAAAAAACTACTGTATACATTTTCCTGCCATCTGAAATTAATCAGAAAAAGAACAATCAAAAATTACTCCCAATGTCTTTATTAAACTTAAAAGCCAAATGAAGACAGTAAAAATATATGAAGTATTGTTCCCTTTAAATTCAGCACCATATAAGTTCTTAGCAACTACTAATTAAATTGAAAGAGTTTCTTTCTGAGGAATATTTTATGTAAAAGAATTTAAGTCCCTCTGAGGACAGCTTTCTGTGTGAAGTACATATGACATTTTAATGTTAAATTCTGGTCAGTAGGCACTAAATGTAAATTAAAATTTTTATATAAATTATTAAACAAATCAAACAGATGTTGAGATTCCCTTCTCAATTTATTTTAAGATAATTCTCCAATTAAAATATATGTGGTTCTGTTTGTGTATTTCTACATTTAAAAGGATATTTAGCTTAAAACTGTGATTTTGAAAGTTCACAATCTAGTCTCCATGAACTAAAAGTAATTTTTTCATACCATACTGAAGGACAGTGAACATCATTTAAAACCTGATATACCAGACTGAATATATAGTGTGAAATTTACTACTTTAGCAAGCTAAAGCAATTTTCCATAAGGTCTGACTGTTCTGCTATACCTTTCTGTTTGGTTGGTTGGTTGTAGTTTTTGTTGTTGTTGTTTTGTTTGTTTTTTTTGTTTGTTTGTTTGATTGTTTTGTGGCCATAAAACATGATCAGGAAACTGATCTCATTTAAAAATAACTAAGTGTGTGTTGTGGTTTAACCCGGTCGGCAGCTAAACACCTAGCAGCCGTTCGCTCACCCTCCCCCCTCCCTCTCTGGGATGGGGGAGAGAAATGGGAAAGTGAAGCCTGTGAGTTGAGATAAGGACAGTTTATTAAGAGAGAAATAATAATAATAATAATGATAATAGTACTACTAATAATAATGTGTATGAAACAAGTGATGCACAATGCAATTGCTCACCACCTGCTGATCGATGCCCAGCCTAACCCCGAGCAGCCGGCCCCTCACGCCGGCTAGCCACCCCTATATATTGTTTAGCATGACGTCAGATGGTATGGAATACCCCTTTGGCCAGTTTCGGTCAGCTGTCCTGGGTCTGTCCCCTCCCAGCTCCTGATGCACCCCTAGCCTGCTCGCTGGCAGGACAGAGTGAGAAGCTGGAAAGTCCTTGGCTTAGTGTAAGAACTGCTCTGCAACAATTAAAACATCAGTGTGCTGTCAACACTCTTCTCATCCTAATCCAAAACATAGCACCCTACCAGCTACTAGGAGGAAAATTAACTCTATCTTAACTGAAACCAGGACAGTGTGAGGAAACCTTTATATTGCCATTACAAGCAGGACCAAATAGCCCAATCTCAATCGCTCTTTATAAAACAGAATGTATGTGTGTATGCATGTATTAATGGTATATATGTACTAATGGAGGCATGAACAGAACTCTACTGTACAGCAAACATAATTTGGTGTAATCCTTATATGTATCTACTGTACAGCTGCTGTACAGCTACTGTACAGCTGCTGAATGTCTCTAAGGGTGATGTGGGCAAAAAAACATCGCAGATAGGGCTACATTATAGGGAAGAGTAACAAAATTATAATATTTGGCATGACTCTTTTTTGCCCTACAAATACTCCACTTTGTTTGTTTGTTTGTTTATTTGTTTAGTTGCTTTAAATATGGCTTTGGCTGTATTGAAAAGTATGTTTCTTGCAGTGTCCATCAAGACACTACTTTGAGCACTTCCATTAAATTACTCCCAGTAAAAGACAAAAATAAAAATAAATAAATAAAAATATGTTTGAGTGCTTCGAATTTTCTGATATGTTACATTTAGTAGCACTGAAGTTCATCTGCTAATTCTAGTAATTGAATTGATATTGATATGAAGGTAAGGCAGATCTCACTGTCTTGAGCATTTACCTAAAAAGATGAGTTTAGGATCATATTTATATGTGGTCCTGATGTCACAAATTTGCCTACACTGTGCATGACATGACTAAAGTGTACTTTCTTGCAAATACTACTTTTTTTGTTGTTCATTGAATGCATATTCCACGGATCCCTAAAATATCTGTATGATTGCTGTAATAACAGTATTTTTATTCTTATGTAGCTAAATTTCCTTCCTATCCATACTTAGCTTCAGAAATGTCTTTCACAGTAGAATCAAAGGTAATAAAGTACGGGCACTTGTATAAATAATGCATAATTTCTGACTGATGTGAACTCCGCAGGAGTTTTCTCCATATCAACATGCAAGAATCTGGGTATCAGTTTGATAGGAGTGTTGGGACTGTCACTGTAAAATTTCTTTGAAAGGAAGTGCTGTTCCATTTCCTTTTCTGACCTGAACCTTCCCAGTGTTCAATACAATTTCTACCTTTATCAAGGTAAAAGATTTTTCTGTTAAATCTCTAAGGCAAGGAAAATAAATCAAGAGCACTAACATATCATGTCCACATATATTTCAACAGAAGAAATAACTCTCTTAACAATTCAGAATGAATTATTAAAAACCAAGAGAAAAACCTCCAGTTCAATTCATTATTCAGATTTTGTCCCAAGTATTGCAGCAATTTACAATACTTGATCTTCTCGTGGAAATATTTCTTCATGCTCCCTTACCTGGCAAATGAATTCTCAATCACTCTCTTACCCAAATACAGTTTAATTTTATATTCAATAAAAAAAAAATGAAGCAAATTAAAAATTTAACACCACAAAAACAATATTTTAAAATAGCTGACATTGCTTTCATTCATAACTACAATGGCTTTGTACTTTTTTTTTTTTTTTTTTTTTTCCTGTGCAGTGACACTGCATGAATTAGAAGACTTCCCATTTTAAGATCATCTCAGATAACAGACAGTCCTGAAAGTTTCAGTCACTGCATCTAGCCAACAAGGTCCTAAGAACTTTGTATCTACAGAAAAAATCTGTCTGGAAGCACTCCAGCATTAAACTATAGTGGCATGGAATGAACAAATGAATTGATCTCACTGCTGCACGTTTTTGAAGCTCAGGAAAGGAAACTGAAACAAAGAGAGTCCAGATCTCAAGACAAATGACCCAAAACAAAACAAAACAAAACAAAACAAAAAGTCTAGTTTCAAAGGAGGAAAGAAAAATGATATTTTCACTATTATAGAACAACTATTTCTAAAAATAAAAAACAAAATAGTTTTTAACATTAAAATTATAAGATTTTTATTTTTTTCAGAGAATTAACACTTTTTATGCTTATTTAGACAAGAAAGAATTGAGTTTATATCTAAATCTAAATGTTTTATTAGGTAAGTTTTACTTAGGTCTAAGCAGTTAAAATGAAGAAGGAGGATTGGCAGACAGTAATTGAATTAAATCTATGAATTTAAGTTTTTAAGTTTTATCTACTATAGGTGATCAAACTTGGTAATCTATTTTATACATCCCTTTTACAGACTAATGATTTTACCAAAATCACCTGCTCACTACAGAACAGAATTCACTGGTGGTATTACAATAATGACTCTTTTGAGTACATTCATTCTTCCAAACTGTTTTCTACAACTGTTATATCTCAACAGCCTCAATTAGACTTATGGGATCCTTAAAGTTCACAATGAGCTGTAGAAATGCTTAACTCTGTAGTCAACTGGGAATGCTTTTTTTATGAACAGTATTTTTTATTTCAAGTGGGGAAGAACTGATATGCATGGTGAAGCCACTCAGATCACTTTTGCATTTAATAAACAAGCTTTATTAATTTTAAAAGACCACTTCTGTAGTTACTTTAAAATAGAGCAATTCAAAGATTTTATTTAAATGCTGCTTTCTTTGTTTGCTTTTATGACTGTGATAGAGCTCATAAGAATGTGTTTTGCTGTACATCCTTTCATAGATCTCAATTATTTTATTATTGTTATGGACATGAAAATTATGTATTTTCCCATTAGGAAATGTCATTTTTCACTTTCTAGATATTTTTTTACACCTGTATTTCTAACGGATTGTGAAATTAAAATCATAGAATCATAGAATGGCCTAGGTTGAGAAGGACCTTAAAGGTCATCTAGTTTCAACCCCCCTGCTCTGAAGAGGATTGCCAACCACTAAAGCAGGCTCCACAGGGCTGCTCTCAACTTATTCTTCTCCTGGTCTATATAAATACCTGGGATTGCCCCAACCCAAGTGCAACACCTTGCTCTTGGCCTTGTTAAATCTCATTAGGTTCTCATGGGCCCACTTCTCCAGCCCGTCCAGGTCCCTCTGGATGGCATCCCTTCCATCTATTGTATCAACTACACCGCTCAGCTTGGTGTCATCTGCAAACTTGGTGAGGGTGCACTCAATCCTGTCATCTATATCATTGATAAAGATGTTGAAGAGCACCTGTCCCAAGACTGACCCCTAAGGGACACCACTTGTGACTGGCCTCCATCCAAACATAGAACCATTGACCACAACCCTTTGGCTGTAACCAGTCAAACAATTCTTTATCCACCTAACAGTCCATCCTTCAAATCAATACCTCTTCAATTTAGAGAGAAGAATGTGATGAGGGACCATATGAAAGTCTTTGCTCAAGTCCAGGTAGATGATATCCATTGCCCTTCCTTTGTCCACTGTGGCTGACTCCTCTAGCCAGAGAGGGAAGCAACCTCCCCCTTACCACAACAATAAAACCCATAGGTGTCAGCTCAGGGGATAGGTGTTCTTGACAGTCATAAAAATATGATTTATCAAATTGATAATATGGCACAGTTTTGAAGGTATGGCTTAGTTAGGGTCTCAAATGGGGATGAGAATAACTAAATATTTTAAAGTAAAGTTGTTAGCCTTACCTCTAAATTTCTCTTTTAAACAAAATTTTGTGAATATGGCACTGGTTACGCCATGGTAGTAGATTTATTTGAGCCTCAGAGCAGAGCATGATCCCAATTCCAAAGGCAATCAGGTTAGCCAGCTGGAGAGTCTGCCATTACCACAGTAGCTCAGAGAAAATGTCTCAAAGTTAACTGCAGGTCATGACCCTTGAAAAGCATGAACAGTTTGACTTGCACTTTAATTGCAGGAAAAGCCATTCTGATTTTTTGGCAAAATTAACAAAATCTTACAGAAGTAAATACCAGCACGTGGGTACAGGCAGGTCATGCCCTTAAGTAAAGAGTTCCCTGACTCTGATATATGTAATGCTTGTATTATACAGCTGATTACATTGTTGTCATGCTGTCCAGAGTTCCAATGGAAAATGAAGCCATACAAAACATGACATGAGCATTCATTAACTTGAGGTCATATAACACACTTAAGAAATGATCTTAGTAAATGTTTGTAGAAATGTTCATAGTAAAGGGTGTGAGATCTGAATTCCCTCTTCATAAGGATTATAAAGATAACAGTAGGAACACGGGAAATTACAAAAAAGTGAGGGGGGGGGGGGTGGCTAAAAAAAAAATAAAAATGTTCCACATAGTAATGTTTTCAAATTCCCATAAAACACAGCCGAACTTAATAATCAGACTGTAAGAAACTAGAAAAGCAAAAATCTAACGTATAACTTCTCACTACAGTAACATATATGTGCTGAATTTGCTGCTATACCTAGATGCATGCAAGTCCATGGGGGCTGATGGCATTCATCTCAATGTACTCAGAGAGCTGGCTGATGTCATCATGGGACCTATCGTAATTATTTTTCAATGGTCTTGGGAATACGGAGAGGTTCTTGTTGACTGGAAGCTGGCAAATGTGGTCCCAATTTTCAAGATGGGCAAGAAAGACCTTAGCAACTACAGGCCTGTCAGTCTCACTTCAGTGCCTGTTAAAACTATGGAAAATATTATTCTGGGAGTTATCAAAAAACACCTAAAGGGCAATGCAGACATTGGTCAGAGCCAACATGGATTCACTATGGGAAGGTCATGTCTAAAAAACTTAATTTCCTTCTGTGACAAGATCACCCATCTAGTTGACCAAAGGAAGTCAGTCAATGTAATCTTTCTGGATTTCAGTAAAGCTTTCGATACTGTATCTCATAGTATCCTTCAGGACAAAATGACCAGAATACAGCTAGATAAAAGCATAATAAGGTGTGTGAACAATTTACTGATGGTTCAGGCTCAGAGGATTCAGGTAAATGGGGTTACATCAGGTTGGCAACCTGTCACTAGTGGGGTTCCTCAGGGCTCCTTTTTAAGACCAGTCCTCCTCAGTGTTATCATAAATGATTTGGATGAAGGACTTGAAGTTTTTTTCAGCATGTTTACGGGTAATTCCAAATTGGGTAGAGCTGTTGACTCCATACAGGGTGGTGAGGCCTTGCAGAGATATCTGGACAAATTAGACAGCTGGGAAATCACCAACAATATGAAGTTTAACAAGAGCAAGTGTCGGATTCTGCACCTGGGAAGGGGTAACCTTGGTTATATGTACAAATGGAAGGAGATGACATGCTGAAGAGCAGCCCTGCCAAAAAGGATCTGGGGGTTTTGATCAACAACAAGCTGAATGTGAGCCAGAAGCGTGCCTTGTCAGCCAGGAGGGCCAACCATATCCTGGGGTGCATCAAACATGGCATTGCTATCCAGTCAAGCGAAGTGATTGTTCCACTCTACGCTGTGCTGGTACGGCCTCACCTTGAGTACCTTGTACAGTTTTGGGCACCACAATATAAGATATAAAGCTGTTAGAGAGTGTCCAAAGGAGGGCAACAAAGATGGTAAAGGGTCTAGAGGGGAAGAGATATGTGGAGTGGCTGAAGTCACTTGGATTGTTCAGCCTGGAGAAGAGGAGACTGAGAAGAGACCAGATTGCAGTCTACAGCTTGCTGATGAGGGGTAGCAGGGGGGCAGGTGGTGATCTCTGCTGTCTGGTTACCAGTGATACGACCCAAGGGAACAGCTTGAAGCTTCAAGAGGGACAGTTCAGGCTGGATATCAGGAAAACATTCTTCACCAAGAAGGTGGTCAGGCACCGGAACAGGCTCCCCAAGGACGTAGTCATGGCACCAAGATTATGGGAGTTCAATAAGCATTTTGACAATGCTCTCAGACAAATGGTCCGATTTTTTTTTTTTTGGGTGGTCCTTTGGGGACCCAGGAGTTGGACTCAATGGTCCTTGTGGGTCCCTTCCAACCTGGATATTCTACGATGCTATATCACCATACATGATCAATGTATGGCTTGAGTTCTGGCAGCAGGGACTTTCATCTGAAAGATTTCTCTTCCTTTTCGACTTTTACCTGTGCCTTTTCTACTGCCATCTGGTTGTATCAGTAGTATTGGGTTTAAGTGGAGAGGTTTTGATAGCTGGGATCTGCAGGGGTGGCCTCTGTGAGAAGAGTCCTGAAGCTACCTCAGTTTCAACCATCCCCAAAGGGGCCTGCTGCTGCCAAGAGCCAAGCCAGTGATCAACGCTGGTTGGGCTGCTGGGACAGGAGATTTAAGAAGGGAAAAAAAAACTGTTGTACAGGAGCAGCTGGGACAGCGAGGAGTGAGAAACAGCCCTGCAGACACCAAGATCAATGAAGAAGGGGGGGGAAAAGTTCTCCAGGTTAAATCCTTTATCCCTTTTTATTGTATTTTCTCCCCCTTTCCCTTTGAGGAAGGGGGAGTGAGAGAGCAGTTGTGGTGGAGTTCAGCTGTCCAGCAGGGTAAAACCGCCACACCAGTTTCACAGCAACTTGGGTCTGTAGGTGATAGAAGTATACCTGTAAGTATATCACTATGGCACACATGCATTTAGTAATTTATAATAATAGGACGAATACTAAACCTTTCTCATTGCCACATGCCTTACATTAATCCTTACATTACAGAACCCAGAAAAAAAAAACAAACAAAAACCAGTAATGCTCCAACAGGGAGGGGAATGTAGGCTGACAACTTCCTTAATCCACAGTATTAAAACTTTAAGCTCTCCCTTCATACTTTCATTACTACTTTCTTATTTAACCAATCCTTGACATTTTAAAGATAGAGCACCTGTTTACCTTTTTCAGTATAGTGAATGATCAAAAAAGCTCAAATCCACCCTGCCTGTGAGGACTTTTTTTCCATCTCTATTGTGGTGATTCTAATAGTTTCTATGAAATCTCCCCAAGTCCCATTTTTTATCACTGATTATAATTCTTTAGTAAGTCATGCCAAAGTTGTTGAAATATCCTTAAACATAATGGATAAGCACTGTATTAGGAGTTAGGCACTGTTTTTTATTCCAGTCCTATATTTGTATCATTCACTGTACAATTAATGCTTTATTTCCAGTTATTGTCCTTAAGGACCACTGTATTAATACTGCTATTAATAACAACAATCACAATAATAATATACAAATCGTAATACAGAAAATTTATTGTTGCAAGAACTTTCCTGCAAGTAACTGTTCATAAATATCAAGCATCACTGTTTTTATTGTTCTATAAATATTCCAATAAATAAGAGGATGTATGTTGACATTGAAAAATGACTCATAGTGAAGAACTATTTTTTGTTGTTGATACACCAAAGTACTGGTGTTCGAAATCATTTCTTCAGATATGTCTCTTTCATGACTGCTTATCAAATGTGCTGACATAGTATCACCCAGTAATCCACAGGCTTATCATCAAATTCCGCAAAAAAACTCACTTCAGTGATGTAGCAAGTTTGAAGGTCATAATAATCTCTGAAGGTCAATTTCCTGAAGCATGGTTCAGAGCTTTTGTTACATGCAGGGGTGAACTTGGTGTTTTGCTGCAGCCTACTTCAATCAGGAACTAACTTGTGAATAATCAATAAATACTTCACAAATACTTCTAAGCTTCACTTTCCTAATCCAAAGGTGTGATAGGGTGCAGCCAACCATGGTAATTCAACTTGGAAGAAGTTATTATCAGATAGAAAACATGATGGTAGGCTGAAAGGTGCTGGAGATTTTAGAGACTTCAAATGTTTTATCAAATAGAATATGCACTTTTCTACTCTCTGTTTTCCCAGATGTGTTATTTATGCATTGCAGCTGTGCCTTTTCTATCAAAGGCAAATGAATAAATTAGGGGGAAAAAAACAACAACAAAACAAACAAACAAACAAAAAATTGCCTGGCAACTCTACCCCCTGATATGTATCACTCCTTAAAAATTTGTGACGAATTAAGCTTATAACTTCTCACTCAAACACTATCCAGCAGATCTCTTCCCTGACACAGGCTAACATTTCTTTGGCCTGAATGTTTGACTTTTTTAGCCTGAGGAAATGTACAGTGATCTCCTGAAAAAAGGTGTAAGTTACTTTAGGAGAACAGAGACAGGAGTAATTAAACAGCTATGGAAAGAGTAGCAGATTTATTTAGTCAGTGTTTTAGAGTTTTCCTATATTTTCTTTTTAACTTTATCTACACAACCCTTTCTCTACCCAAGTCCCCAAATTCCCATGGTTATTAAGACCTCAGTGTAACTGAGAAAGTGGTAAAGTCAGTGCTCTGGTATATCATAGTAGCATAGAATAATCCTCAGACCATTCACTCTGGAAAAGACCACAGGAAGTTTTGACTGCAAACCATGCTTGCAAAGTGGTCAGCCCTGACTTTAAGTCGGGGGGGATCAGTAAAACCATTGTCTTGGACTTCTGGAGGGCTGACTTTGATCTGTTCAGGACACTGGTTGGCAGAGTCCCTTGGGAGGCAGTCCTGAATGGCAAAGGAGTCCAGAAAGGCTGGGCGCTCTTCAAGAAGCAAATCTTAATGGCTCAGGAGCGGTCTGTCCCCACGTACCCAAAGACAAGCCAGCGTGGAAGAAGACAGGCCTGGCTGAACAGAGTTGTGGCTAGAGTTAGGAAAAAAAAAGAGGGTTTATGATATTTGGAAAAGAGGACGGGCCACTCAGGAGGATTACAAGAATGTTGTAAGGCTGTGCAGGGGCAAAATTAAACAGGCCAAAGCTCATCTGGAGCTCCATCTGGCTACTACTGTAAAAGATAACAAAAAATGTTTTTATAAATACATTAACAAGAAAAGGAGGACTAAGGAGAATCTCCATCCTTTACTGGCTGCGGGGGGAAACTTAGTTACAAGAGATGAGGAAAAGGCTGAGGTGTTTAATGCCTTCTTTGCCTCAGTCTTTAGCAGCAAGACCGATTGTTCTGTGGATACCCAGTACCCTGAGCTGGTGGAAGGGGATGGGGAGCAGAAAGTGGCCCTCACAATCCACGAGGAAATGCTTGGTGACCTGTCCTGGTTCCAGTTAGGACAGAGTTAATTTTTCCTCATAGTAGCTGGTAGGGTGCTATGTTTTGGATTAGGATGAGAAGAGCACTGATAACATGCTGATGTTTTAATTGTTGCAGAGCAGTGTTTACACCAGGCCAAGGACTTTTCAGCTTCTCGCTCTGTCCTGCCAGCGAGCAGGCTGGGGGTGCATCAGGAGCTGGGAGGGGACAGACCCAGGACAGCTGACCGAAACTGGCCAAAGGGGTATTCCATACCATCTGACGTCATGCTAAACAATATATAGGGGTCGCTAGCCGGGGTGGGGGGGCCGGCTGCTCGGGGATAGTCTGGGCATCGGTCAGCGGGTGGTGAGCAATTGCATTGTGCATCACTTGTTTTTTACACATTAATATTATTAATACTATCATCATTATCACTATTATTATTATTGTTATTATTATATTCCTGTCTTAATAAACTGTCTTTATCTCAACTCACAGGCTTCACTTTCCCGTTTCTCTCCCCCATCCCAGAGAGGGAGGGGGGAGGGTGAGCGAACGGCTGTGTGGTGTTTAGCTGCCAGCCGGGTTAAACCACAACAACATTATTCACTGAGTGGTCTACCCATCAGTCCTGAAGGGCAAAGGGGTACAGAAAGGCTGGATGCTCTTCAAGAAGGAAACGTTAAAGGCACATGAGCAGGTTGTCCCAGTGTGTCATATGACAAACAGGCAGGGAAGAAGAACAGTGTGGCTGAACAGGGAACCTTTGCTGAGACTGGGAGAAAAAGAGAATTTAGATCCTGTAGAAGAACGGACAGTAAACTCAGGGAGAGTATAAGAAAGCTGCCACCATATGCAGGGAGAAAATAAGAAAGGCTAAATCCCAGCATGAGCTCAACTTGGCCACTGTGGTTAATATATATATATTAATATAATATTAATATATTATTATTATATTATTAATAATATATTAATATAATATTAATACAACATAATATATAATATATATTATATATAAATATAAATATAATATATTAATATATATATAAATAATATATATATAATAAATAAATAAAGATTTTGCATATATATTAACAGTAAGAGGAGGGCCATGGGTTTACTAGACTTTTTTGGGGGGGGGGGCGGGGGGGAAGGGAGGGGAGGTTGCACATGACTACTGAAGATAAGGAAAAGGCTGAGGTTCTCAATGCCTTTTTTATATCTATCTTTAGTAGTCAGACCAGTTATCCTTTGGGTACTCAGCCTCCTGACCTGGAAGTCTGGGATGGGGAGCAGAATAAACCCCCCACAATTCAGGTGGAGACATTTAGAGACCTGCTATTCTACCTCGACTCTCAGAAATCCATGGGGCCAGATGGGATCCACCCAAGGGTGATGAGGGAGTTAACAGATCTGATTGCTGAGCCACTTTCTATTGATAAATCAGTGCTCCTGGTCATCCAGAAAGGTTCCAGATGACTGGAGACTTGCTAATGTGATGCCCATCTATAAGAAGGGTTGTAAGGAGGATCCAGGGAACTACAGGCCTGTCAGCCTGACCTCAGTGCTGGAGAAGGTGATGTAACAGATCATTTTGATTGCAATCACACAACATGTGCGGGACAGCTGGGGGATCAGGCCCAGACAGCATGGGTTCATGAAAAGCAAATTCTGCCTGACAAACCTCATCTACTTCTATGACCAGGTGACCCACCTGGTGGATGAGGGAAAGGCTGTTGATGTAGTCTACCCAGAATTCAGCAAAGCCTTTGACACAGTCCTCCACCGTATTCTCCTTCAGAAGTTGGCAGCCCATGGCTTGGACAGGTACATGGTTTTGTGGGTTAAAATGTGGCTGGATGGCCAGGCCTAGAGAGTGGTGGTGAATGGAGTTAAATCCAACTGGTGACCGATCACAAGTGGTGTTCCCCAGGGTCATTACTGGGGCCTATCCTCTTTAATATCTTTATTGATGATTTGGATGAGGGAATTGAGGGCACCTTCAGTAAGTTTGCAGATGATGCCAAGTTGGGGGAAAGTTTTGATCTGTCAGAAGATATGAAGACACTGCAGAGAGACCTAGACAGGTTGGATCAATGGGTAGAAGCTAATAGAACAAAGTTCAGCAAAACCAAGTGCTGGGTCCTGCACTTTGGTCACAACAACCCCATGCAGTGATACAGGCTTGGGGCAGAGTGCCTGGAAAGCTGTGCAGAGGAAAAGGATCTGGGGTGCTGACTGATGTTCACCTGAACATGAGCTGGCAGTGTGCCTAGGTGGCCAAGAAGGCCAAGAGTATCCTGGCTTGTATCAGGAGTAGTGCGGCCAGCAGGACCAGGGAGGTGACTGTTCCCCTGTATTCTGCTCTGCTGAGGCCACACCTCGAGTGCTGTGTTCAGTTTTGGGCCCCTTACTACAAGAAAGGCATAGAGGCCCTGGAGCATGTCCAGCGAAGGGCTACGAAGCTGGTGAAGGGTCTAGAACACAAGTCTTATGAGGAAATGGGGATTGTTTAGTCTGGAGAAGAGGAGGCCCAGGGAGACATCATTGCTTTCTACAACTACATGAAAGGAGGTTGTGGAGAGGTAAAGGCCAGTCTGTTCTCACAGGTGACTAGCAATAGGACAAGAGGGAATGGCCTCAAGTTGCACCAGGGGAGGCTCAAGTTGGATATTAGGAAAAAAATATTTTCAAACAGAGTATTGGCATTGGAACACGTTTCCCAAGGAGGTGGTGAACTCAGCTTCCCTGAAGTGTTTAAGGAAGGGTAGATAGGGTACTTAGGGACATGGTTGCGTGGGTAGTATTGGTGGTATGTGGATGGTTGGACTAGATGATCTTGAAGGTCTCTTCCATTCTTAATGATTCTATGATTCTATGGTGTTTTTTGATTGTTTGTTTGTTTTGTTTTGCTTTGCTTTGTGTGTGTAAAAAAAAAAAAGTATTTTTTTTAACTTTTTTTTAATTGTTATTAATAATAATGTATTTAATTCTACTTCTTAAGCTTGTTTGGCTCAATTATACACGATAGCATTAGGCCATGGATGAAAGTCTGACTTTCTCTGAGTTGCTATGCAGTTAGTGAACACAGTACAAAATGTAAGACAAATCTGTAGTGGTGGGATTTCAAGAGGGATGTCCCTATGGAATTGGTGCCTCAGGTACAGACCAGAACTATGCAGCAAATGATGCCAAAGAAATATATGTCAGTCGCTGTTTGGACTCTCACAAACCACAGCCACCTCTGGCCCACCACTAGCCTGTGCAGACTGAGCATATATACTAGAGTTTTAGCCCCCCCCCCCCCCCCCCGCCAAAACAAAACAAAACAAAAAAACATGCACATTACATGTCATTGTCTAGTATTTAATTTGATGTTTGATGACAATTAGGTCCCAAAACTTATCAGATAGGTAGAAACACAATTCCAATTTCTTCTATCACAAGTACTTGAAATTCATAAACAGGAAGTAATTCCATTTTCAGGACAGGATATACCACCACAGGAAAGATTCCTGTTAGTGCAGTGACATCTTCTTACCAGAGACATAATCAGTAACCTTGGTTTAGCTGGCAAGGACTGGGAAGTTTGCCATTTGCCCTGGAAAGGCAAATGTACTCACAAGGTACTCAGAGTGAGTTAGTTGTTCTGGAAAATAAATAAATAAATAAACAAACAAATAAATAAATAAATAAATAAATAAAAGATCTTTATATCTGAATATCAGTGAAGAAAACAAATAAATAAATGTTTCCAAGTCATCATGTCATTGACATTCTTAATTGAAGGATGGCAGGCTCTGAGCCTGAGTACCAAGGAATGAGATAATATTCCATGTGAATGTTGATTGTATATGTCAGCTGATTGAA
Organism: Anser anser; assembly: GCF_964211835.1. Classification (NCBI taxonomy): domain Eukaryota; kingdom Metazoa; phylum Chordata; class Aves; order Anseriformes; family Anatidae; genus Anser; species Anser anser. Next base: position 26,497,002 of record NC_139723.1, on the reverse strand, counting down.
TAGAACCTTAAACATAGTACCTTCAGACCTTCAAATGAATGTGTATTTGAAGCTCAGGCTAAAGTGTCATTATACCACATGTTCAAAAACAATTCAAGTCTATTTTCTGGTAGTCAGTAATATAAAGTCAGAAGTTTTTCATTTCTACTGAAGTCTTTGAAGGCAGTATCTAGCCTGAGGCATGTACCTAGCGTTTCTTTCATCCTGAAATGTGGAAGAATTTCCATTTATATTTCCAATCCTTTGAAAAGGCTGAATTAGGGTGTGGGAAAGGTGTGCTAGCAAGTTTTTCCTCTAAAACTAAGGAAAGAGGAAGGGTCCTAATTATAGGAACCACAAAGGACTAGAAGAATTGGTTAGTTGTAGAATAAAATCCATTATGTACAGCAAAGTAGCAAAGTAGGAGGCAGTTTGTTCAAAAATGATCAGTCTACCCAGTTGTCAGTGTAGTTCAGGGTCAGTTCTGGATGAAGTTTAAGTCAGCAGCTATCTGCCAAAAAAATCACTTTTTAAAACAAACAAACAAGCAACCCCCACTTGCTTGCTTTCTTTCATTTTGATTATTCTACAGTTTATTACTGAAGGGATCCTGGAGATTGCATGCACAGGCTGGAATCTGTTATTTTGTCCAGCTGTGAATTACACCAAAATGGGAGAATTCAGTTTTCACAAAATGTGCATTAAAACCTCAGTATTAGTTATTCTGCATGAGGGAGAAGGAGGCAGAATGGAATAAATCCCTTTTCAGAATAAATAAATAAATAAATAAACAAACAAACAAATAAAAACCAAACCAAACCAAAACAAAATAATAAAACCATTAGAATTGATAAATTAAAATCTACCCATAAAATCCAGATGGACAGTGTGTATTTAAAGGTCTTCCAGTACTTAAAGGGGACTTACAGGAAAGATGGGGAGGGACTTTTTATCAGGGAGCATATTGATAGGACAAGGGGTGTTGTCATTTAAGCCGGCCAGCAGCTAAACACCACACAGCCGTTCGATCACCCTCCCCCCTCCTTCTGTGGGGTAGGGGAGAGAATTCGGAAAAATGAAAGCTTGTGGGTTGAGATAAAGACAGTTTATTAGGGCAGAAAAGAAAGGAAAATAATAATGATAACAGTACTACTGATAATGTGTACAAAACAAGTGATGCACAATGCAATTGTTCACCACCCACTGACCAATGCCCAACCTATCCCTGAGCAGTGGTATCCCCTACTCCAGCCAGCCACCCCATATTAATTGCTCAGCATGACACCACCTGGCATGGGACATCCCTTTGGCCAGTTTTGGTCAGCTGTCCTGGGTCTGTCCCCTCCCAGCTCCTGCTGCAACCCCAGCCTGCCCACTGGCAGGACAATGTGAGAAGCTGGAAAGTCCTTGGCTTAGTGTAAGAACTGCTCTGCAACAATTAAAGCATCAGAGTGGTGTCAACATTGTTCTCATCCTAAATCCCAAACACAGCACCCTACCAGCTACTAGGAGGAAAATTAACTCTATCTTAGCTGAAACCAGGACAATATCTATCCGTTATTGCACCCCATTTATGTCATGCTCAGGTCCCACACTTTCCAAGACATTCCAATTAATCACCACCTTTCATATATGAATATAAAATGTCCTCTGAGTTTTTTTAGTCTGTGACTGACTTTGGGCTCCATGGGCAGAAGAGAAGGTGTGTAATGTTGGATCATCACACACTGAAGCCTGTTCTGATTCTATCACACTGCTGTGCTTGCCCAATTCTATCAAAGTTCATTTGTCATTATCTGCATGACTGTTACTGTCATACCATTAGTAGGACATATAGCAGTCATAGTAGTGATGACATACAGTATTATATAGTAATTAACATAATACAATTCAACTCATGGGCTATTCTCAACCAACATTAAATCCTCTTGATGTACACATTGGATCTCTCCATTCTTTTGAATTACCCACCAAGTGTATCCTGAGCAAAAACAATCACACAAATGGGTTTGCCTTTGCCTGAGGCAGGAATAGCCCAGACTGTCTTACCAAGAATGTTTCTTACATGCACTACAGGAACTTTATCCCCTTCTAGAGTTTGTAACGGGTTTGATTGGGCAGGTCCGGCTTGGTTGGCACATCCTGTAGAGTTGACTAACCAGGTGGCCTTTGCCAAATGTGTATCCCACTGTTTGTTCTGATATACCCACTCAATACCACGCTCTTCGGCCCAAGTGTCTGAGGTTGTTTTGGAAATGAGTCCCACTGTCTGACTCAATTCTTTCTGGGGTGCTATGTTGCCATAGGACTTGTGTCCTATCCACCAGGATAGTGTTCCAGGTGGTGGCATGGGGCACAGGATATATTTCCAGCCACCCGGTGGTTGCTTGCCGTTGTGTGTTTGAGTGTGGCCATGGGGGTCGACAAGCCCCATGGTTGTTGATAACATCGGACTCTTAATGATGAGGCCAGGAGGAATGTAAAGTGTTTAGAAGGAACAAAGAAGGCTGATTCAGGACACACCTTGCTGTCTGGAACTGCTTGTTCTCCAGTCATTAATGCATGGAAGTTGCTGGGTGTTTGCAGTTGCTGGGCGAAGTTGTTTGACCAATGAATAGTTAGGGAAAAGTACTGCTGTAAAGTGAGTGGTATAAGAAGGGAGCCTGTCCTCAGCAAGAGAGAGTTGAAGTTATGTCATCAATAAAGAAATAGCAGTTACTGATGCTAAAAGAACCCTGTTGTCCGTGTGGTTGCTACGCCACAGTTGGGGTTTTGGGGGAGTGTGATATAATCAGTCTGCCAGGCCTCTCCATATTTAAATTTCAACCATCGTCCTCCATACCAAAGAGGCTTTAACCACTTGGCTCGCTTGATTGCAGCACATTTCACAAACATGAAAAACCTGTGCCCTAGTGTCCATGGTCAGGTCCATCCCTCAATCACGAACACATCTGTATGTTGTATCTCTGCCTTGATGGCCTGAGGTGTCATGGGCCCATCAGGCTATTAATACTTCACCCTTATGTTGCCAGTCCAAGTCCACCTGAGACACTTCAAATCTTAGCAGCCTGATCCACCTGCTGGTTGTTTTGATGTTCTTCAGTAGCCCGATTCTTGGGCACGTGAACATCTACATGGCATACTCTTACAACTAGGTTCTCTACCTGGGTGGCAATATCTTGACGCAATGCAACAGCCCAGATATGTTTGCCTCTGCACTGCCAGCTGCTCTGCTTCCATTTCTGTAACCACCCCCAGAGGGCATTTGCTACCATCCATGAATCAGTATAGAGATAGAGAACTGGCCACTTTTCTCATTCAGCAATATCTAAAGCCATCTGGATGGCCTTCACTTCTGCAAGCCAGCTCGATTCACCTTCTCCTTCAGCAGCTTCTGCAACTTGTTATGTAGGACTCCATACAGCAGTCTTCCACCTCTGATGTTTACCCACAGTACGACAGGACCCATCAGTGAACAGGGCATATTTCTTCTCATTTTCCGGTAGCTGGCTATACAGTGGGGCTTCTTCATCACAGGCCACCTCCTTCTCCAGTGATATTCTAAAATATTTGCCTTCTGGCCAGCCCACAATCACTTTCAAGATTGCTTGGTGACTGGGGTTTCCTATTTGAGCCCACTGAGTAATCAGTGCAACCCACTTACTCCGTGTAGCATCAGTTGCATTATGTGTAAAGGGGCCCCTTCCTTTGAGCATCCTGTCCAGCACTGGCAGTCAGAGTGTCAGGAGGAGCTGCGCTTTAGTACCAACCACTTCCAAAACAGATCAAAATCCTTCATACACTGCCAGTGTTTCATTTCCAGTTGGAGTATAGAGGCTCTGATCCTCCAAAACCGTAGGGGTCGACCTCGAGTTTCCCCAGGTTCTGTCTGCCAGAGGCTCCAGGTGGGGCCATTCTCCTCATCTGCTGTGTAGAGCACACCTTTACGTTTTGTCCTGCTCAGACTGGCCCAAGGGCTACTGCATGAACTATTTCCTGCTTAATTTGTTCAAAGGCTTGTCGTTGTTTAGGGCCCCATTTGAAACCATTCTTCTTACGGGTTACTTGGTAGAGCAGGTTTACAATCAGACTCTAATTTGGAATCTGCATTCTCCAAAACCCCACGACACCTAGGAAAGTTTGTGTTTCTTTTTTGCTAGTTGGTGGAGACATAGCTGTTATTTTGTTGATCACATCCATTGGGATTTGACGACGTCCATCTTGCCATTTTATTCCTAAAAACTGGATCTCTCGTGCAGGTCCTTTAACTTTATTCTGTTTTATGGCAAAACCGGCCCTCAGAAGGATTTGGACTATTTTCACTATTTGTCACTTCACACGATGATGTCATCGATGTACTGCAGGTGTTCAGGAGCTTCCCCCTGCTCCAGCGCAGACTGGATCAGTCCATGGCAAATGGTAGGGCTGTTTCCACCCCTGGGGCAGTCGATACCAGGTGTATTGGACACCCTCCAAGTGAAAGCAAACTGTGGCCTGCACTCTGCTGCTAAAGGGATGGAGAAAAATGCATTAGTGATATCAGTTGTGGCATACCATTTGGCTGCCTTTGATCCCAGTTCATATTGGAGTTCTAGCATGTCCGGCACTGCAACACTCAGAGGTGGTGTTACTTCGTTCAGGCCACGATAGTCCACTGTTAGTCTCCACTCACCATTAGACTTTCGCACTGGCCATATGGGACTATTAAAAGGTGAATGAGTCTTGCTGATCACTCCTTGGCTCTCCAGTTGACGAATTAGCTTATGGATGGGAATCAGGGAGTCTCATTTGGTGCAATACTGCCACCAGAGCACCACTGTGATAGCAATTGGCACCTGCTGTTCTTTGACCCTTAGCAACCCCACAACAGTAGGTGTAATGGTTTTAAACTAAAAGAGGGGAGATTTAGATGAGATGTTCGGAGGAAAGTGTTTACTCAGAGCGTGGTGAAGCACTGGAACAGTTTGTCCAGAGAAGTTATGGGTGCCTCATTCCTGGAGGTATTCAAGGACATGTTGGAATGGGCTTATAGCAACCTCATCTAGTGGAACAAGTCCCTGCCTACGCTGTGTGTGGGGGTGGAACTAAATGATCCTTATGCTCCCTTTCAACCCAAACCATTCTATGATTCTGTGATTTGACAAAAAATAGTGACAGAGAATGCAGAGCTGTTCAAAACCCTGTGAAGCTCTCACAAGGTTTGCATAGACCTTTTCTTATGCTAAGGATGGAACTTTTTGTTATCTATAGAAAATAAAATTTCACTCATCCTGAAAATGGAGTTCTAAACAGTAACAGTTATTGAAATTCACAATAAAATCAGTTTTCAACTCTAAGAAGGATTTATTTTCTTTACTTTTTATTGTTTTTTTTTTAGCCAGTATAACATTACTTTTAGCTGGCTGTTTTTTGTTTGTTTGTTTGTTTGTTTTGTTTTGTTTGTTTTGTTTTGTTTTTGTTCTTGTTTTTATTTTGGACAGCAATTTCTGGTGTATGTTAAACTATGGTAGCATCTGGCTTCTTGGCAGGTTCCACTGAAATCTGGCAACTTAGGAATAATGTCTGTCAGACGGTAAGTCGTCTGCTGATGGGCTGTGCCTGTATCATTTCCCCAGATGTCTTTCATTTTAAAATTCCCATTAACTGTGTGAAATCTGTATATCTGTTTACATAGAGGTTACCGTGTACTTTTTTGAATGAAGTATGACAGTTAGAGAGTTACATAATCTTTATGTAAATGACATTTCTATACTTTTTCTGATAAACTGTCATAATTATAGCTATCCTTGTGCCATATCTTATTGCTGTTAAGATCAGTTCTGCTTTATGATGTATCAATTTCATTTGTTGTGGGTTTTAGTTGTTTGTTTGGTTGGTTTGGTTTGATTTGGTTTTTGTTTTTTGAGTTTATGTGTTTTCTTTATTTTGTTTGTTTGTTTTTGTTTTTTGTTTTTTCCCTAAGTGTTTAAGGGTAACACGGAAGTGGATATATTAGAATATTTGTAAAGATGTTAAAATGTTAGTAAGATGTTGGACACCCAAGCTTCTCCAAATGTGGAAAAAGAGAAAAAATATACAATTTAATCATTTTTTTGAGTGTTGCACAGGCATTTGAGCTTTTTCATGGTGCACAGATAGAATATTATTCCTCATCTGTGTATTTGGTTGTCAGTTAGAAAAACTTAATGCTTTCATGAAAGTACTGCTTTCCTTCTTCATTAAGGAAGGAACTTTTTCTGCAGTGAGGAATCTTCAGTCCACGTCACTCTTAAAAGAATTATTTTTTTTCCTTAATATTGAATTACACTGTTAACTTAGAAGATAATTTTCAACCCCACACATTTAAACTATTGGAGCAGTTGATGAAAGATAATCTGACTTTCCTCCTCACACACCATGTGGAAATCACCACAGGAATAGATCACGGAACCAAAGAGAAGCAAACAGTGCTGGCCACTTGCCTTTTCATAAGTCCGTACCTGGGGTCAGTAAGAAGCTTTGCCAGTTGATGTTATGTAGGCAGGCAGCATGAGGTGTAAACCAGCTGAGATACAAGGGTAGTGACCTTTAGAGTGTATTGGATTTATTTCATTTGAATTAATGTTTGTTGAAAAAGTAGTGAAAAGGAACGAAAAAAACACAATCATCACAAAACGAGGTGCTAAAGATAGTATTCCATGTTTCTTTCATCCAGAAAGGATTTTCTTTGTAAATCATTTCCTATTTCTAGTCAAACATTTAAATGAAGGACAAAATAAACATAATAAATAAATAAATAAATAAATAAATATGAATTCCTTTTTCCTATCCCCGTAGAAATTGCAGCTTGACATTAATATGGGTCTCTTTTATGCCAGTCAACAGTAGTTGCTAGGTTGATTTGAGAAATTTGAGAGCTGAAAATGTACAGTATTATCTCAACTTCTTGAATTGCTCAGAGCCTTCAAGGAGGGGAAGTTGCCACCCAGAAAAACAGCCTAGGGTTTTAACAAAATGTACTGATAAAGCTAGTTAGTCAAATAATGCTACGCTTGGATAGAGAAAAATAAAAATATCTCTCTGATTGGCATTAAGTGAAATGGTTGCCAGGGAGAATTACGATGGTGTGCTCTCCTGTTCAAAAGTAGAATCAAACAGATCTGGTCTGGACACTGAAATTGCCAAACTGTGAACAACACTTGCAAAGGAAGACTTCCAGCTGCATCTTGTTTGTTCACATATAATTAAGAACATTTAATCTCAACAGTTAGATATTATTACACTGTTTTAAAACTTGACATAAGTAGCTATTAATTTTTATTTTTCTAGTCTTTTTTTTTTTTTTCTTGATTGTGTAATAAAGGACAGTAGGCCAGGAAAGTCTTCAGCGGTGTTTGATCCACACAATTCTTTTGGTCCAATTTACAAGCAGAATACAGCTCCTCAGGGACAAGGATTATGAAATTATTTGCATTCATACAGATAACTTACATAGCAGTTTTCATATTCAGATCACAGAATAGGTATTAATTGTTTGAAAGTTTAAAGGAAATTCGCAGAACTAGTCTTCCTAAATTAGAGCATCATAAACATTGGAGGCATTTGATTTTCACTTAAGCAATAACAGAAAAAAAATAATAAAATAATAAATAAAATAAAATAAAATAAAATAAAATAAAATAAAATAAAATAAAATAAAATAAAATAAAATAAAATAAAATAAAATAAAATAAATAAAATAAAATAAAATATAAAATAAAATAAATAATACAATTATTCCCATTTATGCTGCTTTATTAAAGAAAAAAAAACAAGTAATAAGGTCTTCAAATATAGTAGATGGAAGTGATTTCAGATGATCTGGTAAAAGGGCTGGAAGGCCTGTCCAATGAGGAGAGGTTAGGGACACATGATGAGTTTCCTAGTTTTTAGAAAAGAAAGTTAAGAGGTGGCCTCAAGACTGTGCAACTTCCTGAGGAGCGAAAGTGGAGAAGGGGTACTTGTCTCTTCTGCCTGGTAACTGATGAAACAGAACGTGAGGGAAGGGCATAAAGCTGAACCAGGAGAAGTTCATACTGGACATTAGGGAAAACTTCATCACCATGAGGTTGGTCAAACACTGGAGCAGGATTCCTAGAGAGATGGTGGATGCCCAGTGTCTGTCAGTGTTCAGGAAGTATTAGGACAATACCCTCATTAATATGTTTTAACTTTTGGTTAGCCCTGAAGAGCGTTCAGGTAGTCAGGCACTCTATGACCTTTGAAGGTCCCTTCCTACTGAACTGTTTATTCTACTCTATTCTATTCTATTCTATTCTATTCTATTCTATTCTATTCTATTCTATTCTATTCTATTCTATTCTATTCTATTCTATTCTATTTTATTCTATTCTATTCTATTCTATTCTATTCTATTCTATTCTATTCTATTCTATTCTATTCTATTCTATTCTATTCTATTCTATTCTATTCTACTCTATTCTATTCTACTCTATTCTATGCTATGCTATGCTATGCTATGCTATGCTATGCTATGCTATGCTATGCTATTCTACTCTATTCTGTTCTATTCTAAACCTTAGTGGCATAATTTTTATATTTTTTGAAAGAGCAAAAGAACATTTCCCATTCGTCTTCTCCAAAACTTTTCAAATTTAACAGACTTTTAGATAAAACTACTATTTCTGACATGTCTTAGAGAGATTTGTCTCATCCTAAAGTGTTTGGGTGCATACAAAGATGAAGTCCTATGATAATACAAACAGAAGATATGCTATCATTATTTACTAAAAATATCAACTCAGAAAAAAAAAAAAGTTGCATTGAAGAATATTTTCAATGTAGTTCTTAACTAAGCAAACACGTCAGATCACATTTCAAATAAAAATTAATGATACATGAATATTAATAACCTGTTTTTTATCAGATAGAACTGCAGTTTGTTTATCTTTCCATGTTGTGAAGTTTACCTAAAATGTCTACTGTCCCAGGGAAGTATGACAAAAATATTTTAGAAATAAGGAAGGTCAGGGGTCCTGCTAGTAGGAATATATATATATTTGAAAGATGGTTGTTTAAAGCTGATGATGGAAAAAACGTTTTCACCAAACATATTTCTGCTAAAAAATATGTTTTTCTTTGCCTCAAATATTTCCTAGGAATATATCAAATCTATTTATATTAGCAGAATCTTTATTGTATTATATGAATAAATTAATTAACACCAATAATATTGTATGTATACTTTATATTTACAAGTAATATTAAAGCATGAATAAATTAGTCAAAGAAAAACATTACATTGAAATATAATGACTTCAGCATAATTTGTCTTCATTGACTTGAGCGCTGTCTAAGTTAATAACTTTTGAGTCTAAACTAGAAACTAGTCAGCATTTTTGAGAAAGAAGGTTGGAATACACACAATAGTTAACTTAATAGGGATTAGAAGAAAAACTTAATTTTGACTGCTTCCCTAAAACTTGTACATCAGGACACTGGATAACAGTGACTGATGAATATTTCTCTATAAGACTGAGCAACAGTTGATATGTGATCTCCTTGTTTTAAAATTAGTTTGGTGGTCAGAACAGAAGAATTTACAAAGAAAAGTAAATCCCATTAAACTACATTGAAATCATATTAACAGATGGAGCAAGAAATAGTGACAGCAAGAACAGGCCCTTCTTATTTCTAGATGGAGTCATCAGTCTGGAAAACTCAAGCACACAATGACACCAAGAAATCATCTTCATTTATATTCTTTCCATTAACAAGTACCTTTAGTAATCATTCTAGTATTCAGAAATGTAAGCCATAAATGAGAAAAAAAAATTAAATACATCATTAAAAGTATGATATTTACTAGTTTTCAAAGATAGCAACATGAAAAGGGAAAAAACAGAATATGTCTATGGCTATTAAAAACAAAGCTGTATAGTTTTTCTGTTAAAATACTGTATTAATATAGCATTCCATTCTACCATAATGGCTGTTTAGAAAATATATATATATATATATATATATATATGTAAAAGCCTATAATCATCCATTACTCTGTGCTACATTATGGTTATTGCAAAATCACTTCCAACAATATAAACTACCATTTAAAAATAGTATCTTTATGTAGAAAAAAACTGAAATATTTAAGTTTATCACACATCCAGTTTAGCATTTCAGATCTCTTTTTAATCAAAGGTGTAGTTTCCTGAGCTATCATTTCATACAAAGTGGTTAAATATTGTAAATGGAAAGGTAGATGCTAATCAGTGGTTCATACTGAAAGGAGAATGGGGAGGAGAAAGATGCTATATTCAGGCACAACCACATTTTCTGTGTCATAACCATCTGCAAAATAGCCTTTATCTAAGTACATTGTACAATGAGCTCTAACTATTACTAGGCTAAGCTTTGGCATCACAACAGAATTTACTGTGTCTCTATCAAGGACAACACACTCATAGAGCAAACAACAGTAACCCAGGGATTCCAGCTATGAGAGGAAATGCAGGTTGCTATGTAGCAATTCATGCAGGTTTTGCAGCAGCAGATGGACATTTTGAGTGGAATTGATGCCCATTTGGCTCTTGTTCCTTTGTTTCCAGAAGTTTGAGTTTTAAAGCAAACAGGCCATGAAATGTGTTGAAGTTGTAGAACATGAGTCTGAACACATCCAATCCTTCTCTCTCATCTTTGTGGTGATACACAAAGTCACTCACATTCCTATTTCCCAAAAGGTCAAAGCCCAAAAGCATTCCACCTATGGGAAAGTTAACACTCATCTCTTTGTTCTGTCATTATGATAAATTTGAATTTACTAAGGTAGAGTCATGTTGTGAAATGTGCACAATCTGATCCCTATGGAGTGTACAGGTACCATTTTGAAATCAATGAGTCATTCTGTTACATTTATAGACCATTTCACTGCCTCCACAGAGTAGTAAATTAGTCAGCTTCCTGATCATTGCTGCAAATCTTCTACATGAGAGTACAGGAGGAAATCAGAATCAAAAATGGGAAAGAAGAAAAACTGACAACAAAGCCTAGATACAGGCACAGTAGCTGTAGCCATCTGATTGTAACATGCATTTAAATAAGTAGGTAGATATCAATTTTACAATGATACTTCAAAAATTCTTCTGTAAAATATCTTGCCTATGTACTCTCAAGGTTATATGGCAATCAGCATCAGCTAAAGGTGCTTTCCTTGGTGTGGTTTGGCAAATGAAGAAAAGCTAATTTTAGATTCAAGAAGCGTATGGCCTTGGGGAATAAATAAATACATAATAAATAAATACATAAATAAAATCAGGGGGCGGGGGGGGAATCTTTTGCAAAGTATATAATAAGGAATAGAGGAATAGGTATTGCAGAACAGAAAGGAGTTGCACAGCACAGGGGTTTTTTTTTATTTATTTATATTTTTTTTTTATTATGGCATGTCTGACCTCTGTGACCTGTCTCTTCTGAGGTGTTGGGATGAGCCCCAGAACATACGTATAGCTATTTAGTTACAGTACTGGATATGTTGCACCTGTATAGGAGAAGTTTGCGATTTCTGTTAAGGGAGGTTGGACAGAGGGTAATTTGGCTGATCTTACAAATAGTACTATCTTACTAACGGTATTGCTGCTTTCTCTCATAATAGCACACCATTTAAATTTCTGTACAGAAACATATCTTCCTAAACACCTCCCTTGTGACACTGGACTAAGCCATACTAGCTGCAGTCATAACAAACTATGCAATATCATACCCTTCCAAGTATTTTAATTTCATAAATCTGGCAGACTCAGTGCTCACAGGCTTTTTAAGATTCCCTTTCTGTCTGATATTGTTTGTTACTATTGCCTTTCCTCTTGTGTGCTCTCCTCATCACTATCTGAAACGAATCTGAATCTTGATTTCCATTCTGCTATAACCCCTTTTTACTACTCTGACAGCCAAAAGGTATTATCTTAATGGTTTAAACTGCAACTGGGGGAATGCAGAAATGTCCCCAGATGGAGTAAAACTGACCCCCACCAGGATAATGGCCTAGTTAAAAAGGCACTGCTAACTCAACATTGATTGGGAATTGACCCTAGTAGTCAATGAGAAATTCAGAGCTACAGTGAGGTTATTCTAAGATATCTCAAGGAACATGCTAGTCCTTGATTGTCCATTGTACTGTGAAATTTAATGACTCTTGTGGGTCTTCTTGTTCTGTTGCTTTCACAGAATATTGAAAGATCAAGTCCATCTGACAGAGGAGGTGAAATTCACCTGAGAAACTATATTCAAGTCATATTTCAGAAAGACATGAACATATTTTGCTATCACTGTGAATCTCCCAGGAACCACACAGAAGCAGGTAGCATACTGAGCCAGAGTTCTGGAGTCCTTGAATCAGGAATCAGGAATCAGGCTTAAGACTAAAGACTTAAGACAGTCCTTGAATCAGGCTTAAAACTAAAGCTGAATTTGGAGTGCTCACACAGAACACAACTGTTACTCACTTTTGTCATTTTCATACAGAATAGGCGTTCATGCAGAAGGTTCTAGAAACTTTGATATATAATTAAAAGCAGGACATGAATACTGTGACACTAGCTTGGATCATCTTGGATCATCACTAAACATTTGCCCTAGGGGACCAGAGTTTCCTTCAGAATATTTATACTGCTGCCTTGACCAAATTATAGTGCATCTTCTTTCTCTTGCTTAAATCCAGAAGAGACTGAAGCCAAATCATATCCTACTATTTCTTTCTGTTGAGATTTATGTTTGCCCGCATTTTCTTTGATCAAAATAAATACTAATCACAAGGAGAAGCATGACTGCAAAGTACAGGTAAATAAATTTAGTTCAAAGACAGCTGCAAATAGATATATCAATGCCTATTTTTAGATGCCCAGTAGTTAGATAACACTGAGAAAGCCAAAATGCTTAGGAGGTAGAATCACAGAATCATAGAGTCACTAAGGTTGGAAAAGACCTCCATGATCATCTGGTCCAACCATCACCTTACCACCAATATCACCCACTAAAGCATGTCCCTAAGAGCCAGGTCCAACCTTTCCCTGAACACCACCAGGGATGGTGATGCTACCACTTCCATGGGCAACCCCTTCCAATGCCTGACTACTCTTTCCAAGAATAAATTTCTCCTAATTTCTAATCTAAACCTCCCCTGGTGCAACTTGACGCCATTCCCTCTAGTCTTATCACTGGTTACGTTTGAGAAGAGGCCAACCCCCAGCTACCTATAGCTTCCTTTTGGGTAGTTGTAGAGATCAATAAGGTTTCCCCTGGTCCTCCTCATCTCAAGACTAAATAGCACCAGTTCCCTCAGCCACTCCTCATAGGACTTGTGTTCCAGGCCCTTCACCAGCTTTCTAGCCCTTCTCTGGACATGCTCCAGGGCCTCGATGTCTTTCTGGTAGTGAGGGGCCCAAAGCTGAACACAGTCCTCAAGGTGCAGCCTCACCAGAGCTGAGTAAAGGGGAATGACCACCTCCCTGGTCCTGCTGGCCGCACTCTTCCTGATACAAGCCAGGATACTCTTGGCCTTCTTGGCCACCTGGGCACACTGCCAGCTCATGTTCAAGCGAGCATCGATTAACACCCTCAGTTCATTTTCCTCTGCACAGCTTTCCAGGCACTCTGCCCCAAGCCTGTATCACTGCATGGGGTTGTTGTGACTAAAGTGCAGGACCCGACACTTAGCCATGTTGAACCTCATCCCATTGGCCTCTGCCCATTGACCCATCCTGTCCAGGTCCCTCTGCAGGGCCTCCCTACCCTCCGGCAGATTGACACTTCCCCCCAACTTGGCATCATCTGCAAACTTGCTGAGGGTGCTCTCAATTCCCTCATCCAAGCCATCAGTAAAGATACTAAAGAAAATGGGCCCCAACACCAACCCTTGGGGAACACCACCAGTGACCAGTGGCCAGCTGGATTTCACTCTGTTCACCACCACTTTCTGGGCCTGGCTGTCCAGCCTGCTTTTAACCCAGCAAAGAGTGTACCTGTCCAAGCCATGGGCTGCCAGCTTCTCCAGGAGAATACTGTGGGAGACCATGTCAAAGGCCTTGCTGATGCCTAGGTATACTACATCAACATCCTTTCCCTCATCCATCTGCATCTGTACACTATCTGGTTGTTTAGGATACACAGCAGCCATTAATGCAGGTTTCTTATTCTCTTTTATGGGTGGACGTGGAACAGTGGATTGTTATCTAAACATTACCAAAAATGTTGATGCTTTTTCTTTTAGCATCTAACTTGGTAGAAAAGTGTCATTATTACTTGAAATCTCTTTAAATTAATAAGTTTAACAAAATTACTTAAAAGTAGTGAGTAGAACCAAGCAAAGCAAAAGTTCTGGCTGAGATCCTGACCCTTAGCAGATGACTACATTACAGACCTCAACAAGCTACAATACTGAGTCTTATTCCATTGCTTCCATTCTCCTTGGTCAAATGAAAGCAGTATTTCTGATATCATGGCTTTGATAAAGTAACCTGTCTATTCTGTCATTCAGTGGCCACAACTCTTGTGTCAGGGATGGCAACAGGGAGTTTAAGCACTCTTCAGATGTCAATAGAACTGAAAGTAGGGCTTTTTGCCTTCAGTCTATCTAAGCAAAATGAATAAAATGTCATTGTTCAGCTGCTGATGTTCTTGAAGGAGAGTTCTTTTCATGTGTGTTTGAAATCTGAGGAAAAAAACATCTCCAGTGCACAAAGGTTCTGTTTCAATCTTCACCAAATTAACCTGATTCCAGAGAAGGTGGAGATCTTTTCTAGGTACCATCTAGCTATCTCAAAGGAATAAGATGGATTTGCAGTCAGATTTACAATTAGTAATACAAGATAATGCTTAATACATCAATCCAAAAAGCTAAAAGCCCCAGCTGAGGTCTTTTCAATAGTTGCCAAAAAGTTATTCAACACCATCAAATGACATAATCTGTTTCCTGTATTAGAAAGAATTGAAGTCAATCCTCACTTTTTCACAGAACAGAGATTTCATATGGGATAAAAACTTTGTCTTATTATGTAGTACATTTACATCAGTATTTAAATGATCAATAATAACAACTGCTAACAATTGCACCTAATTTTCTTATATGTCTTGCCCTCTAAAGTGACACTGACATTCTAGTTATTCTTGGCCTGCTGTACAACCACTAGTTTTAAATCTACTGCAATTTAGTTTATTATCCAAAGGCATGTGCAGGGTGCTGTTAAATTTTAATAGCTTGATCATATCCAGATAGATACTCTCTAGGGAGAAGATTTGAACAACATGCTTGAAAGTAAATACATTTTGGCAAACCTCCTTAGAAGTCTCAGGAAGTCTTCATAGACAATGATATTGTATAGGAGAAACTCTCCTTCCAAATTCCATGTGATCATGGAAGGATGCCACCTACGTAACAAAGAAGCATTCTCTTTAAATTTCTATCTTCGTTAATCAAAATTAATTGAAATACTTACGTACTGAACTGAAGGTGAGGCATTTAGTTCAGTTAAAAACAGCAAAACACAAAAACACTAATTTGCTACCAAACTCATGAAATGTTATGGTCGTTTAAATAGGTGACCATACAGTATATACCATGTACATTTACAAAGATAAAGACCAAATAGAGAGATGCTTGCAGTACAATATTCATAACATTAATGTTAATATGAGTTATACTGCTAATGTCTAGAAAACTGTGCTGAAAGGCCATCTTACAAAAGTCATGAATAGTTCATTAACTGATGATGAGTAAATCTTCAGAAACAATCTACAGTGAGTTCATAAAATTTCATGTCTCATAATGAGAGTTTGTGAACATTTATAAATTTAGCTTGCAAAATAGTGTGGCTCATGAAAATTTAATTAACTATTCTTCTAAATAGTCCTTTTGAATACAGGGTTAAGTTCTGGTCACATTATGATTAAAAACCAAAAACAAACAAACAACCAAAACAGGAAAAAGAATCATATTATAGACTCATTGAACCATACAATGGCTCAGGATGGAAGGGACCTTAAAGATCATGTAGTTCTACCCCGTTGCCATAGGCAGGGATGTCACACACTAGATCAGGTTTGCCAGGGGCTCATCCAACCTGGTCTTGAACACCTCCAGAGACAGGGTATCCACAGCTTCTCTGGGCAACCTGTTCCAGTGCTTCACCACCCTCTGAGTGAAGAATTTCATCCCTACCTCTAACCTAAATCTCTCCTCTTTTAGTTTCAAACCATTCCGCCTTGTCCTGTCACTATCTGAATGAGCAAAACAATGCTTTTTTTTTTTTTTGTAAGCCACTTTTAAGCATTGAAGAGCTGCTATGAGGTCACTTCAGAGTCTTCTCTTTAGGCTGAACAGCCCCTGCTCTCTCAGCATTTCTTCATAGGAGAAGTGTTCCAGCACTCTGATCAACTTCGCGGCCCTCCTCTGGACCCGTTCTAACAGATCCACATCTTTCTTGTGCTGGGGGACCCAGACGTGGGTGCACTACTCCAAGTGGGGCCTCACAAGGGCAGAGTATAGAGGGACAATCACCTCCTTCGACCTGCTGGCCATGCCTCTCTTGAACGCAGCCCAGGATGCAGTTGGCATTCTAGGCTTAAAGTTCACAGCTGCTTGCACTGCCAGCTCATGTGAAGCTTTTCATCAACTAGAACTCCCAAGTTTTTCTCTACAGGGCTGGTCTCAATGAGTTCTTCTCCCATTCTGTACTCATGTCCAAGATTACCCCAACCCAGGTGCAGCAGATCCAGAGAAAAGAATGAAATTAAAGAGTTTCTTCTTAACCAATGAAAGGAAGTGGTGGTGGTGCTATACAGTTAACAGTAATAAAGTGTCCTCACAAAAACAGTGTTTCCCAAAGAACGTATTTTAGGTGAAAAAGAATGGAATGTGCAATTCTTGCTGTGTTTGATTACACATCATACTACTTCTTAAATAAATTATGTGATCCAGATCACCATGAAATTTTATTCCCTTTCCATTTTTCATATTAGAATGTTGAGTACTTCTATATTCTCTAGGACTTAGTAGTTTCACTGAGAAGAAATGAACTAAACTGGGGATATTTGCAGTGATTGTACATAGCTTAATCCAGTCATGCTGGATCTACATTAATGAAAAATCATTAGATTTTCAGTGGATAAATTACATTATTATAGAAACTATCCTACAAATGCCTCTTAGGGCAGGGTACTACTACTGCTCAGCACATCTAATAAAAACAACTAGGAAAAGGAAAGGAATTTGTTAGAAAACCAACTTGCCTATTTTTTCTTCAGAAGACCTACACATGTACTAACTTTAAGACTTAAGACTCATGATGTATTAATTACTACTAATTTTCTTCAAGAAGTAGCTCTCTCTTGAGAGGCAGTTAGACTGAGGGTTCTTCATGGAACTGCTTGAGAGTGAATGTTTACAGGTCTTCTTGGCTGGATTCCAAATTTGTGTTTCTATGGACGTGATGAAATGCAAAAGACTGCATAAGATTAATGAGATCAGAGTAAAGTGATACTCATGGCAGCCATAGTAAGTCATTCCTGTGAAGTAATAAACCAAAACAAACCAAAGCACAAAATGTGAGAATTAGCTAGTATTTACACAGTTACTTAAAAATTCAGTTATAAGTTCCATAAACAAGGGGCCTTTTATGACAAGTAGCATCATAATCTACAAGGTAAAGTCATTCTTTCAATTTCAGTTCAGATCAGCTGTCATCAAAAGTGAGCACAGCACCAACTTTCTAATGATCACCAAAATGTGACCCCTCAGCTTTATTTTCAGGAAGGGTTTGTGAGTGGCAAAGGGAATTAGCACAAAATGATCATAATAAATCTAACATAATGCTTCATAAACACAAGTACTTAAAAACAACAGCCTCATGACTTGAATAACATGCTGCCCTTGTTTTTATAGGGAGGGAGTAATGCAGTTATTTTGCTTAAACAAAGAAGAAATGATGCCTGAGAAAAAAATAATTCCAGAAAATAATTAATTCTTAGTAAAGTTACTACTGCCTTTTACTTTGTTTAAAACATAGATTATGCTTTATAGGTTGGATACTTATGAACCTTCTTTATTTTTTTTTTTTTCTCTCAGAAAAACATTTTGAATGCAAGAGTTCTATTGCTAAATTCCATTAACAGAAAGTGCCCCTACATAACTTCATTTAAAGATAATGAACTACAATTATAAATTATGATTATAACCCCACAAAATGGAAAAATTGATAGCTTTAAAGACTTGCTAGTTTGCTAATTTTCAAAAATTTCTGTACTCTCAATTATGTCCCCCTGTGGTTATCTTCCACTGATGAATCTTTTTAACAGCATATGACAAGTTAACACAGCTGTGTCCATGTAGTAAAAGTCCTTCAGTAATCCTAAAAAAATCTGAGATAAAATCACAATTATTCATCATCAATGCATGTATTAACAAAATATGCATTCTTTATTTCAACCCACATACAGCCTGTCATTTGGAGTATGTTCATAAAAGATTAAATTTTCTTAAGCTAACATGGGGAGTGGATTTTGGCCTCTATAGTGGTGCAGTAGCAGAGTGTCTCCCAGATCACAGCCAGGCTGCAGACTTGGGCCTCCTGAGCATAGATACTCAAGGCCTAAGGAGAAGGCAACCTTATACAAGCTATTTTTGTGCCAGGGGCAATTAACTCTGATGAAACATGGCATTCCTCTGTTTTCAGTTTCAGAACTAAGTTGCAACCCAGTGCAGATCAGTAGGCATCTGAATTAGTAGGTGCCAATGAGCCCTGAGCTGTAGCAAGGTGCACAAGCTCATGTCCTTACTGCACTGAGATGAGGAAGGAAATGTTAAGTTTATACTAACTCTGATTATTGTTATGTATTCTTCATTAATACTGAATTTGTTTTTGAAGAATCAGATGCCATAAAACATGTTTGGTAAAATATTGAGAAGCAGGTACTAAATAATTCAGAAGTAGTAAAGTACTAAATCATTCCCTTCCCATTCCTATATCTATTTTTCCATTATCATCCACTGCACAGAGGTTTGAGAAAGTGAAGAATAAAATTTTAAAAAATGTTGCGTTCTTGGCAGAAAAAGCTAAGTATAGCTGTGGGGACTAAACAAAGATATTGGGGAGCCTGGAGTAAACAGATAAACTTGAATTTGATCAGTTCTGGGATGCATTCTGAGATGCATATAATCGATAGCAAGAAGTAAGGAATGTGAGTGATTTGTGCCATTTTCACTTCTACATAAATCCATCATGAATTACACATTTCTGCCAATGAAAAATTCATATCCTGTTTTTCCAGTCTTCTTGTATGTCTGTAAGCAAGGGCCATGAATATCCTGATAATCAGGCTTCAGTTAACAGATCATTCATCTTGCTCTAGAAAAGTAGGCAAGATTTCCACCAGGGTTAGGTAGGATTTCTCCCCCCCCCCCCCCCCAAAAAAAAAGCAAAAAAAAAAAAAAAAGCAACATTTCCTTCTCAGACAAAACATAAAAGTTAAAACCTTGACAGTTTACACAGGTTGAAGGGGAAGGGAAGAAAGGAAGAAGACAAGATGATCTGACATATAAAATGAGATGGTTCATATATGAAAAGCTTCTGAAAATGTTAATTTCCAGAGCTTACAAAATAACTCTTTGTTTTACTTTTTCAGAGAAGTTTTATCTTACTATCATCTTACAAATGAATAACTAGCTCATGAACAAACTCTTCATAGGTCTTCCAAAAAGTCTTTTAAATAATTTATTCATTGTAACGGTTCCAGCCATGAATAGTTAGGATTTCAGTGAATTGTCTTCCTTTTCTGAAATCAAGTCTTCAAATATTCTTCAATCCATTCTGGATTGTAAATAAATTAGTTTTTAAAAAAAACGTAATCCAAAGTAAATTTAAATATTCTTTTTTCTCAACAACCCTCTCTTTTACTTTATTTGTCAAAGATTTTGCAATCTAAATCTATATTCTCTTGTGACTAATACTCAGAAATATAAACATCTTGATTGTTGCCTGTGTAATCAGATATGGCTTTGTACTTGTTTGTTTATTTGGCAATATATGTTCTAAGAATAAATGTGGTAAATTTCTATCTGAAGTACTATACTCTACAAAACTGTCTGTGATTTCAGCAAATTCCTTATTTCTTTCCCAAAATATAAGGAGATAGATTTCGCTGAACTTTAGATGTAATTTGTGTTGTTTTTTTTTTTTTTTTCATTATTTTTCATCTAATTTCTCGGTAATTTTCAATGAAAAGTGAAAAAAATGGGTTTTTTGTTGTTTGTTTTGTTGTTTTTTTTTACATGTTGCCTATGATTGTACTTGAAAAAGTAAGTAGTAAGACTCAGATTACTCATTGCAATTGACAGATTACTAGACCTTCTTATTTAATTTTCTTCAAATTGTTAATACTCTTCAGAGGTGGCATTTATTTGCAAGTGAGTCCTAAAGACATACTTAAAATGGTTTCTGTTGTACGTGATACGTTTTAGTTGTTGTTTTTTTTTTTTTTTTTTTTTGATACAAGTACAGTTGATTGATAATAATAATTGAAAAATTTTGTAGTACTTTCAGGAAATGAAATTCACACTAACTTGTATGGGATTCCCGGACATATGCCAGTATTTTCATTAACAGTTTGATCAAATAAGTTACTATCAGAAATTTTATTCACAGAGAGTCTTCTTAAGTATTTTTAAAATTCTTTCTAACATTCCACTTTAATTAGAATTTATTTGTTGCCCAACCAGCTGAAGTTCTGCCATGATCTGCCAATGGGAGCAGCTAATGCAACATATACTGGAAATTGTATTTTTACATTCCAGCTTTACTCCCACTGTCTGATCTGCTCCTTTTTGGCTTTTCTTTTTTCTTTTTCAATAAATTTTCTAGTCTTGTGTGTTCCACATCCATTCTACACATGCTCTTGTTATCTCCCTGTTAATCCCACAGAAAATCTGTAATTCAGACATGGTCATGATTTATTAATTTTTGAAGGTTCATTTTAGATACGTTTAATGTTAAAAATGTCCATCTACAGCCACTATAGTTACAATTCAATAACTGCAGAACTTTGTGACAAAAATCACCGTCTACTACTGTTGTTTGTTGTCACAACACTGTTTCTACTATCATTAACAAATGAAAACCTCTACTATCTGTTTGGTTGCAGCAGTCAATATAAAGATACACGTAACAAACTATTTTTCCATCATATTATAAGGTTATGGCAGTGTTTTTTATCTTCTGTATTTTGGTAATGTACAGGTAAAAATATAGATAAAACTATACGTGTGTGTGTGTTTTGGCAATTTGATAGTTTTTAATGTTTTTTGGTTTTGTAACACATAGGTAAAAATAGATAAAATTTCTAGTTTATTTTGTAGAAAATTATATGTTATTTAATAAAACAGATTACTAAATTGTATCGTTTACTTAACTGAAGGAAAGATTTTTTTTTTTCAGGGGAAAAAATGAGTTTCTTTGAGATGAAAACTTTTTTGTTTGTTTGTTTTTACTATTGTTCCCAGCTGCATGTGATTATTTTTTTATTATTATTTATGAATGTAATCTTCTCTTGCATATTTCATCTTTTTTTTTTTTTTTTTTTTCATGATGGTGCTGTAGAGTGGATGATGAGGGGGTCAAGAGTTTATGGGTAAGGATAAAAAGACATACTAACCTGCGTGACACTGTTGTGGGTTTTTGCTACAGGCCACCTAATCTGGAAGAGGAAGACACCAAGACCTTCTACAGACAGCTGGAAGTAGACTCATGAACACAGCCACTGATTCTCATGGGGGACTTCAACCACCCTGACATCTGCTGGAAAGACAACACAGATAGGCACAAACAGCTCAAGAGTTTCCTGCAGAACACTGACGACAACTTTTTGACAAAGGTGGTGGAGGATCCAACAAGAAGAGGTGTGCTGATGGACCTCGTACTAACAAACAAAGAAGGACTGCTTGGAGATGTTCAGGTTGGCGGCAGTCTTGGCCGCAGTGACCATGAGATGGAGTGGAGGCATGGCAATCCTGTGTGGAGGTGTAGAGGGTTTACATGGCAAGATTTTGGTAGCAGAGGGCCATAGAGGTGGTTTCTGTGAGAAGGATCTAGAAGCTGCCCCATGTTTGGTAAGGGCCCCACTGCTGACCAGAGCTAAGCCAATAAGTGATGTTGTTTTGCGCCTCTGTGAGAGCATATTAAAGACAGGGAAAAAAGAAAAAAAAAAAAAAACACGCTGCGCCACACAGCAGCTGGGAGAGTGAGAGAAGTGAGGAACAGCCTTGCAGGCAACAAGGTCACTGAAGAAGGAGGGGGAGAGGTGTTCCAGGCGGCGGAGCAGAAGTCCCCTGCGGCCTGTGGTGAGGACCATGGTGAAGCAGGCTGTCGCCCTGCAGTCCATGGAGTACCACGGTGGAGTAGGGTTCTGCACTGCAGCCCATGGAGGAGACCACGGTGGAACAGGTGGACCTGCACCGACGGAGGTTGCGGCCTGTGGAAGACCCGTGCCATAGCAGATTCCCGGCCGGACCTTTAGCCTGTGGAGAGGAGACCACGCAGGAGCAGGTGACCTTGCAGGAGCTGCTTCCTGTAGGCAGCCCACGCTGGATCAGTTCAGCAAGGACTGCATCCCATGGGAGGGACCCCACAGCACAGGGGACAAGAGTGACCGAGAAGGAGCGGCGGAGAAGAAGCGCTATAGACTAACCATAAACCCTGTTCCCCCATTCCCCTGTGCCACTCAGGGGGAGGAGGTGGAAGAGGGTGGATGGGGGGGGGAGGTGCTTTTGGTTTCTTTCATTTGTTTCTCAATCTCTAGCTTGTTAGTAATAGGTAATAGTTAGTAATAGGTAACAAACATTACTATCTCCCTATGCTGAGTCTGTTTTGCCCATCACGATAATTACTGTGTGATCTCCTCGTCCTTATCTCAACCCTTGAGCCGTTTTCATCGTATTTTCTCCCCGTTCCTCTTTGAGGAGGGGGAATGAGAGAGTGGTTGTGGTGGAGCTCGGCCGCTCACCCCAGTAAATCTTCCACAGGAGGAGGTATGGCAACAAGTAGGATTGCAAACTTCAGGCAATCAAATTTTGGCCTCTTCAGGAACATAGATGGAGAAATCCCATGGGTTAGGGTCCTAGAAGGAAGTGGGGTCTAAGACAGCTGGTCAATATTCAAGCATGACTTCCTCCAAGCTCAAGATCAGTTCATCCCTATGAGTAAGAAGGCAAGCAAAGGGGGTAGAAGACCTGCATGGATGAACAGGGAGCTCCTAGCAAAGCTCAGACAGAAGAAGGATGTTTACAGCATACAGAAAAACGGACAGGCCAGCTGGGAGGAATATAGTGACACCGTCACAGTATGCAGGGATGCAAAAAGGAAGGCCAAGGCACATTTGAAATTGAATCTGGCAAGGGATGTCAAGGACAACAGAAAGGACTCCAAATACAGCAGTTGCTAGAGGAAGACTAGGGAAAATGTGGGCCTCCTGCTGAATGGGGTGGTTGCCCCTGTAACAAAGGATACAGAGAAGGCAGTTATTGAATGCCTTCTTTGCTTCAGTCTTTACTGCTAAGACCAGCTCTCAGGAATCCCAGACCCTGGACACAAGATAGAAAGTCTGGAAAAAGGAATACTTGTCCTTGGTTGAGGAGGATAAGGTTAGAGATCATTTAGGCAAAGCTGACACCAACAAATCTATGGGCCTGAATGGGATGCACCTCCAAATGTTGAGGGAACTGATGGATGTTATTACTAAGACACTCTCCATCAGCTTTTAAAGGTCATGGAGAACAAAGAAGTTGCCTGAGGACTAGAATAAAGCCAATGTCACACCAGTCTTCAAAAAGGGCAAGAGGGAGGACCCTGGAAACTACAGGCCAGTCAGCCTTACCTCCATCTTTGTAAAGGTGTCAGAACAGCTCATCCTGGATGTCATCTCTAAGCATGTGGAGGAAATGGTGATTATGAGTAGTGATCAGGAGTAGTCAGCATGGATTCACCGGGGGAAGTCATGTTTAACCAATCTGATAACCTTCTGTGGCAGAATGACTGGCCAGGTAGATGACTTGAGAGCAGTGGATGTTTTCTACGTTGACTTCAGCAAGGCTTTTGACCCTGTCTCTCATAACTTCCTCATAGGTAAGCTCAGGAAGTGTGGGTTAGATCAGTGGACAGTGAGGTGAATTGATTATTGGCTGGATGGCAAAGCTCAGAGAGTTGTAATTAGTAGCACAGAATCTAGTTGGAGTCTTGTACCTAGTGGTGTTCTCCAGGGATCAGTACAGGATCCAGTCTTGTTCAACCTACTTGTCAATGACCTGAATGCAAGGACAGAGTGCACCTTCACCAGTTTTGAGACAACAAAACTGAGAGGAGTGGGTGATACGCCAGAGGGCTATGCTGCCATTCAGAGAGATCTGGACAGGCTGGAGAACTGGACAGAGAGGAACTTCATGAAGTATACAAAGGCAAGTACAGAGTGCTGCACCTAGGGAAGAATGCACCAGTACAGGCTGAGGGTTGACATCCGCTATGGAAAAGGATGTGGGAATCCTGGTGTCCAGCAGGTTAACAATGACCCAGAAACATGCCCTTGTGGTCAAGAAGCCCAATGGTATCTGAGGGTGCATTAGAGACAGTGTTGCCAGCAGGTCAAGAGGTTATTTTCCCACTCTACTCAGTCCTGTGGAGGCCACATCTGGACTACTATGTCCAGTTCTGGGTCCCAAAGTACAAGAGAGACATGAAGTACCTGGAGAGAATAGAGCAGAGCATGGCAAAGATGATTAGGGGGGTACATCATCTCTCTTATGAGGAAAGACTGCAAGAAATGTGCCTCTTTATCCTGGAGAAGATTGAGAGATGTTATCAATGTATACAGATATGTTAACAGTGGGTGTCAAGAGGAAAGAACATCCCTACATGGACACAGAAAATATTGACCATTGCTTCCATTGCTTTTTCTCTGCTTGCATTCATCGGTGGGGCAGAGGGGGCAATGCCTGCACACTCTGCAGGCAACCTATTGAGAGGGTGCTGCACATGGTGCAAGCAGGCAATGACTATGAGTACACAACTGGCTCATCTTCCCAGCGCAGGATGAATGGTCTCTGAGAGAGAGTCCTCATCAGATTGCCGCAGCAGAGCTACAACTCTCCCAGATGGTCCACTATCTACCTCCCCTTAGCTGGGAGGAGGGTACCTGTGGGGCACAACCAAGCATTAAGAGGTGATGCAGCTCCACGGCCTGAAAATGTCACCTCCCTGTAGGCACTCAGGGCTCTTCAGGGACCTACCCCACTGCACGCAGGGGACTGCCTGGCCAATGCTGTGGCTCAGATGCACTTCCACATCAGCTAGGAGGCACTGGGAACTCTACATTGACTTCTTTTACACTCAGTAAACATACATGTACTTTTTGAGGGGTGTTTTTTAAAACTAAAGAAAAACCTCCCCTGAGGAATAATTTCCAACATTGTCTTAACAGTGTAGGAAAGCCAAAGGGGATAATTTTTTGGAACGTACAATGATTTCATATAATGAAAATTCTTGGAGAAGAGAAGGCTGAGAGGGGGGACTTACTTCTCAATTTATATAATTATCTTAAGGGGGGAGGGGGGTCAAATCATGTGGCTAGACTTCTTTTGATGGTGTCCATCAACAGGGTGAGGAGTAATGGGCACAAACTGAAACATGGGTATTTCCATTTTAGTATGATGAAAAACTTCTTTACTGTGTGGGTGACTGAGCATTGGAATAGGTTGCCCAGAGAGATTGTGGAGTTTCCATCCTCAGTGATATATAAAACTTTCCTGGACATGATCCTATGATACATGTTCTAGCTCACCCTGCTTGATCACTATGATAGACTGGATGATCTAGAGATGTGTCTTCCAACCTCAACCCTTCTTTGACCCTGTAATTACTATTGAGGGGAAAAAAAAAAAATATATATATATATATATATAAAGAGTTAAATTTTCCTTTCTTTCTTTCTTTCTTTCTTTCTTTCTTTCTTTCTTTCTTTCTTTCTTTCTTTTTCTTTCTTTCTCTTTCTTCCTTCCTTCCTTCCTTCCTTCCTTTCCTCCTTCTTTCCATAGGCACATTAATATCTTTAAAACTCTAGGCCAGAAATCACTTTAAAAGTTTGAACTTAGTTCTAAAGCCACAAAGATAATTTGGCAAGGTAGTAAATTCAGTTTTCATAGCTGAATTATGTAGAAAGTTAGCTGGATGTACACTTAACCGTAAAACCAAAGGTTAATTCGCTGAAGTGAGATTTGGTAAGATTTTTCTTACGTCAGTTCTTTTTATGTTCATGGTGGTTGCTAGTTGAATAAGAACTGTTTGAAGATGAAAAATTGGCAAGGTGGGTGCGCAGCTGAATATCTTCCAAGCGTAACTACAGGACAGTCCTATAGTGGTTAGTCTCTTTTTTTATTATTATTTCAATTTTAAAATCTCTTTTCTACATCATTCATATATTTTACATCATTGCATGCATTTACATCAATCTCTTCTTACATCATTCAGCAACAAATATGTGAGATTAGAAAAATTTCTTCTTCTGTTCTGTAGTGCTCAGCACAGCTTGGGCTCTTGGGCTCTAATTTGAATACTATATAAAATAAAACTACTATTACTACTAATAATAATGTTAATGGAGTATTATATATGCATGGTAGAAGGTAGTCCTGTCCTAATACTGAAATATTCTGAGATATTTAACTCTCAAAAATCCAGCTGTCCTGCATTCTTAACTGCTATAATCTCACATAAAATATAAAAATGCATAGTTTAAAGGATGCTCATATATTTTTTTTCTGGTATCTTATCAGCTCAAAGGTCGTTAAAGAGCTATAGCCTTTTGCACTGAATATGTGTCTTTATTTCCATTAGGAAGCCAATTATTTGACACTTTTAATGGAGCCTACTAGGAATTCAAACATCAGTTTAAGTTCTTATGAGTTTCTCAATTAAACAATTCTCCCCCTATATAGAGCTCTATATTAGTCCACCTGCTTCCAGGAACTGGTCCAAAGGATATCTAAATTCTCACCTTTCTTAAAAATTTACCTTTTCAAAAATCTAACAGTTTTACAAAATATTTCTGTGAAAAAAACTCAGAGACGGGGGGAAATGAGGCTGATTGTATGATAAAATTGTTCACTTTTAGTAATTTGTGAAATCAGTTGAATTTGGAGTTCCCACAGATGAGTAAGTAATATGTTAACCATTTTTTCTCTATGCTTAGTCTGAGCAATACTTATAATTTAAGCCTGGTTCAAAAATTAATTAAGGTTTAACTTTTCTGTGTTTCATTTTAAGTTGACTAGACACTGTGTAAGGTCACAGTGCCATGAATTCAGGACATCCATGCTTACTTAAGTTCCCACATCTTTCCAACTGAACATCCGCTGTCAGCCAATTGAGCTGGAATTAAATGAGTAAACAAGCCCTGAGTGAAAGTCATAGGGGGTATTTATAACATCAACCAGCTCATTAATCTAGTGGATAGCACAGCTATATTACTAAGTGAGAGAAGCAAATCAAACAAGATTTGTATGGAAAAGAACAGAAATTCATAAGGAAAGGAACAGCATCTGTGTAAGTCATGGTTCAACTACACCTTCATTACAGTGCAATTTCAAAAAACAGATAAAGTAGAACTGGAAAGGCTTCATTTTCTATGCAATAAAGCTGATAAAGTATAACACAATTGGTGTTTTGTTAAATAAAACTTACAGGTAGAGCCAACAATCTTCCCTCTGTTCCCTCTGGAGGAAAAAAGAAAAAAAAAAAATTAAAAAAATGAGGAGGTCTGATGATACAGAAATATAAGCAGCATAGGTTCAGTGAAGATTCAAGATCTTTTCATCTGTGAAGACTAGTTATCATCATATACAGCTAATAGGTGCCAGACTGAAAACAAACAAAAAGTAGTTATTCATTACAGGGTATATGACGCTATTTGCCTGAAGGAAGAAATATCATGTATATTTGCCCTTGGCAGCTTATCTTGCCCTTGGCAGCTACTTACAGCTGTTGTTGGAATCGGCGCATTGGATTGGGTAGATGTATGATGTGACCAAGTACTCATTTTTTCTTAACCATTTTGTGATTTTTCTGCATTGAGACAGAAAAAACGACCTAGAGAAGGAACTTGTAACAAAACATAACCACTTAAAATCTTGTTTTATGAGTTAATGGACTAAGAAAATTTGGTCAAAACTTTCTGTTGCTTTTTTAGTATTTCCTAATACACAATTATTTTGATGTTATCAATTGCTTGAAACCTGAAATCCTATATTCGCTTCTTATAAATTTGACTGTTACTAGCTGAAAAAGTAACATTGTTGCTACCATTTTTTCTTTCTCTTCCTTTTCTTTATGCTATAGATTTTAACACATACAATTTTTAAAACTACATTGGCAGTCCACAACCTGGAACAGTTTACTGAGTCTCTTTCAGAACCCATACAACTGTCCATGTCATAATCATAGAACCATGGAATCATTCAGGTTGGAAAAGCCCTCTAAGATCATCTAGTCCAACCTTTAACCTAGTACTGATAAGTCCACCACTAAACTGTGCTATGGAGTTCCACATCTACACATTTCTTGAAGACCTCCACAGATGGCGATTCAACCACTTCCCTGAGCAGCCTATTCTAATGCTGCACAACCCTTTCAGTAAAGAAATTTCCCCTAATACCCAATCTAAACCTCTCCTGGCAGAACTTGAAGCCACTTTCCCTCGTCTTATCACTTTGTGTTTGGGAGAAGAGCCTGATCCCCACCTCACTACAACCTCCTTGAAGGTAATTGTAAAGTACAATAAGGTCTTCCCTGAACCTTCTTTTCTCCAAGCTAAACAACCCCAGCTCCCTCAGCTGCTCTTCATGAAACTTTTTCTCTAGACCCTTCACCAGCTTCATTACCCTTCTTTGGACACACTCCAGCACCTCAATGTCCTTCTTATAGTGAGGGACCCAAAAATGAACACAGTATTTGAGGTTCAGCCTCATCTGAGCCGAGTACAGGTGGACAATCACCTCCCTAGTCCCGCTGGCTACACTATTTCTGATACGAGCCAGGATGCTGTTGCTCTTCTTGGCTGCCTGAGAACACTGCTGGCTCATATTCAGCTGGCTATCAACAAATACCTCCAGTTCCCTTTCAGCTGGACTGCTTTTCAGCCACTCTTTCCCCAGCCTGTAGCGTTGCTGTAGGGTTGTTGTGATGTAAGTGCAGGATCCAGCATTTAGCCTTGATGAACCTCATATTGTTGGCCTTGGCCCATCAGTCCAGCCTATCCAGATCCCTCTACAGAGCCCTCCTACCCTCGAGCAGATCAACACTCATGCCTAGTTTGGTTTTATCTGTGAACTTACTGAGGGTTCATTTGATCCATTCATCCAGATCATTGATAAAGATTTTGAAGAGAACTGGCCCTGATACTGAGACCTGGGTGACACCACTTGTGACTGGATTTAACGCCATTCACCACAAACATTGAGGCCTGGCCACCCAGCTAGTTTTTAATCCAAGGAAGTGTACAGCCATCCAAATCTTGAGCAGCCAGTTTGTTTAGGAGAATGCAGTGGGAAATGGTGTCAAAAAACTTACTGATGTATAGGTAGACCACATGCACAGCCTTTCCCTCATCCACCAGGTGCGTGGGGTCTTCCTGGTCATAAAAGGAGATGAGGTTGGTCAGGCAGGACTTGCCTTTCAGAAACCAATGCTGTCTGAGCCTGATCACCTGGTTGTCCTGTAGGTGCTGCATGATGACTTAAAAAAAAACCTGCTCCATTAGCTACCCCGGCATCAAGGTTAGACTGACAGGCCTGTAGTTTCCCAGACATTTCTCATACATGAGAGTCACTTTTGCTAGACAACAGTTGACTGGGATCTCCCCTGGTAGCCAGGACTGCTGGTAAATGAGAGAAAGCAAATTGGTGAGTACTTCTACCAGCTCCCTCAGTACCCTCAGGTGGATCCAATCTGTCCCAATAGATTTACATACATCTAAGTGGAGTAGCAGGTCGCTAACATTTCCTCGTGGATTTTGAGGTCTTCATTCTGCTCCTATGCCTATCTACCAGATCAGGGGGCTGAGTATCTTGAGAACAACTGGTCTTGCTGCTAAAGGCTGAAGCAAAGAAGGCATTAAGTACCTCATCCTTTTCCTTGTCTCTTGTCAATATCTTTCATTCAATAAAGTATGGATATTCTTCTTAGTCCTCCATTTCTTGCTTATATATTTATAAAAACAAACGTTATTGTCCTTAAAAGCAGCCAGATTGAGCTCAAATTGGGCTTTGGCCCTTCTAATTTTATCCCTCCACAGACTCACAACATCTGTGTAGTCCTCCTGATTAGACCACTGCTTCTTCCAAAGGTCATAAACCCTCTTTTTCTTCCTGAGCTGTAACCACAGCTCCCTGTTCAGCCAGACCAGTCTTCTTCCACATTGGCTCATCTTTTGGCATGTGAGGATGGCCTGCTTCTGTGCATTTAGGATTTCTTTCTTGAAGAATGCCCATCGTTCCTGGACTCCTTTGCCCTTTAGGACTGACTCCCAAGGGACTCTGCAAACCAGTCTCCTTACAGGCCAAATTCTGCCCTTTGGAAGTCTAGGGTGCCAGTTCTGCTAACCCCTGTCCTTACTATTCCAAGAATCCAAAACTCTATTAATTCATGATCACTGTGTCCAAGGTGGTCTCCAACCTTCACATCACCCACAAATCCTTCTTTATTTATGAGCAAAAGGTCCAGTGGGGCACTGTCCCTAGTTGGCTCAATCACCAGCTATGTCATGAAGCTATCTTCCACACACTCAAGAAATCTCCTAGACTGTTTCCTCTCCACTGTGTTATATTTCCAGCAGACACCTTGTAAGCTGAAGTCCCCCACAAGAACAAGGGCTAGAGATTGCGAGACTTCTCTTAGCTGTTTGTAAAATACTTTATCTGCCTCTTCTGCCTTGTTAGGTTGTATATAACAGATGCCAATTAGGATACCTGCCTTATTGGCCTTCCCCCTGATTCTTACCCATAAACATTCAACATTGTCATTCCCATTATTAATCTCAAGACAATTCAAAAACTCCCTTATATACAAGGTCACCCCACCACCTCTCCTTCCTAGCCTATCCCTCCTGAAGAATTTGTAGCCATCCATTGCAGTGCTCCAGTCATGCGAGCCATCCCACTGTGTTTTAGTGATAACAACTATGTCATAGTTTTCCTGTTGCACAATGGCTTCCAGTTTCTCCTGTCTGTTGCCCATACTGCAAGCATTGGTGCAGATGCACTTTAGTTGGGATAGAGGTCATGTCACTTTTTTAGGGGCAGAACCCTACTTCATTCATGACCTTTCTCAGGCACAGTGATGATTTTGAATCTGTCAATGTTCCTTGGGTCTTTGCTGCCTCATGACTCTCCATCCTCTACTTGAACAGGACAGCTGACTGATGGACCTTGCTAGCACATCATCCCATACCCATTGCTGTACCACCCCTAGGCTTGTCTCTGTTAAGCCTGTTTTTATCTTTTTCCCCCTTCAAATCCAGTTTAAAGCCCTGTCAATGAGCCAATGAACCCTGCTGACTCCTGAACAAAGGTCCTTTTCCCCTTTACAGCCAGGTGAACCCCATCCATTGCCAGCAGGCCTGGTGTCTTGTAAAATGACCTGTGATCAAACAAACAAACAAACAAATAAACAAACAAAACAAAAAAAAACGTTCTGACAGCGACACAACATGCTTGGAGCCAGATATTGATTTGCTGGTTCTTCCTGTTCCTTGCCTTGTCAATCCCTGGAACTGGAGGGATAGAGGAAAACACCACCTGTTCTCCTGAACCCTGAACTAGTTGCCCCATAGGCCATGAAGTCTCTTTATTGCCCTCAGACTCCATCTTGATGCTCCATCACCACCTACCTGAAAAGTCAATAACAGCTAATAGTCCAAGCGCCAAACCAGGCCAGGAAACTTTCTCTCCATGTCCTTTATCTGGGGCACAGGGAGGCAGCAGACCTCCCTATGAAGCAGGTCCAGTCTGCATACTGGGCCTTCTGATCCTTTCAGAAGGGAGTCTCCCACGACAATGACACATCTTTTCTGCTTGGTTGGTGCTGTTTTAATTTTGGGCACAGGTTCCTATGGCCTCAGTGTCACCTTCAAGCTAGGTGTACCGTGTTACGTAATATTGTTCAGATCAACCTGCAAAGCTTCATACCGGTTGTGCACGGGCACCTTGGAAGGGGAAGTCCCTGAGGGGATGTGACTGCTGTGCCAGGTAGGGACTTGTTGCCATTACCTCTTATCTTCTAAGTCAGTGCTTCCAGCCAGGTGGAGAGAGAATAGGGAGAACCTTCTATTGAACTCCTCAGCCTATTCACCTCTTCCTGGAGCCCTCTCACTCTCCAGTCCAGGTGGAGTGCCTCAACCTGGGCACACCTAGCACAGGTGTGCTCACTCCTGCCATCCTGACCTTGCATAAAAGTAGGGCACACCCTGCAGCCTGAAACCTGAGTGGCAGTGTGTTCCCTCTGGAGCTCTGTATGTAAGGCTGCATCGCTCATGGAGGGTGCTGAGCTCCAAGAGGCCATAGCCTTCTGCGAGGTGGATACCATTGCTCCCTTACCAAACTGGACAAGGCTCTGGGCCCTCCCTGTGCCCTCCCATGCCAACTGCCACATCATCTGCCATGCCACACTCTGTTCACCATGCTCTTGATCACTCACACTCCCTAGGGGCTGCCTTTTTACAGGAAAACGAGGCAGATGGCTCTCCCCAAGCCCCATCAGCTGACCTCATGAGGACAGCTGGCTCCTGGTGGCTTCCTCAGCTATTTCAAGTTCATGAGTTGCATAGATGCAGCAAACTCTGCACTCCCTGATCTCCCTATCTGCTGAAGAATGCATCTGCCCCAGAGCCAATCAGATAATGATAAATTAGTCTTTGTGGTAGTAAAAGCAATAATGGTAGACATTAATATAGCACTTTAAAATAATTTTCCACAAAATTATTTAGTTTGCTTTTTTATTCACACACATACACAAAAAATCATTCTCTACCAATGTCATTTATTCAAGACAAGATACATTTTTGAAATCAACTTCATTAATAACATTTTTTTTTTCCTCTCTGTTCTTTGGTTGTCAAGAGAAGGACTTAAAAAAAGACCAGGAAAACATAACGTATGTCTTCAATGACAGGCTGTGGCTGTAACTAACTAACTAAAAATCCTTAAACTCTTGTGTGCTTCACAGTGCAAACAGCTTAGTCAGAAAGAGTTACTTAGATCTATACATTTGTAATATTTGTTTTTCCTTCCTATTTGGTAATTAGCAACAGCTCTGCTTTCAATTTTTTCATTAAGAAAGTGATAAAGTTTCTCTAGATAAAGAAACAAGCTGAACCCTAAACTTTCTTTTTTCTTTCTCAGTTCAGATCAAAATGAATATATCCAGTTATTAGCTTTGTGGTTTTGACTATGACTGAAGTGATAGTAGTGAATCCTTTTCTTTTTCCCTCCCCTCCCCTCCCATCCCCTCTACCTCTCCCTCTCCCTCTCCCTCTCCCTTTTCTTGACATGCCAAACTCAGTTTCATCTTGTTGTTTTTGTTTATAAAAAAGTGGATTCCAAACTGCACACTTAGCTGTACGTATTCAATGTGATTTACCCTCCCCTCTGCCATTTTGTGGTGATCTTTTTATTCATTGAACTTAGTGAACTGCCTACAGGCTTTTATTGAGTCCTAGGCTGTAATAGAGAAACCTTAAAAGCAGAGCCAAGAGTAGACGTAGAGCAAGAATATTCAGTTGTACTCCTCTTATGCTAAGGGATTGTTATGTTAGTAGGAAGAGCAAGTTGCTCTAAGCTATTTAAAATTACATTTCTAATCTGAAACACTTGTTCAGACAATTTATAGCATAGAGATTCAGAAACTCCTCTAAGGGTAATTTCTTCCACTGATCTTGGTGTTCATTGATGATGGGTGTCAGCACACTAGATTGAGATCCATTCTTCTAAACTGCCTCCAGATCTAATATTTAACTATTAATCTGGGTTAAAGTGTTTGTTAGCCTAGAACAAAATCTACTGATCTCTCACACCAGAGAGTTAGCAATCAGGTCTAGATATATTATGGGTAGGAGAAAAAAAATATCACTGTCAGCAAATTAATATCCAACAGCTATTCAGATAAAACTGGAGAAGGGACAGAGGGCAGAAACAGAGTGTTCAATTAACATAGAAATCTAATCCCCATTGCTGGGGTAGAGCCCCAGCTTGATTTTCAATGTAAACATACGTTATGATGGTATTCTGCTTCTTGCCATAGAAATGATACTTGGTTTTCCTCAGCTCTAGGAACCAAAAGTATTAATTTAGACTATACTCTAAAGTTTTGGGGAACTACATTTTGGTGGAAAGTGTCAGCCTGTATAGCTGGCAAAAGAGAATATATATTGCTTCTTTTGCCAAAGTTTTTATTTTTACAGTAGTCTGCTAAAAGTACCTTTATGATCAGATTTCAGTGGCAGACATTCTGTGACAGACCTGTTATGCTCAATTCACATTTCTTTCCCAACATACACAAATATTTCTGTAGAACAAACATTCGTTTCTGGTACCAGAAGGGTATCTTGCTAAACAGAACATTTTGTACAGCCTTCATAATGTTAACAAAGTGCTACTTTAAGTCCAATAAGCAGTAGATTTATTGAAAATGACTTGTGCAGTCAATATCTGGAATGAAACAGCTAGTTTCATCTTGTCCAATTTTTACATTACTCTTCATTTTCTGGGGAACTACAAAGTGAAACACTTTCAGTAAAACACTTCCTTGTTAAATGATCTGTTTTATCTGTCACCAAGAGGGAATATTTTTTCATTGTTTTAACATCAGTATATGCATCCTTCATTTTATTTTAATTCAATCACTGGAACCCTAATGATCAAAGTCATTTCAGAATGGTATCATCAATTATAAGAACAATCTTATTCACAAGTGAAGGATGAGTCCTTTTCTCTATTACTTAGACATCAGTGATGACGCCCTGATCTTTTCTCTATATACAAATAACATTGTAGCTTTCGGGTGCCCCTTCTATTGTTATAACTGTTTCTTGACTTTTTTCAGACCTTGGTTATAATAACTTCATACTTTTTCTGCCATCAATCCCAGGACAGCCACAGTCCAAGCATTCTGCTTCCATCAACTTTGATTAATTAGTTTGTACACAATCTTGACTTACAGAAGGAAATTCTGTGGAACACAGATTCAATCTAAAAGAGTTGATTTACCTCATTAAAGTGGGCAAAGCACATTATGGATTGCTGTAAACTATGACAGAAACAATATTTACTTAGCATCTTATCAACATTTTTGATACTGTTCATCAAAACAAGTGGAACTTCTCATTCATTAAAACAAGTCAAACTGCCCTTGGATATTCTTCATATATTAATTTTCTGTGAATGGCATTCAGTCATTTGTAGTTAAATGTGTTGTGCAAAGGAGAAACAATTTATTAAAAACTTTAGTTGAAAGATTGCCATCCTGCATAAGGTAGGCATACTCAGTGTCCAGACCTACTGAGGTCTGGACATTTTTAAGTCTTGACCTTCTCATTACTCGACTAAACTTAGCTGCCTCAAGATGACAGCTGAAGGAGACAAGAGGCTGAGCAAATACTGTGTGAAACAGCAATGAGGAGAGGAAACAGTGGTTACAGGATGTCTGAAATTCTGCTGTTTGTGTTGGGAGTGGGAAAATTGAACAGATAGCCACCTCAAGCCTTTCAAAATCATGAACATTCCCTCCCCCTCCCCCTCCCCCCCCCCCAATTAACTGTAATTAATTTTCCAGTCTCTCTTTTTTTTTTTTTTTTAAATAGTATTTAAAAACAGGGTTCATGGAAGAATGACCTACTCCTTCTCCCTAGTATTAATCTGAGTAGTTCAATCCTTCCTTCCTGTCTTGCTGTAAATATGGTATAATCTGTTTTTACCAAGAAAGTTATTTGCTCCCTTTCTTGAATCAGTTCTACTGTATTAAAAATATTTTCTAGATTCATAAGGTAGCTGGGTCAATTCAGAACATGTTTTTTTTGCCATTAGTTCCAATGGTTTCTTAGCAAACAATTTTCTACAGGCCTTAGAGGACAATGTAGGAGGTCAGACAGTCTAGAATGCTTCAGCAGAGGTCATGGCTACATAGTAATGCAACCCTTTTTGTTGAATCTCCCTTGTTATCTAAAAAATGTATTTTTCATCTTAATTTCCTTTTCAAATCCTGTATTCTACTGCATCACAAGAGAACAAGTGAACCCTATAAAGTGCAACAAATAAAGAATTATAAAAATATAAGTATTTTCACACTAAGAAGTATGTGACTATAATGCCAAAACATGTAATGCTAGTAATACCTGATGGAATGGCCTTGAAGAAATTAATATGACTAGATATGTCTCTCTAGCAATAAAATTAGTTGGTCAATGGATTTTGAATTCTTTTAAAATAAAATCACATTTACATCACTGTGTAAAGCCACATATTCAAAACCCAGTTCATTCACTAGCCATCTTCATAGTCTTCTATCTCTTGGAACGAATTGACCTCTTTGCAGAGTATGGTAGTTTTACTCAGGTGGGCAGCCAAGATCCCACACAACTGCTCTCTCACTCCCCCTACTAAAAGGGAAAAGGGGAAAAAATATGATAAAAAGTACTCAAGAGTTAAGATAAGGACAGGGAGATGACTTAACAACTATCATCACAGACAAAATAAGCTCAGTGTAGGAGATCAGAGAAATTTATTGCCTATTACTAGCATGCTAGAGAAGTGAGAATCAAAGGAGAAAGAAAAAAAAATTCTCCCCACCCACCCTCTTCCATATCCTCCTCCAGTGCAGCACAGGGGAAAGGGGAATGGGGGCTGTAATTAGTCCCTAAAGCTTCATCTCTGCTACTCCTTCATGGTCACTCTCTGCCCCTGTTCCATGTGGGGTGCTTGCCACAGGATGCCCTCCTTCCCGAACTGAGCCTGCAGGGGCTGCCCACAGGCAGCAGCTCTTCAAGAACTACTCCCACATAGCTCCGTACCATGGGGTCCATCCATCAGGAGCAAACTGCTCCAGCATGGGTCCCCCATGGGCGGCAGCTCCGCCCAGATCCCCTGCTCCTGCATGGGCTCCTCTCCATGGGCTGCAACTCCGGCCCGGGGTCTGCTCCTGCGGGGGCTCTCCATGTGCTGCAGCCTCCTCCAGGCCACTTCCACCTGCTCCACCAGGGGCTCCTCCACGGGCTGCAGCATGGAGATCTGCTTCATGTGGGACCCATGGGCTGCAGGGGGACAGCCTGCACCACGAGGGGCCTCTCCACAGGCCGCATAGGAACTTCTGTGCCAGCACCCCCTGCCCACCTTCTGCACGGACCTTGGGCGCTGCTGAGCTGTTTCTCTTACATTTTCTTACTCATCACTCTGAGCTGCCATTGTGCAGTAGTTTTTTTTGTTTGTTTGTTTTGTTTGTTTTTTTCTTTATAAAATGTGCTTTTCCAGTGTCTAATCCAGTGTTGCTCCTTGGCTCAGCTCTGGCCAGCGGCGGGTTCCTTTCAGAGCCAGCTGGAGCTGGCTCTGACCTGACATGGGGAAGTTGCTGGGTTCTGCTCACAGAGGCCATCCTGCAACCAAATTTCCCCTCTCCCTGCCACCAAAACCTTGCCATGTAAATGCAATACACATAGTCAGTATCACACCAAGTAACAGCTCACAGCTCAATCTACTAATATTGAAAGACAAGCTCACTTTGAACATGGATGCAGATGAAGATAATGTGACCGAATGTTTCTTCATTCTTTGACACAGAGCAGCATTATCATTTCTACATAACCTATCAGGACACACTACTCAGTACGTCAAGCTCTGGACACAAAGTTAAAAAATAATAAATAATAAAAATAAATAATAATAATATTGAAAAAAATAAAATAATAATAATAACAAAAAATATTAACGAAAAATAAAATAAAATAAAAAAATGAAAAATAAAATTAAGAAACCAAACCAAACCAACCAAACCAAATCTTCTTCACTTATAACAAGGAGCAACAGAAGATACAGGGGCCATGTCACTCCCAAAATATTGATGTTAGTGCTCATTAATGCATCCATTACCAGTGGTTTCCACTAGATAATAATAATAATAATCATCATCATCATCATCATCATCATCATCATCATCATTAGGAATCAGGTACCTTAAACAATTAAAAATAGTGTAAAGCAAAACAGATTTCAAACTGAGAAAGAAGGTACTAGACTTTTTAGGATAATTAAGTTCTTTTAGATTTTTTTGAGACAAGTTATTAATTAATTGATTAATTTATTTATTTATTTTATAAAATGCTTACAGCAGCTTACTAAAACTATGAGAATAGCAGACGTTTTCATTGAAGTCTTGTAGAGGATGAGCTGGCATCTAGGGAAAGAAGAATTGCATTATATTACAATAGGCAATAGTATCAAAAGAAGATGAAGAGTAACAGTTTTGCAATAAGCTACATGGAAAGTAAATATTTAGCCTAAGCCATGTTATTGGGGAAAGAAAACAAACAAACAGACAAATACAGAAAACACCAGAGAGAGACATAATAACTCTCCTGTACTAAAGGAAAATATGTCTGCAGTATGAATAATATAATTTTTCTAAGTAGTTATTTTATTTAGAAAAGTCTTTTAATCCTGTTTAAAGGACTCCATCCTTTAAGAAAGCTATATGTTAGTGAAGACAATCCAGAGAATAGCAGCAAGAATGATCAGAAGTACACTAAAAATTACACAAAGAAAAAAATATGTGTTTCATCCTCCAGATTATAGTGAAGATCAACTTGTAGCTAAATATTTTCATATTTCCTTAGATATGATTAAAATTATTATTATTTTTTTTTATTCTTCAACCTGAATGTGTTCTAATGTTAGAACATGACCTATTTCCATCCACTGCTACCGACAAAATGACAGGATCTTTAATAATGCCTCGTTTTGAATAATGTAAAATTGTTTCAAAAATTAAATATTTTATTATAAATATATATATATAAATAAATTGCTCTGAAGAAATATGATATTTCTTTTACTTTCCATGGCAAGTAAATAGTCCTCACAACATTGAAGTGGGACAAAGGATTAGATTCTTATTTGAATCGTCATTATGATAACAAGGATAAGGATAAACAAGGTTAAAAATAAGGAAATTAATTTTCATGTAACTTACAATGTGTTCCAATGTTTTCAGTTTTCTGGGAAGTTTAATCTTTCTCCCACGCAGAATATCCTGCCACTCACAGGTTACATTACTGTAGTTCAGTGCTTCTGAATCTGCATGTCAAGATAATGCACGGGTTCCACCTGGTACAAATGGTATCTGTCACCTTCTCCATGTTACAGTAATCATAAACACATCAGGATTTTTGCTAAAGATCAGGTTTCCTTGTCAGTACAAAGCTTAATTTTTCAGGTAAGTAATGGATGAGTCTGGCTACTTTTAAGACCGACTTTTGACCTTTATATGACTATAACAGCTACTTTTCTTCTGGGACAGTGCAGGCCACTGAAGCAGAATAAAGCATGTAGCAGATGGCGGTGGAAAATCCTCTGATGAGAATTTTACACACATGAGGAAGAAATACTTCTAGAGGTGCTCAGAAGAGTTTATCTAAGCCCTCTAAAGGTAAAACATGCATGGCTTGTCTTCTCTTCGGTTTCTTCCTCAAATTCCCTACCATGATCCAATTAAGAATAAAATGAAAACAGGCTTGCACTTTATGTGACTCTGCAGATTTTATTTCTTATATGAAATTCTTGCATAAAGGACATTCAATGGGCAGTGGATTGATAGATAGAGGGATGTCCCTTTAAATCTTGGACAGTGCAGCAAATGGAAGCACAGAAACTTTCATGAACTTAAGTATAATCTCCATGCATTTGCTGTGTGTTAATTAATCATCCATTTAGCAGCATAATACTTTGTGCAAAACATATATATATAACATGGATAAAAAACAGAGACTTTGGTAAATTGAATTTATGCACAGTGAAAGAAAGGAAAATAACAATAACATTTTGTATTTATGTAAGTCACATATTCCATGAATGTCATACCAAATATAAAGGAAAATAATATATTAACTCTCACACTATATTTTTAGATGTTGTCATGCATTGTTCAAAAATAATGCACTTAGCTGTATGATTGCAGTCATTCTCCCTGCTTCTTACACCCACTGCTGCAAAGCAGGAATGGCAAATTAGACCTGTTGTGTATATTGGTTTATATTATATATATATATATATATATATATATATTCCTGTTGCATTACTTATAAAGTCTGTAAGCAAAGATTTTGCCAGGAATAAAATGTATCCTTACAATTGTGAAGAAACAGAGTAAGGTTGGAGTTGTTCCACTGTAACTGAGAGCAAAATTTAGATTATTGTCTTTCCAGTCCTTAACAATAATATTCCAAGGAGGATCAAATTTATGACAATAGAATGGCAGTCATGACAGTCTGGCTGCTTTTCAGTTTGCTTGTTGTTCTGAGTTATCGCTCTGTAGACTCCTCAAGTCCAGAGGGAGAAAAAGAATATGCTTTAATGGTTTCTTTCTCTGTAATCCAGCATTTTAAGAGAAAGCCTAAAACTATTTGAAAAAAAGTTTTCGAACTAGCTGGAACAGCTAGTCATTACATTTAACCATGGCATGCGACATCGTGGTTGATGAAATGAACAAGTAAAACTATTTATGTTTATCCTTTATAAATATTTCTTGAAATAAATGAGCATTTGAAAATTTTTATTAGGAGAAATTCTAAGAACTGGCTGTTGTGACTGTGTCAGTGGGAAATACCTGAGACTAAAGAAGTAATGTTCTGTTTTCACTGTTCAATCAGCATATAAAAAGCATTTTCATCAGGAAAAGATTCAGAGTAAATTTTAATTAGTGATGCAAACATTCAGCTCAGTGCAGCAACATTCAAATTTCTGGAAATACAGTAGGGTGATTGGTCCATTTTTCTTTG
Source organism: Anser anser (assembly GCF_964211835.1). Taxonomy (NCBI): domain Eukaryota; kingdom Metazoa; phylum Chordata; class Aves; order Anseriformes; family Anatidae; genus Anser; species Anser anser. The sequence goes on along the minus strand of NC_139723.1, from coordinate 26,455,929 downwards.
GTCCTCTTATAACATTTCAGGATAGATCTGCTAGGGGATCTTTTCTTCTAGGACACTGCTGACTGAGGTTAGACTAGGGGTTTCTGTGAGAAAGGGTTTGCATGGCAGCTTGACCAGAAGAGGACAAAAAATGAGCAACCTTTGTGGTAAGGGCCTGCATTGTCACTTGCTGAAGCTGACATTTAAAGAACTGTGAATCACTTCTTTCTGATCCACAATTTCTATTGCCAAACCATACACAGAAAACATAGGTTACCCTGCTGAAGATGCCCATTTCAGGGTATAATGGGGACCATTGGCTGTATGATACATACTCACTTTCAAATCTAAATGTCTATACTATGGCTGCGTCTACACTATTATTTGTATCAGATTTCTTTCTGTACTCAGATTTTGTCCCCTAGATCCCCCATGTAAGAAACAATGGATGGGGGGACAGCACACATACTGAAGCATTGCAACCAGAATATTCACTTGCTAGGGTTTTGGTCCATGTCAGGCAATGATGGCCTATGCTCTTGAGGACACTATGGGCCAGATGACATTCATGTTATACAGTGCAGAGGGCATCACATTGTTTTGCCTGGAGGAAGGAGCTTAGTGACCCTTTGACTGTAACATATAATACTGCTGGGATAAGGATAAGAAGTGGGGTGCAAATCAAACTTTGCTTCCAACCCATCCCCAGTTTAATCTCTGAGTTAATTATTTGGTTTCATCCAGATATGGATCTGGGCAAACCAACACATAGGCAAGTAGGAATAAACAGGATACATGAAAATGAAATGGGGAGCTACTGGGCAGTGTAGGTGAATCACAAAAGGGTATCTGTGGTTAGAACTGTATTCACTGCCCTCAATGGATATGGACAGACACACTGTATTGATAGGAGTGCTATAAGATTGACTAAATGAATGCATGGAAGAGCAGATTGATGTGTTAATAGCATAATTTTTAAATGGTATGTTTTCTCTAATAACAACTAAAAAATGCTGAGAGTTAGATCAGAATGGAAATCTAAGTGGGATGCAGACAGTAACCTCTGTCCACAACCAGGAAGACTTCAAATACTTAAGAATACAGCCATATAGACTATCTACCTCAAGAAAGTATGTTTTCATTTTTTTTCTTTTAAATTATGATTGCCAAATGTGAAGCTGTTTCCTTCTACACCTCTTCCTTCATTAGAAATCTAATTATGTGATATTCTTCAATAATAATAATAATAATAATAATAATAATAATAATAATAATAATGGTATTGTTGTATTATCATTATTGTTATTGTTATTATCATTATTATTATAAATCTGTATGCAATTTTTGCCATTACTAGAGATCAAAACATCCTTTAAGGTAAAACTACTTAAGTACGCTGCTATAAAATATAAACAGTGTACATTATCTAGCCCTTTCTGTTGAATGCACGTTCCTGTGAAGAAAATCACAGAAAAGAAGGTGTCCTTCTAATAAATGAACAAACAAAATTGATTCTTCTCTGTATTTTCAGACCTGTCCTGTATTTTATTCAATGAGCAGTTAATTTAAAATATACTGTGTTAAATGAAAGCACAGTGGTGGATCTACATGAAGGTGGCTCAGAGAATTTTTATAAGAGAACAACCTTGTTTCTGGATTGTGGTCTAGCTTACTCATGAGTGAAATATTTACTCTGGCCAGGACAGTCGCAGATATACAGATAAACTGAGCTGCAGCTCTAGACACTTGGCGAACCACACCATGGCCAAAGTGCAGAATCTGTAGATTTAAGAAAATTTCAGGCATATATCCATGGAACTGTGTCTCTTTATGGAATGCAGTTCCTTTATGGATAAGTCATTACTCATAGGATAAACTCATTACTTGCAGTGGACTTGCTAATGTGATATAGAAAATTATGTTATATAAGAAAGTCCTAACCTGGGATTTGTCTTTTATCATAGACACTCTTATGTATGTAACTTTTTACCTGTACCATTACACATTTGATGCTGTTTGTATATCTCAGAACTGAAGATACCTAATTAAGAGCATATCTAAATTCCAGACAAAATCTGAAAACTTGTTCAAAATGCAAAGTTTCAAATTTTCTATTGAATTTTCCAAACTGTATGTCTATATCATCATATATGGAAAAACAGTAAGGATGGATGGATGGATGGATGGATGGATGGATGGATGGGTAGATAGATAGACAGATAGATAGATAGATAGATTTAAAAAAAAAAAAAAAAAGTGAAGTATCTGGACAGGAAATATACCACCTAGACAGAAAACTGGAAATCATACTATGCTTGATAACAAATTTGTTTTTGTTTGTTTGTTTGTTTGTTTGCTTTATTGGGAACAATGACATATATTTGCACATAGTATGAAATTCATAAAACAGTGTTTTATTATGCTTTTGTTAAGCTGGCAACACAATGCCTACTTTCATTACTAAAGATGTCTGTATTTCAAGTAGGTGTTTGTTAATTAAAGGTGTTAAATTAACTCTATCCTAGCCAAAACCAGGACAGTGTTGCACTATTATTTCAACCAAAATAAAGATATAAGGCTCAAAAACAACTTAGCATGCAAGATACAAAATTTTGGAATATAATGGAAAGTCTAGTATATGACATCTTTTGGAAACAAAAACCAATTGGCTGATAATGCTATAATAATCAGTGAAAATGTTTGTCAGGAGAAATTATAAACATATTTACATTAGCTCTTTTTAATTACATTTTTAGCACAATGCGATTCATTTTGTAAAGCCAACTAAAGTCAACTGGATAAAGTATTGGGAGCTTTCAGATTTTTTCAGATTTTTTACAGATTGCTAGTTGAATGATTTGATGATAATTAACTGTTTCAGATCAGAGAACCATATTTAAATTCTGGTGGCATTGCTTGGTTTACTTGATCTTGAGGGCATTACTTAATTTTCGAGACTTTTCGTAGGTTTATATCCTTTTTTCTTTTCTCTCTCTCTCATTGTTTTCCTTATCTCTTTTGTTTTTCTTGAGGAATTGATGTGGTAATTACAAGTTATACCTGTCAGTAAAATTTGAGGACTATGTTATATTTTAGTGGATTTTTGCTGTAATAGAATGACATATTTTCAGGGGGGAGGGGGGGGGGGCGGATTTTAAAAAGTGCACAATTTAAAAATTGTGCCAGCAATAAATGTACAGGTTATTTTACTGCTCTTTCTATTATATTGGTAAAGTATGGGTAAGATGAATTCCACATCTCTTGTGCAAAGCCCTGGTTTCTAATTTTGCACATCTGCTGCACACAGCAGCTAACACCAAATCTGTAGTGATGACAAACCCTTAGGACTGTCATATACAGCCCAAATAACAGTTGGGAGGGTTCAACCCCAGAGGACAGCACTGTAAATGAAGGAATTGTTTTTATTCTTCAGTACCAGAAATATATAGAACTTGAGGGGATCTCTTAACAATAATGAAGAAAATGTTATTCATGCATTTCCAGAATCACTAGGCTGCCAGGTAACTGAGGAATGAAAACAAGAAACAAGTATAGATGTACAAAGTTGAAGGATGGAAGAACACTTTTATTTATTTCTATGAGAGCCTTGTATTTGCTATAGAAAATAAGGCACATACTGTTCTTTGCTAGCTACTCTCTTTTTAATCAAGCTACTATGTATTGGTAAAGAAGTGCTTCATTACTATCTCCCTTTCTGCTCTCGCAGTCAAAAGGTTTTCAATTTACCTGTCTTCAAGTTAAATAATTTGAACTTTACACAAATTGTAGAAAATGACTCAGAAGACTTAACAGAATGTCCTTGTCCATCATATCAGTGGTATAATACAAGTTTAAGATATGTCAATGAGACAGAAATAAGTTGGCATTTTCTGTGAATAATTCTGTCATTCACATTGCTGGTTACTCCTGTGCTTCTTTGCTTCTGCCCTTGCTCAGCTGCTGCACTTTTCACCTCAGAACCAGGTTCATTCTGAGGAACTGCTGCATCATTTCTTACTTGACAAAAGTGTGCTTTGTGACAACTCTCACATGTGCAAAAGCACTTGCAAAAAAAAAAAAAAAAGCGTATAAGGAAAATGTTTTGCTCCAATGTTTTTTTTTTTTTTTAATATTTCACTCTTAATTTTTATAAATACTACTTTTATAGATGTGCCAATGACTACTTGGTGGTGGAATTTGCTGTGATTTGCTTAACAACACTGAAAATCGAGTTACTTGTTATATGTAATATACTTATATACTTTATATATACTTATATGTAAATAAAAATAGAACTCTAGATGCCAAATTTCAATTTAATGGAGTTGTGAATACATTATCGACTATATCTGAACAAGTACCAAAACCAGAACCAGCCTTCAACCACACACACCTCAAAATGAAATTGATCTCTGAACGTGTGTTTTCATAATACTAACCGAATTACCTGATTCTTTGAGATTTAACAAAGAACATCTTTGTGTGTGTGTAAGACTTTTCCTTCCAGGAATCCAACATAAGACTGAGAATTGTTGTCAACAAGTGCCAGACGGAGTTGCAGTTTTCCCCAATTTAGTGGCTTTATGGGCTTTGTGCTATATTAGACATTAGACCAACATTAGACTCAGAAAAAAATCTATTTGCAGAAGCTGAATTGTAAGTAGAGATAGAAAAAGAAAATGAAACTTTCATTTCATTTTTAGTCATTTTACAAAATGTAAGCTACTGTGTTTCTATAAGTCTTTCCTCAGCATTTTTCTTATGTGTTACTGTTACCATAGAGACTGGAAGAAAACAGCCCATAGGGTCTTAACACAGAGGAGCTGTTGCTTTCTTGCCAGGTAAACTACTGTAATTGCTTATTCCTCCTTTACACCTAGAGTTGCAACCCTTCAAGCTCCCAGTGCATTCATCCATCTACTTTACCTGTGTGTTTTCAATAGGAGGAACACAAACACTGCAGTGTTTGTTCCTCTTTGTGCTGCATTTGCCCACAGCTCTTTCAGCCCAAATCACCATTTTCAGTGGAAACAACCTGACTAACACTTGACTAAGCAATGACAGTAAGGAAAGGGGAAAAGGGAAAGGAAAATAAAAGAAAGGAAGGAAGAGAGAGAACGAAAAGGAAAAGATAGAAGGAGAATAGGAAAGGTCTTGTACATGTAATTTTTAGGACATATTCACAGCAAGAAAATCATCTACTTCAGACAAATTGAAATACAATCACCTCACATATTAGTTACATTGTTATTAGCTACAGTTAGTTACAACTGGCTAAAATGAAGAGGTTTCACTGTGCTGATGTTGCAGATTTTAGTTGCAGTTCAGTTATTCACATTCAGAAGGTTTATTTTTGACTTCCAAGGCCAAGGTTAGTTAACTACCAAGACTGTCTGTTTTTCAAGAAGAGAAGATAGCTTTCACCAGCCATTTGTTCTTGCAGTAAAAATAAAATCACCATATTGTATTTCTCTTGGCAAGCACTCATGCTAAAATTTCAAAAATACAGGAATATGACTGCAGAAGAGAAGCTGGTTTGAAAAAAAAAAAAAAGGGTTTTTTTTCAATACAAACAAACAAAAAAAGTAGCTTTAGTAAATAAAACAAATGCACAAAAACTGAAAATATAGCTTTGCAAACATTGTTATTCTTCAAGTCACTTGGAAGTTTTGGGTGTTGGTTTTGTTTCTTTATTTTGTTGTTGTTTGCTTGTTTGCAGTTTGTTTGTTTTCCTTTTAATTATCTTCTTTATCATATTGTGGTTCAGATTTAGCTATATACTGTACCTTTGCTTCCATTCCTTCTATTTGCCTCACTCTAACATACCAACAAAATGAAATAATTATCATACTTCAGTCTTCTGTGTGACTTTTTTTTTTTTTTTTCTTGACACTTTTGTTCAGGCCACTAGTGACAATGTGTCTGCCTCTTTCACTGAAGATTGACATAACTGTGTTTCACCTTTTCTATTTCTTTGTATGTTGGGAGATTTTGATAACTTTCAAGTCTAACCTTTCATTTTGTTCATTCTGCAGAGAAATTCTTATCTATGATTCTGTTCTTTGATCTTTTGAATATGCTGATACATATAGACATGATATTTGAGCTATTCATATCAAAGATTAACATCAATAACTACTCACTGGCACCTTTCTATTTGTGATGGTAACAGCAGAGAGATTATTAAAACTCTATGTCATGTATCAGAATTCATTTATGTTACCAATTTTGGATAAGTAAATTAATACGAGAAATTTCTACTGCTGGTATAGGATGAACTTTCAGTAAGACCTTCATCTATGCTCATGTAAACTTCAGTATGCACATTTTCAGTAGAATCACAGAATCATAGAATCATAGAATCATTAAAGTTGGAAAAGACCTTCACGATCATCTGGTCCAGCCACCCCCCTAATACCAATATCACCCACTAAACCATGTCCCTAAACACCACGTCCAAACTTTCCTTAAACACCCCCAGGGACGGTGAATCCACCACTTCCCTGAGCAACAAGTTCTAATGCCTGACTACTCTTTCTGAGAAGAAATGTCTCCTAAAGCCTTAACATTGCTTTCAGGAGGATCTTTTCCATGATCTTGATAGGCACAGAGGTGAGGCTCACCAGTCTGTAGTTCTGCAGGTCTTCTTTTCTGCCCTTTTTAAAAATAGGAGTGATGTTTCCCTTTTTCCAGTCACCAGGGAATTCACCTGACTGCCATGACTTTTCAAATATGATGAAGGATATCTCCCTATATAGAAGAAGGGATACGCATATAGGGGAGTAAACATAATCATGGGATAAACATATATATATATATATATATACACAAATGTATGAATATACCTCTATATGTATACCTCTCAGTAAGACATCTGTATTTACAGGTCACAGAATGTCTTACGCATGCCGGTGACTTTCTTATGGAAAATCCGGCTGTACATAGTGTACAAGATCTAAACAATACCCATGATAAAAAGCAATATGCTTTGCATTTACCTGTATTGACAGCTGCACATGATTCTCCACATTATTTCACTTGAGCCTCTGCTCTCTTCACACAGCATTAAAATAGAAACTATTTATTGCCCTCTATTACCCCCACCTGCCTCCACTGTCCTACCTTCCTCCTCTCACTCAATCTATCCTGTTCATATCCCTGAATGAACACACAGTTTCCACATCCTAATGATTTTTCCCATTTTCTAAAGTTGCTGCTCTATCACCCCATCTCACTTCCTAAACCAGTCACCTCTCCCCCCTTTGTCAACAAACTTCTTTGTTCTTTTCAACCATAACCATCTTAAACTGAACTGAAAAAGGGCCACATAGAACTAAAATAACATTAATGACAAAATCAGTTACCTGTTCCTTTTGAGTTTTATTCAGTATAAAAATAATGTATGGTTTCAGCTTCCAGCTGTGGTTTAAAAACAGTAAAGTAGTTAAGTAACTCTTTTGTTAATGCATTCACATCCTGGACCAAATACAAACATATTCCCTCACATTGCTGAAATGTTAATTCAAAACCTTGCACTAAGTTAAAATCATACAGGCAAAGAAAAGGTGGTTTACAAGTCTTCTATACTACATTATAAGGTCTGGCCAGTCTGACCTTAGCTGAACATTTTGGTTTACAGGGTAAATAGATAAGCTAAAACAGTGTTACTGGGCAGAATGGGATTCTTAGCTTCAGCAGAAAAATTATTATATTTTTAATCATTCTCCTATGTACTGGACTGTGCTGTTGAAACTAACACAAAGCCTTTTTAATATACTTCACAACAACATTAATGGATAGAGTTATATAGCATATGTCTTGAGGATAAATTGCTTCAATTATTTAATGCTGAGAAACAATGAGAATCACACTGATGATGCTCAAGCAATAAGAACAACAACATTATTTTTTCTCTTCAGACAATATCAGCTATGATTCAGAAGTCTTTATACATGTAGAGTTTATCTCTACAGTTCAGGTACTTAATTTCTGCCCTTACACACCAGATTTCCATTTTCCTTGGCCATGAAACAGCTTTAAAAGCTGAAATACACAACCCATCTACATATGTCACCATAGTTATGGAAAATTTTTGTCAATGTCACCTTAAGGGACTCCAGTGAATTGCACATATTGCACTAGGCCTTTGTTTCCTACCGAGTAAAATATCTGAATCAAAATTTTTACTTTATATATGCAAAGAGGAGTCTTGTAAACAGGGCAGAAAACACAACAGAAGTATGTGTTAGAGTTTGCAAAGAGAAAAAAATAAGGAAAAAAAAATGTGTATGAGGGACATACTGAAACAACATCTTCATACCAGTATCTTAGTGAGTCTCACAAAATTGTAAAGGTCATTTCAAGAAAAATAAATAAATAAATGAAAATATAGATAAAAAAGAAAATAAAGAGGAAAAAAAAGAAAAAAAGAAGAGAGAGAGAGAGAGAAAGAAACAACAGTGGATTGGGAAAAACAAGGCTACCTATCCAGCCAGGGGAATACAATATATTCCTACTATTGAAATAATTATTCAGAGTGATAAAAATCCTCCTTGACAACCTCAGCTTCCTCAACAGGGTGGGTAGACTAGCATTGCATTGGTGGAAGCCCATGTTGGAAAATCTTTCCCATCTGTGTTTGGAGAACGCCCAAACTTGTTACTACCACAAGACAGATCATAAATCGGACTTACAGTAGTACATGTGTGTACAGTTGTAGCATGTCTAGAGAATTTTATTACCTTCATCTGGTTTAAATTCTAGGTATCCCTTTGTTATGACCCAAGATAAAGAGACATTTGAATTTATCAGAATGTTATGTATTGGCACATAACAGGTCCAAACTCAATAGGAGCAATGGAGACCTTCAAATAGAGCTGCAACTCTGTAACGGATTCCAAAAGTGAAAAATAAATAAAATCAAAATAAATAAATATTTAAAAAAAAAAAAGTTGCTTTTTTTTCAGCATAAACTAAAACTACAGTATGGGCAGTGTGAATTTAGTACAAGGACAGGTACAGAATTTGGGCACTCTTATCAGAAAAAAAAATATATTTTTAGACATAGAAATAAGTAATACCAATTATTTTGCTTATGCAATGCTTTCTCAGTTGTCACTAAGATCTAAAGCTCTCAGATCTTAGGCATTCTTCATTGCCAGTATGTTAGATTATATACAAAATATGTAAGGAACTTAAAGTTTTTCAAGAAGAGGTATGATATCAAGATTTAAAATATTTTGACAGCTCCCACATCTCCCTGTGATAAAGACTGGTAAAAAATAAAAAATTAAAGAAAAATAATTCATGACTTCTTTTTCAAATGTGTAATTTTCTAACAACAACAAAACACAAAGTGAAGAAACTAGGAGGAAAAAAATAAAAAAAAAAAAGAGGAACACATAATTAAAAAACTAATAATAAAAAAAATAGACAGGAGAAATAATAAATATACGAAAGACTGAAGGGATGAGGCTGAATGAGGTCTGTTTGCCTAATAAGTTATAACTTATTAGTAAGAACTAATAAGTTCTGGCAAAGGGGAGGAAAGGGAGAGTCTTCTCTGTGGACAGAGACTGTGGAGGACTTTTCATTCATTCCCACTAAATGGGCCAGTGCAAGCCTTTGGGATTAAATATCTTTAGCCTGATTCCAGTGTTGAAAAGACTACCATACCCAGCTAAACAAAAGACTAATTTTTAGAAGAATTGTATTTAAGGCTCAAATGATCAGTGTTTCCAACAGTGAGAAAAACTGGAACTTTTTCTCTTGTCTGGTAGACTACTAAAAAAGAGATTTGCTGCTTTGGTAGTTTAGAATATTAGACAACTTTTAAAGTGTCTTAAAGAGGTATTAATGATCTCCATTTGAAATCTTCGAAAAAAAATAATACAGTTTTATTGTACATTATGTATTTAGTAGATCTTGGAAGAGATATATACATCACAAGCTTAATTATTCATCTAGAGAATCAGAAGACTTGATGGGGAACCTACGTATTTTCTGTACATTCATCTCCTTCTCTTTTACGTGACATTTTTCAATTGTATATTTCATATAGCCATACCTTGCACAAGCAATTTTTTGTCCTGTACAGGCATAGCTCAGCATGTAAAGATACAAGAAATATTTAGGAATTGGATTATCTGAGCAACCAACAATGCTAAGTAGAATGTATGTGCTTTCTAACTGATGTCTGAATGTAATAAAGAGAGTTTAAAAGATAAAAATGCCCAACACCTAAATTTAATTTATTTGATAAAATATTTTAAAATAATTACCAAAACAACAACAACAACAACAAAAATTCCTTCATAGTAAAGTTGCCATTATGTAAATCCTCTATTTAATAAACAGGCAGAGTCTGATTTTGCATTTCAAGCAAATAATTCAAATAGTTCACCTCAATAGTGACAAATAGTTCATCTCGTAAATTAGGACATATAAAGGACAAGAACAGATAGAAAGTTATTTATTTATTTATTTATTTATTTATTTATTTATTTATTTTAGACTTTGAGCAATATTGCCGGTATTCAGGCTTTATTGATTCATTCATTCATTATGTCCAAAAATCAGACATGCAATCTTTGTGTCTTATGTGTTGGGTTATTTCATCCATATAAAGTAAATGGACCATAAGTTTAACTTTAAAAATGATTCATTATCATATGAATTAATGCTTGATTTAAATTTTGGACATAATATTCAGCCAGAGAGAAAAACATTGACATTGGGCACCTACTTTGTTAAAAAATTAACAGGAACACATTGCCCAAGTGCTAGGTTGTTTTGATTTAAAACCTAAAGAAATTAGTGGCCTAAATTTGATTTAGTAAATTCAAGCAACTGTTTAAGAAGATAAATCAGAACCATATTCTGCTGCATTTAACCTTTCTGTTTCTACATGACTCAATGCATGAACAATATCAGTGCTATCAATGTTACTGTTTATATAATAAAATGTTATTGAATCACAATTAAGTACTGCCACTGAGCTCCCTAAGAGAGTTATTTTAAGAATAGATTGTTATCTAGCTTCCATTACTTCTGAGGCAAAACTGCTAAACTTGCATACATGCAATCATTTGTGCATGCTAGTAAATGGTATTACAACTAAAATAATCATAATTCTCATAAATTTTAAAATCTAGGAAACTGAAAGTTTGTAGTAGTTTAATCTGTACAGCAGCTAAGCACCACATAGCCATTTGCTCAAATTCCTCCCTCCCTCTGTGGGATGGTGGAGAGAAAAAAACAAACAAACAAACAAACAAAAAACACTTGTAGGCTGAGATAGAGACAGTTTATTAAGATGGAAAAGAAAGAAAAATAATAATAACAAGGATATTAGTACTACATTAATAATTTGTACAAAACAAGTGATGCATAATGCAATTGCTCACAACCTGCTGACTGATGCCTAGTCTATTCCTGAGCAGCCGGTGCCCCCATCCCGGCCAGCCACTCCATATTAATTGTTCAGCATGACATCATACGGTATGGAATACTCCTTTGGACAGTTTGGGTCAGCTGTCCTGGGTCTGTTCCCTCCCAGCTCCTGATGCACCCCCAGCCTGCCCACTGGTAAAACAGAGTGAAAAGCTGAAAAGTCCTTGGCTTAGTGTAAGCACTGCTCTGCAACAATTAAAGCATCAGAGTGGTATCAACATTATTCTCATCCTAAATCCCAAACACAGCACCCTACCAGCTACTAGGAGGAAAATTAATTCTCCCCTGGCCAAAACCAGGACAAAGATATAATCACATATTACATACGTATATTATAATGTATTGGGTTTATGTGGCAAAGTTTTGGTAGTGGGGGGTTGTAGAGGTGGCTTCTGTGAGAAGAATCCAGAAGCTGTACCATGTTAGATAAGGGGCCCACTGCTGGCCAGATCCAAGCCAAGAAGCAATGTTGTTTGTACCCTCTTTGAGATCAGATTTAAGAAAAAGAAGGAAAAGGAAAAAAAAATAAAAAAAATAAAAAAGCTGCTGTACAACAGCATCTGAGAGAGTGAGGAATGAGAAAGAGCCTTGCAGATGCCAAGAGCAGTGAAGAAGGAGGTGCTCCAGGCATGCAGCAGCAGAAGTTTTCCTGTGGCCTGTGGAGAGTACAGTGGTGGATCAGGCTGTCCCCCTGCAGCCCATGGGTCCCACATGGAGCAGATATCCACGCTGCCGACCATGGAGGAGCCCCCGGTGGAGCAGGTAGATGTGGCCTGGAGGAGGCTGCAGCACATGGAGAGCCCACACAGGAGCAGGCCCCAGGCCGGAGCTGCAGCCCATGGAGAGGAGCCCACGCAAGAGCAGGAGGTCTGGGGGGAGCTGCTGCCCACCTGTGGGGGACCCGTGCTGGAGCAGTTTGCTCCTGATGGATGGACCCTGTGGTACGGACCCATGTTGGAGCACTTCTTGAAGGGCTGCTGCCTGTGGGAAGCCCATGTAGGATCAGTTCGGGAAAGAGGGCATCATGTTGGGGGTCCTCACGTGGAGCAGGGGCAGGGAGTGACTGAGAAGGAGCGGTGGAGGATCAGCGCTAAGGACTGACCACAGCCCCTACTTCCTGTTCTCCTGTGCCACCTGGGGGGAGGACGTGGAAGAGGGTGGATGGGGGGAAGGTGTTTTGGGTTTCTTTCCTTTGTTTCTCACTTTCCTGGCTTGCTAGTTATAGGTAATAAATTTTACTAATCTCCCTACTCTGAGTCTGTTGTGCCCTTCATGATAATTGTTGAGCAATCTCCTGTCTTCATCTCAACCCTAGTGCCCTTTTCATTGTATTTTCTCCCCCTTTCCCTTTGAGGAGGGGGAGTAAGAGAGCATCTGTGGTGGAACTCAGCTGCCCACCTGAATAAAACCACCACCACCACCACCTACTCACCCGCTCCCACCCCCCACCCCCCCCACCCCCCAACACACAAATACATACCACACAGAGCAATATTATCTGAGAGTAAGGTTGTCTTGGGACAGAAAAATTGTGAAATCTTCAATGAGTAAGACCATTACATAAACTGTTTTGAGACCAGGAGTCACAGTATGGTTACCTCAGACTTTGAGGACTGGATTTTATTTTCAAATATAGTATATGAAGAGAGAACAGAATTTGCTCAAAGATGAGTGGATCAAAGCTAAGGAAATGGCTGAGAAACAATGAATGACTGGAGCAAAAAGGTGATGTAATCAAGAAGGATCTATTGGGGTTTGAAGATGAGTGTAACCTTGGCAACATTTTACTATTTTTGGAAAAAGAGTAATGCCCCCAAGCTTTTATGACACCTCTCTATAAGTCATCTTTCAGTGAATTATATTTTCAGAAAAGGCAAACTACCTGGAACAAACTGCAAAGCATGACTCCCTCCTCTGTTGAACCTCTATGACTGAAGCACTTCACAGCCTCAAATGATACAAATGATACTCAAATGAACTACCAGTTCAATGGAGTATCTGCTGAAGAAACTTAGGATGGTGAGATGTAAAGCTGGCCCCAAGGTAGACACAATTACTTCATTTCCTTCTCATTCCTCTTCCTCTTCCACTTCCTCATATTATTATTATTATTATTATTATTATTATTATTATTATTATTATTATTACTATGAAAGAAGCAAGGAAGGAAACTAAATTTAATTATTGAGACAGAGAAGTTTCATGCATTGCTTGAACCATAAGAATTGACTGTTAATTTTTTACTGTCCTTGTAGATCTGCCTTTTTTTACAACCTTTAAGGAGACCAGAGAGGCTAGCACGTTCTTAGTGTTATAAGAAAATACTGTCACTGAGTTGTGACTTGCTGACCTCTCAGCAGAAGTGATGCAATCAGCAGTGTGAGCTGGTTATAGTCGGACAAATGGTTGTGATTAATTTGCTTCAGCTCTGTTGGTTTCTGCCCCCTCCAGTGGAAATGACTGCTCTTTCTGATGTGATGCAAACTGACCTGCTTCATGTTGAAACAGGCCAGTTGTGTTCACACTGTCAGCACTGCACTCCAGGAGAGGTATGGAGAGTAACTTCTGAATGGCTGAGAAGAGGAACCAAGGGTGATGGCTTCCTCAATATTTTTAAATATATCACAAAAAATTGTCAGGCACTGGCATCTCACCAGGATACGAGCCTTGACTTTCTTGAAGTCATCAGAGTTTTGCTGCTGTGTGTCGCAAGGATTTGCCTAGGCATGCTCCTGTGCAGCCATTTCTTTTCTCTGTATGAACTATAAATCACTCAACCGGAAAGATCTCTTCAGAGAAGTGTAATCCATTCACATGGAAATTCGCTCAGAAGTATTAATTGCAAAGTAGCAGCAACACCTTAAATCATCAAGTTACAACTTGGAATCCCACTCTAATTACTCATTAATACATGTAGATTAAATTGTGAAACAAAACTGATATATCAGGTTGGCTAAGGTGATGAAAAAACAAGAATTGTTTTACTACACTTGCTGGAACAAAATGAGCTTCATAAACATAAACATAGATAAGGCCTTCTTCCCATATTTTCTCTCATCCCTTCCTTCACTCCCTAATATTTGCTAGTAGTTTCAGGTGTTATAACATAACACAAATTTTCATTATATGTTGAAATAAAAAGCACAAGTTTAATATCCAGGAAAAAAGCATCATGATTTAGTATTGTTTTTCTGATGCATTTAGGAAAATAATAATAATAATAAAATCATAAAACAGTTTACAAATATTACTGACAGCAATTTAAATTCTAAATCCCCATACCTTTCAATGAAAGCCTGAGCAGGAAAAACATGAATCGGGAGAAGTTTGTTTCACTGCGTGATTGTTTTGTTTTAATCCTGACAGGCAGCTAAGTACCACAGAGCTGCTTGCTCACTCTCCCCAGATAGGATGGGGGAAAGAATCGGGAAGGTAGAAGTGTGAGAACCCATGACCTGAGATAAAGACAGTTTACAAGGTAAAGCAAAAGCCATGTGCACGAGTGAAGCAAAGAAAGGAATTCATTTGCTACTTCCCATCATCAGGCAAGTGTTAAGCCACTTCGAGGATAGCAGGGCATGCATAACAGTTTCTTGGGAAGACAAACACCATCACTCCAAACATCCCCCTCTTCCTCCTTCTTCACCCCAGTTTTTATTGTTCAGCACAAAATCACATGGTACGGGACATCCCTCTGGCCAGTCTGGGCCAGGTGTCCTGGCTGTGTCCCCTCCTAGCTCCTGGTGCACCCCCAGCCTCCTCACTGGCAGGGCAGCACCAGAAACTGAAAAGTCCTTCGTTCTGTGTGAGCATTGCTCTGCAACAACTGAAATATCATTGTGTTATCACCACTGTTTTCATCAAAAATCCAACATACAGTATTGTGTGAGTCTCTGCAAACGTTAACTCTATCCCACCCAAAACTATGACAATGACTGACTTTGTATTCCATATTTACAATTCTATTATGTGCGGTCTGATTTCTTATTTGCATATCAGAAGTAAGCTTGAACTCTCACTTAATTTTAAAGTGTTCGTTTTGGGGCTATAATTGGAAGTGGATTTGTATCCCCAGTAAGGCTTTTCTTATCATTCATTTGGGTAGAAATTTGCATTTTTCTCTCTTTTCTTCAGTATTGTAAACAGGGTAGATAACTGATGTGAGGTTAAAGAACATCTGAAAAGCTTAAAAGATTGTATTTCATGAGATAAATGTATCTTGTACTGATACAGAGTGTTTAAGAAGGAAAACACACCACATAGACACAATTTGAATGAAGAAAGGCATTTCAAAATGTTTTGAGTTACTTTTTTTTCTTTTTTCTTTTTCTCTGTTGTACCAGTAGGAACAGTTGCTCCATTGTTTTGGCTTGGACCCTTTCACTTTCAGAACTGAAGTTTACACAGTCAGTACCTATGGCATTAGTATTAAATTTTCTTAGAGCTCATAACAACAACAGCAAGTGGATGAGAGTGATTAACTGATCACTCTTTGAGTAAACAGATGTGACCAAAGTCACTTAATGGAATGGATTGTTTGTGGATGTTTGCAAGGCAGCTCTAAAAGCATTACTATTAGTCCTGGGAGAGAATGAGCAGGGCACAACATTGAATGAGTGGCTGCTGAGAAGCAGATCACTGTGGGGAGAAAGGAAGATGAGAAGGTTTAAGCTACACCCGTGGTTTTCACCCCTTACTCTCTACCTTATTGTTCCTGTATCTGCCATAATCCGCAGTTCATACCAGTGGAGTACTTCACATTCTCCACCTAGTTACATCAGTGCTCCCGAGTTACCTCTGGTGGGCTTCCACCATGTTTACTGAGGCTATGTAGCTAAGAGAAAAAATAAATAAATTAAAAAAAAAAAAAAAAAACAACTTCTACTTGTTTAGATCAAATTCTGATATCCCACTGGTGCTAGATGAACAGAGGGAAAAATAATAAATAAATAAATAAATAAATAAAAAGAAAAAAGAAAAAAAAAGGAAAAAAGCTCAAGAATCATTGCTGTCAATTTTAGGAAGAATATTGTGGCATTTCCATCGTAGGATAACAGTAACAAAAGCTGCCTTGGTGCTTAAGTCTTCTTTTTGAAATGAATGAAGCTATTGTGGATTTTGACAATATTAGAGCAGGGATATTTCTCTCTCTATCAATTCTCCCTCATGCTACTCCTCTTAGTTTTATCCATTGTTGTTGCTCTTGACTCAGTCACTTGGAGACCCCCAAGTCTCCAATCTTCTGCTAAACTAAATGGGCAGAAATGTTTTCTCCTCCAGTGGACAGGAAAAGTTGACAGCAAAAAGAGTAAGTTAGGACAGTGGAACAGCAGAGGGCATTTAATGTTCCTATGATGCTGGAGAAATGAAACGAAACTGAAATGAGCATTTGAAAAAAGTATATTAACTGTGTGGGAAGAAGTGAAAATATGAGGAAGATCAGAAGGAAAGAAAGATTCCAACATGTCTGTAACTGTACGGTCCTCATGTTTTATTTCTACACGCATGTTATTAAAAAATCCTGCTTTAAAAAGTGAATAAAAGTTAGTATACAAGTAACTACTAAAGAATGTACCAAGGATACAAGTGTAAAAATAAAATAAAATATAATAAAAAATATAATAAAAAATAAATAAAATAAAACAAAACAAAATAAAATAAAATAAAATAAAAAATATAAAATAAAATAAACAAAATAAAATAACATTATGGCTTGTAATCCAATTAGCCATTCTTTAAATAGATAAAGCAAATGTATAGCAAAATGCATTGACTGCTCATAGCCTATAAAACCTAGCTATATGTGCACACAGTAACAAAAATGCAGAAGCTCCATTAGCCAGTTCGGCTATTTCAAAACCTACATTAAAAGATTTTCAAAAAAAAAAAAAAAAGGAGAAAGAAAAAAGAAAAAGAAAAGAGAAAGAAAAAGAGAAAGAAAAAAGAGAAAGAGAAAGAGAAAGAGAAAGAGAAAAAGAAAAAGAAAAAGAAAAAGAAAAAGAAAAAGAAAAAGAAAAAGAAAAAGAAAAAGAAAAAGAAAAAGAAAAAGAAAAAGAAAAAGAAAAAGAAAAAGAAAAAAAGAAAAGAAAAAGAAAAAGAAAAAGAAAAAGAAAAAGAAAAAGAAAAAGAAAAAGAAAAAGAAAAAGAAAAAGAAAAAGAAAAAGAAAAAGAAAAAGAAAAAGAAAAAGAAAAAGAAAAAGAAAAAGAAAAAGAAAAAGAAAAAGAAAAAGAAAAAGAAAAAGAAAGAAAGAAATATTTGTAGCAAAGATGTGTTAATTTAGATCCTCATAAAGAATAATTTAAATGCCCAACACAATATGACTGAGGAGTTTAGAGCACCTGGATAGGTTGCTGTTCTAGCGCTGTAAATCTGCAAAAGATCAATATAAAAACTGGTAAAGAGAAAATGTTTTTTTTTTTCTACCGTGCTCTTTGCTAATGGCTCGTACTTAAGTACTGTGGTGCAAGGACAATATCTTTGTGACATGTGCTGTGAACTGTGTGTCTCCCACTTCTCTCAAGTGAGAATCTGTAGCTGTTTTGAAGGACAATTATTATGTTTATTTCCATTCATACTTTTGTTGTTGTTGTTGAAGTATCTCACCGTCTAATTAGTCACTGAATTTCAAATATAATTTTGGCAAATTTCATTTTCTGCTATCTGGTTATTTTTACCCAAATGATTTAACAGTTTCATCTATTTCTTAGATGCAAGCAAATTATCTTATTTTGGGATATATCTGGCAAATTAGCTGCTCCATGCTAAGCCTTTGCTAAGCCTTTATTATCTGTCACTGAGTCTGCTTTATTTGATTTTGGATATGTGTGTGGACTTGTAATTGCTTGTCAGAGGCTTCAATTGACTCCTTGAAACTATGCCTGAACTTGCTGTATTTATTTTTAAACCCTCACCTGGCTTTTCCTGATATCTACCGCAATTGAGCTGTGATTGAAACTGTTGCTTATGTTTTGCTTGCACATAGATAAGCTTTAGAAAGTATGGCCAAGTGTTGTTTGATTTTCAGATCATCTGCTACTGTACATAAAAATTATTCCTAGAGTTTGCCTGTTCCTTCTACAAAAAGAGTAAGCTTCATAGACTAAGCACTGCTAGATGGAACATACCAAAAGACAATACTTGACATATTGTGGTTACTTTGTACAAAACTCAGCTAACACTACGGAAACAACTATTTTTTCTCACCATCAATGTTGTATAAACTTTGAATTTTCATTTTGTAGCTTAGGCTAAATGGATATTTTTATTCTTTTTGTTTCTTTGTTTTTCTTTATTTCTAGGGATTTCTGCTGCTGTTTCTAGCACAATATTGTCACTTCACATGACAAAGAGCTTTTTATGTACTGAACTCCACAGAATCACAAAAATAAATGGAGTTAATGGACTTTGATTTTGTCAACTTTATAGTTTCTTGAAATGCTTTCATATCTTGTAAAAATATTCACTTTTTTAGTCTTTTTGTGACTCAAATTAATAAAATATATTTTTATTATTAAGAATTCTGTCCATTACTATAGTACAGTTTTAGTACCATGCTCAGGATTTGTGCTCTGATTGAATATCCCATTACATCTGTCATCTTGCTGCAGTAAAGATCACTTGAGGGACTCAGCTGAAGCTCCAATAATATATAAAAGGAAAGAATCTGTAAGTTATTCTTACAGAAGGCTCCATGCTAACTCAAAGAGGGAAGAACTAGGTGATTAGGCTAAAAAGAGATGTGGATTTCTAGCTCTCATACTAAAATACAGAGTTTTGCCTTATGACCCTGTTATTTCTGAGAAAGGTTGTGTACTTTAAAGTATAACAAACACACCCTATTAAAAAGGGATGAAAAACTTTACTTTCTTTTAAAGCATAGCTGGAATTAATAGTCAGGAATTTACTCCTGGGAAAATATTCCCAGACAGTACACTAATTCCTGCTTCTCAAACGAGTGGTCCAAACTTCTCCCCTTTCCTGCAGGGGAACCTCAAGGGATATTCTTATTCTATGTTTTCATTCATATATATAGATCAATAAATATAAGTTATTACAGGTATATCTGGTACAGATAGAGATAAATATAAAAACGTTTGTGTGTGTCTGTGCATGTGTGTGCGTGTATGAAAGCTACTTCAGTAAGTTAGCTACTTCAATAAGTTAGAGGAAGTTGTTTTTATGACTTCACAATGTATGGCATGACAGTACAGCTGATATCACAGCCACTTACCTATTATAAATGTAACACATTATTTAAAACATGGATGTATTCCTTTTATTTAATTATTAACCTAAACTAAATTTTTTCGCACTTAATTTCAAATCCTTCTCTAAGTTTAATCCTGACCTAGGCCTCTTTGTTGCCTTCTGATGAATCTTGAATGCACTGCTTAACCCTGCAATTAAAACAAAACAAACCAAACAACCAACCAAACAAACAAAAAAAAAACCTGAGATCTGAAAATTGGTTCCCTAAAGAATAACTCAATAAATCCATTACATAAGGGTAATGCTGCTGTTTCACTTCACTAAATAGCAAGTAATATTAAGGCAATTATCACTTGAACAGGTGTTTCCAGGAATAACTATTAGTATGCCTTCTGGTATTTCAAACATACAAGTGCATTTTAAACCAAATAAAAATCAGATTTGTTAATGTATTTTAAATAATGTTATATATGTTTTCTATGTGTGTTTCCAAATATGCTCAAATCTTTCAATCCTAAGATTTTACAGGATGTTTTGAGTGCATACATGATGGAAATGGCATTCCAAAATCACAGCTTTTTCTTGATATTTTTAATTGGAGTGTTGTGATATACAATTTCCTTTTTAGAGTTCCTTGGTTAGGAAATGCACTAGGAAGCACCTCTAAAGCAATCAAGGGTTTAATGCATACCCTAATGCCCCAGCAACATTAATAGTGTTTAGTGATGCAGCACATCTGCTGTTCAGCAAAACAGAAAGAAGCTGCCCAGCAAGAAGCTGCCCAGCTTTTTTTTTTTTTTTTTTTTTTTCCTTTGGGGCGGGGGGGAGGAGGTAAAGGGAGGAGTGTTGCACTAAGGGCTGAATCAGAGGTGAAAGGTGAAATGGAATGATTATTTTGATTACACCCAGCCTTATAAGGTGAAGTTATGGATCCTGAAAAAAATGGTGATGTAGAAAATATCTTTGGAAAATTATGTACTAGCCAGACCGCTTATTCTCAGAGTACTTGGCCTCCTGACTTGGAAGTCTGGGATGGGGAGCAGAATAAACCCCCCACAATTCAGGTGGAAACAGTTAGAGACTTGCTACTCCACCTCACTGTCACAAGTCCGTGGGACCAGATGGGATCTATCCGATGGTGCTGAGGGAGCTGGCAGATGTAATTGCTGGGCCACTTTCCATCATCTATCAGTGGTCTTGGTCATCTAGAGAGGTCCCAGATAACTGGAGACTTGCTAATGTGACGCCCATCTATACGAAGGGTTGTAAGGAGGACCTGGAGAACTACAGGCCTGTCAGCCTGACCTCAGTGCCAAGAAAGGTGGTGGAACAGTTCATCTTGAATGTAATCATGCAGCATATGTGGGACAACCTGGAATCAGGCCCAGTCAGCATGGCTTCATGAAAGGCAAATCCTGCCTGACCAATCTCATCTCCTTCTATGACCGGGTGACCCATCTGGTGGATGAGAGAAAGACTTCAGCAAGGCCTTTGACATCGTCTCCCATAGTATTCTCCTGGAGAAGCTGGCAGCCCATGGCTTGGACAAGTACACTCTTTGGTGGGTTAAAAAATGGCCAGGCCTAGAGAGTAGTGGGGAACAGAGTGAAATCCAGCTGATGACTGGTCACCAGTTGTGTTCCCAGGGGTCGCTATTGAATCCCATCCTCTATAATATCTTTATTGACGATTTGGATGAGGGAAATGAGGGCACCCTCAGTAAGTTTGTAGATGACATCAAGTAGGGGGAAGGTGTCAATCTGCCATAAGGTATGAATCATAGGGTATGAAACATTAAGGTTGGAAAAGACCTTCAAGATCATCTGGTCCAGCCATCCCCCTACTACCAATGTCACCCACAAAACCATGTCCCCAGTCACCATGTCCAAATTTTTCTTGAACACCCCCAGGGACGGTGATGCCACCACTTCCTTGAGCAACAAGTTCCAATGCCTGACTACTCTTTCTGAGAAGAAATGTCTCCTAATTTCCAACCTAAACCTCCCCTGGCACAACTTGAGCCCATTTCCTCTAGTCATATCACTAGCCCCGCCCCCCCCACTCCCCCCCCCGCCATGCCCCTTCATCCTATTCTACCTCTTGCCCCCAAGCGCAGCACAGGGGAACAGGGAATGGGGGCTGCA
Organism: Anser anser; assembly: GCF_964211835.1. Classification (NCBI taxonomy): domain Eukaryota; kingdom Metazoa; phylum Chordata; class Aves; order Anseriformes; family Anatidae; genus Anser; species Anser anser. The sequence continues at coordinate 26,434,146 of NC_139723.1, read as the reverse complement.
GTCAGTCCCTGATGCTTCATCTCCACCTCTCCTTCACATTCACTCTATGCCCCTGCTCCACATGGTGTCCCTCCCATGAGATGCCATCCTTCCCGAACTGAGCCTGCGGGGGCTGCCCACAGGCAGCAACTCTTCAAGAACTGCTCCCACATGGCTCCATAGCATGAGGTCCATCCATCCCCCAGGAGCAAACTGCTCCAGCACGGGTCCCCCACATATGGGCAGCAGCTCCCCCCATTTCCCCTGCTCCTGCATGGGCTCCTCTCCACAGGCTGCAGCTCTGGCCTGGGGCCTGCTCCTGCGGGGGCTCTCCATGGGCCACAGCCTCCTCCAGGCCACATCTACCTGCTCTACCGGGGGCTCCTCCACGGGCTGCAGTGTGGAGATCTGCTCCAAGTGGGACCCATGGGCTGCAGGAGGACAGCCTGCTCCACCATTGGATCTCCACAGGCCTCAGGGGAACTGCTGCTGCATGCCTGAAGCACCTCCTGCCCTCCTTCTGCACTGACCTTGGGGGCTGTGGATTTGTTTCTCTCTCTCTCTCTCTCTCTCTCTCTCTTTTTTTTTTTTTTTTTTAATTCTTCTATCCCAGCTGCCATTGCACAGCAGTCTTTTCCCTTCCTTATATCTGCTGTCTTGGAGGCACACCCGGTGTCGCTCCCTGGCTTGTCTCTGGCCAGTGGCGGGTCCCTTTTGGAGCTGGCTGGAGCTAGCTCTGGTCTGACATGGAGCAGTTGCTGGGCTCTGCTCACAGAAGCCACACCTGCAGCCCCTCTGCTACCAAACCCTTGCCATGTACATCCTATACAATGATAATTTTCCTTTATATAAGTCAACTATTTGTAATTTTTAGTTTGCTTCCCGTCTACACTACATTCAATCCTATTATATGCATCCATCTACACTACATTCAATCCTATTATATGCATCCTTCTTTCTAACACAGCATTTATAATATACTTGACCTCCTAAAACGTGTATATATAAATGATCCATCTATTCTCTAAGCATTTATGTATATTTTTACCATAAGAATTTATTTGTAACTTTCTTCTGCCTAGTAGGTGACATGCATACAAAGATTAACTTATTGTAATATAATTGAATCCTTTTAACAGCTTATAAAAATACCTTAAACCAGAAGATACATTTATTGAACAGTTATTTCTTATCAGAAATGCAAAGAAATCACGACTTATGCCTGACAGGACTAGGTTTTTGTTGTTTTTATTTTATTTTATGTTATTTTTAAGTAAATCTAGTGTTACATATCATCAATTATATTGTTATTGTTAATTCCAATCCATGTAAAAGAAATGTTGCCTATGTAGATTATGTATCTGTGTTGTATATTACTTACTTGAAAAGAAAAATTATGGCAAAAAGAGGGAATGACAAATAATAACGCTTTTATTAATTACTGAGAAAAAAATAATATCTATATGAAGTAAGCAACCTATAAAAAGGTATTTTTAAACAGTTGAAACATTAAACATATTTTGGAAGTGTAAACCCAATAAATGTTTCTTAAATGTGTTCTCATCTGTCTGTTTGTAGATTCAGAAAAAACACTAGATCAGTTCAGTGAAAAGCTCTGCTCATTCCACTGTTGTAGATTAACTTCTTGACAAGTGAGACTGACAAAGCAGTGAAAAATGAGATGATATATATGATTTTTTAAAGAATTAAAACTGAATATAATTACTGGTGATTGTTGGAATTCACTATTCCTGCATAGAAAGAGATAAAAAGGAACCTATTGAAATAAAATTCTCAATCCAGATTCTGTCTCTAATAATGGAACAAGCAATTGATACTTGTAAAGTTTTTAAAGGACAAGAAACAAAAAACAAACAAACAAACAAACAAAAAAAAAAAAAAACAAAAAGAATTGATGGGCCATGTGATGCACCTAATGCTATGTAAAATTGGAATGGTCATTTAATAGCAAATCAAGGTCAGTGGGTCCTATAAAATATATGCAAAAACTATTTGATATTTAAAGTATTTGTCAAATAGTGAATATTGTTCTGGTAAATAAATACTGAATAAGAACTTTTCTGAATGGTAAAATATTCATGGGGAGAATGCAATATCTTTTTCATAGCTGAATTAATTAAAGAAGCAGAGGAAGAATACATATATATTACCTAATGTGTAATTCATTATCATACACAGAAAATTTCAAGGTGAAAAATGCATTTTTCAGGGGAAGTACTTGATGTCTGTATTAACCCATATAAGTACTGAGTACATAGAATTTAAGATATGTTTGATTCCATTGGAACAAGTAGATATTTTTCATGGCTTTTTTAACAATGGCCTATCATCATCATCATCATCATCACCATCATCATCATCATCATTACAATCACAGCGTAACTATATAATGTTTACTTTACTTTCAACCATATCTTTGCAGGAAAAACTTTTTTTCTTTTTTCTTAAAGTAATAATATTACTCTTTCAGCACTCAGTGGGCAGACATATTTTTCAACATTCCTCTTTTAATTAATTTGTCTTACAAACAAAACCTACCAGATGAGCGCAATTTATCCACAGCATGTACTTTGAGCTAGGAGGCAGATAATTATTGCTCACTGCAGAAATAATGTTATTCTACTTGCTCGTGTAAAACAAACTTTAAATGTCATTTTACAGTGATAAAGATTACACGGCACAGTACCATCTTAAGATATAGCAATTACACAGAGGAACTTCTCATTAACCTAAAGGTCAGAGGTGAGAGATTATCACCAATTCTTGCTAATACAAACTTAAATTGGTTTAAGCTAAATGTAATGATCTAATAATCATGAAAATGGGGACTATAAAAACCTAATAGCTATTGTGGTACATTTTCAAACAGAATCATATAATCTGTTAACACAACAAGAGCTATGTCACTTCCAGCTCTTGCTTACTCTTCCTGTTAGCTATTTCTTGTTGTATATTTCAGGAAGAATCATAGCACATAAAGTAGCTGCTCCATGGTACAGGCTAAAATTACCTTTTTTAATAAACTAGTGGCAGCTTTGTAACATTAAAATGTATTGTTTCGATTAAAAGAAACAACCACAAAGTAATCTTTAAACATTAAGAGAAAATTGCATTTTCAAACACAAGTGCTTCAATAGCTCTAAACATATTTACTTCATAACATTTAGCGGTGTATAGAATGCAGAAAAAAAAAAAAAAAGGCAAGACAGCAGTTTACTTGTTTTAAATTTTAAGTTAAAACATGCTGTGTTTGAAGTTCTGAAGATCCTTTTCAGTGCAATACATATAATCTATTACATCACAAGTTGATCTTCCCTTCCCTTCCCTTCCCTTCCCTTCCCTTCCCTTCCCTTCCCTTCCCTTCCCTTCCCTTCCCTTCCCTTCCCTTCCCTTCCCTTCCCTTCCCTTCCCTTCCCTTCCCTTCCCTTCCCTTCCCTTCCCTTCCCTTCCCTTCCCTTCCCTTCCCTTCCCTTCCCTTCCCTTCCCTTCCCTTCCCTTCCCTTCCCTTCCCTTCCCTTCCCTTCCCTTCCCTTCCCTTCCCTTCCCTTCCCTTCCCTTCCCTTCCCTTCCCTTCCCTTCCCTTCCCTTCCCTTCCCTTCCCTTCCCTTCCCTTCCCTTCCCTTCCCTTCCCTTCCCTTCCCTTCCCCTTCCCTTCCCTTCCCTTCCCTTCCCTTCCCTTCCCTTCCCTTCCCTTCCCTGACCTTCCCTGACCTTCCCTGACCTTCCCTGACCTTCCCTGACCTTCCCTGACCTTCCCTGACCTTCCCTGACCTTCCCTGACCTTCCCTTCCCTGACCTTCCCTTCCCTGACCTTCCCTGACCTTCCCTGACCTTCCCTGACCTTCCCTGACCTTCCCTGACCTTCCCTTCCCTGACCTTCCCTGACCTTCCCTGACCTTCCCTGACCTTCCCTTCCATGACCTTCCCTCACCTTCCCTCACCTTCCCTCACCTTCCCTCACCTTCCCTGACCTTCCCTGACCTTCCCTTCCCTGACCTTCCCTGACCTTCCCTGACCTTCCCTGACCTTCCCTGACCTTCCCTGACCTTCCCTTCCCTGACCTTCCCTGACCTTCCCTGACCTTCCCTGACCTTCCCTTCCATGACCTTCCCTCACCTTCCCTCACCTTCCCTCACCTTCCCTCACCTTCCCTGACCTTCCCTGACCTTCCCTTCCCTGACCTTCCCTGACCTTCCCTGACCTTCCCTGACCTTCCCTTCCATGACCTTCCCTCACCTTCCCTGACCTTCCCTTCCCTGACCTTCCTTTTCTTCCCCTTCCTTTTCATCCCCTTCCCCTCCATCTTATGGTACACTGGTCTTCAGTGAACTCTGACCTGTTGCCAGTTTAAGGCACAGGCTGAGTAGTGAAATTCACATGCAGACTCTTTAGGAACCCTCAGAGAAACAACTGCTGGCAGAAGTATTTTTTGAGCAGCCATGGTATATACCCATAGTAAAGCATGTTGGGCTTGACCCATGGTTTAGAAGAATCTTAAGCAGGACGTTAGGAGACACTTACTACACATGGCACATTTAAAGTCCATATGCATCTTGGATATAGTTTGCAAAATCACCCTTTAACAAATGGAAATACAGTGTTCCTTACTCTGAGAGGCTTTTTCATTATTTTATTTTTTTCCCTTTGCAAAAAGCATTGTAAGATGATTGAGCAAAATAATCATACATAATTTGTTTGCAAAATTTATATTTCTAAGAATTATAAGGTCTAACATAAAGAAATAGTACACTTGAGCTTAAATTACATGTTTTCTATAAATACTATGCATGGCCCAGAATTTTACTTCAGTGATAAATTAGACTGTGAAGGAAGGAGGCACAAGCTACCTATCAAACCCATCCAGAATATACATATCCCTGTTCCTCTTTGTGATGCAGTGTCCATGTCACAGCAAATGACACAGAAGAACCAAGAAAGTAAAACTTGTCTTCTAATTTACTCACTCATTTTCTACCTTAACTTGTGCTGAGAAAATATAGCCTTGTCCCATAGCAAACTACAATGAGTAGCGCAAGATTGTTTGGCTGGTCCTGTACTTAAGGGACACCTAATAAATCAAATAAACTTGGGATCACCCCCAGGGAACTTGGCCACCAGGCTTGCATTTGTATCACCAATCTGCACTTCCAGCTTCAGATGGTAGCCCACAGGCAGGTGCTGCCTTGTGTGTTTCATCTCTTCATCATAACCAGTAAGGGTGACTCCTTCATAACTTAGATCACAACGACAAACACCTGCTTATCAAAAATTCCCATGTTGTATTCCCAAATAAACCACACTACAATGTAACCTGTCTTTATAGAGGTGAGTGAATGAGTTTCGTTTGGAATCAGTGATATGATAAAGTCTTTGTGGTTTTTGTTTGTTTGTTTGTTTGCTTGCTTGCTTTTTCGTTTTTGTGTGTATCTGTGTGTGTGTGTATGTTGCAGAGAAGATTCAAATCTGATACACTGTACAAAGTTTTTCAAATTTTATGATTAAGTTTGGTCAGGGAAACCTGTCTGTCCATCTATCTGCTTAGCGTAGATATGACATGTTTTCTAAAAGATGTTTTCCTTAATCTTCTACATTCTCTTTCCTGATTTCCTGTGTGTCTTCCCAGGGGGCTGCTTTTTTTTTTTTTTTCTTTTTTTTTCCCTCATGGAACTCACTTATTTGTTTGAGAATAACCTCTGGGGTTGAAGAAAATTGTATTTTATAATAAACACAAAAAACCTATAATCTTCAGATGCACACAAAGGATTCTTTTGACACACAGGTGAATGTATATGCTTCAAAAGTGCTTGTTCCAGATCTTTTTCTCCTGGTTCTGCAGGTATCAGCTGTTTGAAGTTATATACATAGAAAAAAAAAAAAAATATATATATATATATAAGTACATGAAAATCTCTAATATTATGTAAAGTTGTCAGATTTATGAGCTGCGGGGAAGAATGACTAGATAATATTCTCAAGTCATACCTTACAAGATTGTATATATATGAGTGGTTGATAGCTCTCAGTAGACTCAGGATGTGTTTTTTCACAAGCTTTACTTTACTTCCCTTTTTATTTTATTTTATTTTATTTTTTTTAACTGTCCCTTTAATTTACTGGGAAAAAATCTAAGGGGTTGGGTTTGGTTTGGTTTTGCTTGTTTTGTTTTGTTTTGTTTTGTTGTTTTGTTTTGTTTTGGACTACAATCATCAAGAACCTCCATGCCTTTTTTTTTAATCCTGTGTACGGTACCATAATTTATGAAAATATATCATAAGCATAGCTAACTTTCTCTGTAATCCTTAGTACAATTTTCTACAGTTCAGCTAAGTTCTGCTCTGAAGTCAAGTCAGTCATGTAACAACTGGGATGTTATTTTAAGATAGGATCTCCTATTTTATCTCACTTGGAAGATATTTTGAAGTAATCATCCACAGTATCATTACTTCCTTGAAAATGTAAAAAATAAGAAATGTAAAAAGGAGTACAAATAATACAAATTTGAAGGCCATGGAGATAAATAAATGCATACTCAGAGCTGGCAGGGTTTATTTTTCTTGTTTATTTATATGTTACAGTCAGTATAAGAACATATACTACTCAACAGCATCCCCTTATCTGTATACTTGAAGACTCAACATTCACTGCTTCCCCTGATTTGTCCTGCAGCCACTCATTGCCAGTTTTCTTTGCTGGTTTTGATGTCTAAAGCAGCTAGAGAATGTGTCTATACTTTCATAAGTCCCTTTATTTAGAGGATGTACAAAATATACAGGAAACAAAAGAAATAAGCAATGAAGAAAGAGGTCTGAACTAGTAACCAGGATTTTTATGAAAATCTCTCTGACAGGAGAAAAATAAGTGACTAGGAAAATAATAATAATAATAAAAAAAAAAAAAAGCAGTGTATGCCCAACTATGTGAGGATATTTTGGACTGCAGTAGTGTCAAAATTTTGAAGGGGCACCTGCCTTTCTTCTCCAAGCAGTGAATGCAAACCTAAATATATGTGTGAAACATACTTAGGAATATTTAAGCCTGTGAATGTGTTATATCTTTGTTTGTTGTTGTAATTTTTTGTTTATTTGCTTGTTTGTTGTTTTGTTTTGTTTTGTTTTTCTTTTAAGAACTGGAAAAGATTCAAGAAATTTATTCATGTGATCAATATATTCATTACAATGTTTGGAAATACACACACATACACAAACACACAATGTAAAATCTTTCAATCTCTAAGCAAAGATGATAAAAAAGATATTTAAGAGTCCTAACCTTTTGATAACGAACAAGTTTTTCCCAGAAGGTGTCATCTACAAGTCCAGAACTTGCACAGGAAAAAGCTGAGGTGCTAAGTCCACAGCAGTGAAGGAAACGATTTCTGCTAATTTTGGTTAATCAGACTCTAAATATCTTTGCTAAAGGTCTGTGGTAACATAAGAACTCAGAAATGAAGTCATGCACTTTTTCTCAGTTGTTTCTTGTATTCTCTTAAAAATTAGAGGTTTGATAGTAGAGTTCTTGTGCTGTTTGTAAATCAGGTTAATTTCTCTGAAAAAATATATATTTATTTTGCCTTTTAGAAAAAGATTTGTCTTTTTTTGTTAGTATTTCAACAAGAAAAACAAACAAACAACAACAAAAAATGCTTTGTTTTGACAAAGGCAAGATGGCATTTATGACTTAATGCTCTGCTATAGCAATTACAATGAATTAAATGATTTCAATGTAGAACATAATCCCTTCAGAACACAAGACTTAAGTGAATGGAAGATTTCTGTCTAACTTAAGAACCCAATAGGAACTGATAATTTTTTAGAAAGTAGGTCCCATGGATTACATGGATTATGAATGGAAGGAAACCATAGGTAACAGTTACTGGTTTGTGTTAGTTTATTTTAACTTTCATAATGTAAAAGAGATATGTGTATTGGTCCTAATAGTCTAGCGCTCTAACATTTTCTTTAAATGCACTAAAAGGTACAACTCATGAAGATGTAATTAATGATTGGAAGCTATGAAATCTTACCCAAAGCACGTGTATGTATATATACAAACTTTCATTTAAGATGATAGATTTTCTAAGGGAGAGCACAGGTGATAAAATTTCAGTTTATGTTGTTTTTCTTTCAGACAGAAGACCCCATCAACTAAATAGGGACAAATAGTTGTTCAAGCAAAGTGAGAAAATGATGTTATTTCCTGTTGTCTCAAAGCAGTAACTCAAGAGATTAGTAGACAATATGATGTAGTTCTGCAATACTTGTGAGACCACACCTCAACTATTGTTTCTTTGGGTCCCTCACTACAAGGATACTGAGTTGCTTGAGTTTGTGCAGGGAAAAGTAACAAAGCTGGTAAATGGATGAGAAAATAAATGATACATGCAGAGTCAGAGTGACTGAGAGAACTGAGATTGTTCTGTCTAGAAAAGAGGAGACTAAGTGGAGACCACATTATTCTCTACAACTACCTAAGTGGAGGTTGTACAGAAGAGGGTGTCAGCCTGTTTTTCTCAGGATACAAATGATAGGAAATCAGGAAATGTCCTCAAGTTGCATCAGCAGATGTTTAGATTGGATATCAGGAAGAATTTCTTCACAGAAAGAGTGGTTAGGCATTGGAACAGACTGGTCAGGGAAGTGGTGGAGTCACCATCCCTGGAGGTGGCAAGAAACGTGTGAACATGGCACTAAGTGACATGTTTACTGATGAGACTTAGTAGGTCAGGTTGATGGTTGGATTTGGTGATTTTGAGCATTTTTTTCCAATGTAGATGATCCTATGATTCTACCACCATGCTCAAGAAATCAGAATCACAACAAACATTAATTGGCCTGTTGTTTTCTGTGTGGTGAATATGGACCTAATCTAATCTCTCTAGAATCCCAAAGGTGTTGTAATAGGACATCAATTACCAATTTCTCCTACATTTGCAGTGGCAACAAACTATGTGTCACTAACAGTGACACATTCTCTGATTCTATGAACAGTCATGATGAAGTTTCCATGAGAATGTTAGGCTTTATCATGTACAGTGAATAAACAAATTTTGTGGGGGTAGTATTTGTTTTGTTTTGCTTTTCTTTTAATGTTGTATATGCATCTAAATTGTTTAAACATCTAGTGGAATAACAGTAGTGTTTTATCACAAAATTAGTTTATTCAATACCTACTCTTGTTGTTAAACCTGAGAAGTAACTTCTACTGTTTGAAAATCTGTTTGTATAATGATTGTGTAATTATAAAAATTAATTAGACTATAAAAATTGCAATATTTCCTAGTCAACCTGTGATTATAAAATCTGGAAGAGATGAAAAGAGAAATATTTTTTCAATATATAAAGCATTTGACAGGGAAAACAGAATCGTCAGATGCAAGTACAAAACATGACGAGGTAACACCATCCAGTGGTCAGCCCCTGCAGCTCATACACACAGCATTCTTAAGGAATTACACAAAAGACTACTTTTGTTTATTGCTTTTCTTTCAGGACTAAAAGTGATTGTGTTATTTTTCCCTTTTTTAAAAGGAGGTAGATTTTTAGTTACGGCACAGTCCAACATCATTACAGTAAAACATGAAAAGAAATAGGCAAACAGATTAGACTGATGCTTGTAATTACTACACTGTTGTGTTCCAACTGTATGTGACTTATCCTTTGATTTATATACACTTCTCTCTTCTTTAGAGTAAAGTTCATCTTGTTCAAAGCATCCTGCAATAAACTCCAATTTGCGTTAAAACTGGCAGCTTGAATAGATTTTCTCATGAAGCAAGTTAAAAATAAAAATATTTGGGGGGATTATTTTTCTCCAAATAGTAAGTAAATAGCTTTCATTAAATAGGCACTGGGAAGAAACTTAAGAAAGGACACTGTTCCTACTGGAACTACATTATTCTTAAATTTCTTGACTTGAAATAAACGTATATGTCCTGAGAAACTTCAGATTGTCATATTGTCATAAAGTCATACTATTGTAGCAGTACAAATTTGTATATGTGCCCCTAGTACTTATCAGGTAGTCTAAGTGTACTACTACCTATTTTCACAAACAGTAGCACAAATTTGTCTTTCCCATTCATCATATAATTTATTCACAGTTACCAAGTGCTATATTATCTGACATTAGAAACATTGGTGAAGTATAAGTTTTTGATCTTTTTTTTTTTCCTTTAAGAATATAAATATATCCATTGTTATTCAGAACTACTAATCTTCAGTCTAAATATTTTTGAACAAATGTTATTTAAGCTCTGTTACAATACTGTAGTCTGTTGTTGGGTTTATTTCTGAGGGCCTTCAGAAGGTGTGCTCATAATATTGACACCCTGAAGTTCAGACCTGTACTGACTGGACCAAAGTGAAAATTGATTTTTTTTTACTGTGCGACAGGCTATGAACACAATCATCTCTTTTCAATTTTTCATACATTTTCTACACCTCAGTGAATCTGTTTCAACTCCTTAACTCAATGCCTTAGACTACTAGTCTGTGAAAAACAAACAGAAAAACCCACCTTTGTATCAAATAAAATAAAATCATAATAATAATAATAATAATAAAGTTAAAATTACAGAAGAATACAATAATAGCCACATCTACTACTAAGGGTTCCACACTGTTATGTTCAGTGAATTCTCCTCGTTCATCTGCCAGGTTTCAGTTCTACCTTTCTGCTCGTGGTATAGCTATTGTGTTTTATAGTTATTCTTTTTGTATTATGGATACATATTCTCTAACCTTTTCTATATACTTTTTTCCAGTTTCTGATGGTCAGAAGTCATCTGACAGAAGATATCACAGAATCATAGAATCATCTAGGTTGGAAGAGACCTCCCTACATAGTTGCTTGATACAGCATCTCCCTAATTCTATGTAACTTTCTTCATTTGGTCAAAAGGAATACCTTCTTTTCTTTTTTCTCTTCTTTTCTTTCTTCTTTTCTCTTCTTTTCTTTTCTTTTCTTTTCTTTTCTTTTCTTTTCTTTTCTTTTCTTTTCTTTTCTTTTCTTTTCTTTTCTTTTCTTTTCTTTTCTTTTCTTTTCTTTTCTTTTCTTTTCTTTTCTTTTCTTTTCTTTTCTTTTCTTTTCTTTTCTTTTCTTTTTTCTTTTCTTTTCTCTTTTCTCTTCTTTTCTCTTCTTTTCTCTTCTTTTCTTTTCTTTTCTTTTCTTTTCTTTTCTTTTCTTTTCTTTTCTTTTCTTTTCTTTTCTTTTCTTTTCTTTTCTTTTCTTTTCTTTTCTTTTCTTTTCTTTTCTTTTCTTTTCTTTTCTTTTCTTTTCTTTTCTTTTCTTTTCTTTTCTTTTCTTTTCTTTTCTTTCTTTTCTTTTCTTTTCTTTTCTTTTCTTTTCTTTTCTTTTCTTTTCTTTTCTTTTCTTTTCTTTTCTTTTCTTTTCTTTTCTTTTCTTTTCTTTTCTGTCCCTGTCCTCCCCTCCCCTCCCCCTGTCCTCCCCTCCCCCTGTCCTCCCCTCCCCCTGTCCTCCCCTCCCCCTGTCCTCCCCTGTCCTCCCCTCCCCTCCCCTGTCCTCCCCTGTCCTCCCCTGTCCTCCCCTGTCCTCCCCTGTCCTCCCCTCCCCTGTCCTCCCCTCCCCTCCCCTCCCCTCCCCTCCCCTCCCCTCCCCTCCCCTCCCCTCCCCTCCCCTCCCCTCCCCTCCCCTCCCCTCCCCTCCCCTCCCTCCCCTTCCCTTCCCTTCCCTTCCCTTCCCTTCCCTTCCCTTCCCTTCCCTTCCCTTCCCTTCCCTTCCCTTCCCTTCCCTTCCCTTCCCTTCCCTTCCCTTCCCTTCCCTTCCCTTCCCTTCCCTTCCCTTCCCTTCCCTTCCCTTCCCTTCCCTTCCCTTCCCTTCCCTTCCCTTCCCTTCCCTTCCCTTCCCTTCCCTTCCCTTCCCTTCCCTTCCCTTCCCTTCCCTTCCCTTCCCTTCCCTTCCCTTCCCTTCCCTTCCCTTCCCTTCCCTTCCCTTCCCTTCCCTTCCCTTCCCTTCCCTTCCCTTCCCTTCCCTTCCCTTACCTTACCTTCCCTTCCCTTACCTTACCTTACCTTCCCTTACCTTCCCTTACCTTCCCTTACCTTCCCTTACCTTCCCTTACCTTCCCTTACCTTCCCTTACCTTCCCTTACCTTACCTTCCCTTACCTTTTCTCTTCCCTTCTCTTCCCTTCTCTTCCCTTCTCTTCCCTTCTCTTCTCTTCTTCCCTTCTCTTCCCTTCTCTTCCCTTCTCTTCCCTTCTCTTCTCTCTTCTCTTTTTTCCATTTACCCTTAATTTTCTGCTTGCTAGTGCGATTTAATCATAGCTACCAGCTCTGCAGTTCACATATATTGTCACAGGCTGTTAACCATATTTAAAGCAACAGCAGTCCATCAAAAAAACAAACAAACAACAACAACAAACAAACACAAATTCTGACTTTCAGACATAAGACATGGATGTATTTACTCGGCTAAGCAATGTTTCTGTCCACAGAATGCTCTGCCTTACTCAAGACGAGTAAGAATGAGTCTTCTTTTTACTTACTCAGCATGTATGCATAGTCTATATAATAATAATAATAAAATTAATATTAATAATAATAATAATAAAATTAATAATAATAATAATAATAAAATCAATTACAAAAGCAATTTGGAGGAGGTAAAAAGTAAAAGATTCTAGATTTTAGGTGATTAAATGTGAGGAAGCAACATGTCAATGTGAGGAAGCTACTTGTCAATTATCTCCTTTGATGGATTTTTAATCAATTTTTCTTTTCCAATGTGTTATTTATTTTTATGTCTTCATGTTGTTTATTAGCAGAGAAGCAAAAAATCATAAAAATTTAATTCATTACACCTACCCGTCTTGTCATCTTGAAAGATAATATTTAAAGCTTAACCGTTAGAAATATATATTCTCCCACATATTTCATCCAGTTTTTCATTTTCTCTTAGATATATGTTCTGTTAACTGGGAAACTCTTCTATACAGAATATATCAGAATTAATATCAACCTCTAGGTTATCTGCTTGTTGATTCTGTGTTCACAAATATTTGGGAACAAAAGTTTTCTGTGTTCTTCACAACGAATATGGTTCTGATATTGATGTGTTTATCTGTTGGGATTTACTCAGAAAAACAGTACTGTCTGAATACCTCAGTATCATAAAAAGTAAAGCTAAGAAAATTTGTTTCCTATGTATTTCTTTTTTTTCTAAATTTATACTTCTTCTCTAATTTTAGTGTTGTTTTATGGATCATCAGTGTTATATTCCCTAATCATGCTTACATAAATGTTTTACAGTATTTTTTTATTGTTCTTTGCATTGCGTCCATTCATTGTATATGATGTACATGCTGCACATGCCTTTCCATCGATATTTGCTGTTACTTCTTCATCATCAAGTTCAGCAGTATTATACTTCAGTCTTAATGTCCCATTGATTGCCACCTTTAATGTGCTTTTAGTGGGTTTTGTTTTATAAGCCCTCTCATATTTCTTCTGTTACTGTTCCTGATTTCACTGTCTTGTTTGACCCTTTTTCAATAGTTTTTTCAGTTTCTAGAATTTTAACGTTTTAATACCAGTCACCCAATCACACCCTTTTTTTCTGCTTTTAACTCCAGCATTAAACGTGAAAATTACCAGCATATGTTTGCATGTTCTTTTTTGTTTGTTTGTTTGTTTGTTTGTTTTCCATTATCTTAACTTCACCATAGACAAATTTGCCTGATCAGCAATTCATTTTCAGAGAATCTATGAATCTATGAGTTAGGTGGACATTTGAAAAAGGATCATTATGTAATCTCAGGTTTTAGGCTAACATTGTTTTTATTAGTAGAACATATTCCAGATATCTAGAAACATAGAATCACAGAATATCCTGAATTGGAAAGGACCCACAAGGATCATCAAGTCCAACTCCTGGCTCCTCACAGAAACACCCAAAAATAAAACCATATGTCTGAGAGTATTGCTCAATTGATTCAGGAACTCTGACAGGCTTGGTACCATTACCAATTCCCGGAGAACCTGTTCTAGTGCCCAGTCACCCTCCCAGTGAAGAACCTTTCTCTAACATGCTGTTCTTTTGGATCCTATCATTGGTTACCAGAGAGAAGAGATTATCAACTCCTGCTCCGGTTCCCCTCATGAGGAAGCTGCAGGTCATGATGAGCTTGCCACTCAGTCTCCTCTTTTCAGGGCTGAACAATCCAAGTGACTTGAGCATCTCCTCATATGTCTTGCCCTTGAGACTTCTCATCATCTCTGTAGCCTTCTTTTGGATGTTTTCTAATAGTTTTATGTCCTTCTTATATTGTGGCACCCAACTGAGGGGCCTGTAATTACCAGGGTCTTCTTTTTTGCCCTTCTTTAAAAATAGGACATTTGCAATTTCCAATCAAATGAGACCTTTCCCTGTTCCCAAGACCATTAAAAAAACAATTGAGAGATGCCTTGCAATGACATCAGCCAACTCTTTCTGTATCCTGGAATGAATTCCATTGAAACCTGTAGGCATATATGCGTCCAGATGGAGCAACAAATCCTACAAAGATTGTTCAAAGTTGGCTGGGAGTTTATCTTTATTGTAGTCATGGTTCTCCAACTCAAGGCACTGGGGGTGACAGAGCCCACCATTGGTGTTGAAGACAGCAGTGAAGAAGACATTAAACATCTCTGATTTTTCTATGTCCTTGTTTGTGAGGTGACTGTCCTCATCAAATAATGGACCAATCCTTTCTCTGCTGCTTCTTTTGCTGTTAACATATTTTTAAGAAACACTTTTTATTGTCCCCCACTTTACTGGTCAGCTTCAACTCTAACTGAGCCTTGGCTGCATGAATTTTCTCCCTACAATGGAAAACAGCACCTCTGTAGTCCTCCTGTGTCACCTGATTTTGATTCCAGTGTCCATACACTTTCCTTCTCCACCTAAGCTCTAGAAGAAGATCCCTGCTTAGCCAAGCACGACCTCTGTTCCACTTGCCTGACTTCCAACATTTTGGGATTGCCTGTTCCTGTGATTTTAAGAAATAGTACTTAAAAAGTGACCAGCATTGATGAACCCCAATACGTTCAAAAGCAGTTTTGCAGGAGACCTTACTATCTAGCTACTTGATCAGTCTGAAGTCTACTCCCACAATTACAGGGTTGAAATTTAGGTGGCAGATTTCCCCTGTCACCAAAGATTTTAAAATCGACTGCTTCATGGCCACTATAGCCAAGACCGCCACCAATCATCACTTCACCCACAAGACATTCTCTGTTCACAAGCAACAGATCTAGGAGGGCATCATTCCTCATCAGCTCCCATAGTACGTGTACCAAGAAGTTATCAGAAAGTTGTTTTAGGATTCTCTTGGACATGTTTGTATCAGCTGGGTGGTATTCACAGTTTACGTCTGCCAAACTGAAGTCACCTACAAGGGCAAGGGTGGCTGATCTAGAGGCATCTCTTAGTTTCTTAAAGAGCAATTCATTGGTGTCATCATCCTGGCTGGGTGGTCTACAGTAGACTCCCACAATGATATCCACTTTATTTGCTTGTCCCTTAATCCTTACCCAGAGGCTCTCAACTGTGTCATCATCACGTGCAAGCTCGGTACAGCCCAGCCCTTCCATTACATACAGCACCACTGCCTTGCCTCACCTGTGCTGCCTATCCCTTCTGAAGAGCCTGTAACCATACACTGTAACAAACCAGTCACAGGACTCTTCCCACCAGATTTTGCTTATGCCAATGATGTCGCAGCTTTGGGAGTGATCTAAGGCTTCTAGCTGCTCTTGCTTGTTCCTCATGCTGTATGCACTGGTGTAGAAACATTTCAAATGTGCTTCATTGTAACCAGCACCTGGTGGAGCAGGATGAAGGGTCTCACCAGCATGCATTCCCTTAAATTGCAGTATGGTGTGCCACAGCTTATCACAGGAGAACCTCTTGTTATCCCCTTCAAATCTAGTTTAAAGCTCTATTTACATACCCTGCTAACTCCTGCACAAAAATCCTTTTCCCCCGCTAAGAAAGGTGCATCCAATCAGGTACCAGCAGGCCTGGTGTTGTGTAGACCCTTCCATGGTAAAGAAACCCAAAATTCTGCCAGTGACACCAGCCTCAGAGCCAACTATTGATCAGCTGGGTTTGCCTGTTCCTTTCAGTATTGTTTCCTGATCCTGGAAGGATAGAGGAAAACACTGCCTGTGCCCCTGTTCATTTAACAAATTTCCCCAAAACCCTGAAGTCCCTTTTGATTGCCCTTTGATTGCCCTTGGACTTCTCTTTGTTATTTTATTGCTGCCAACATTAAAAATAATAATTAAAAAATAATTAAAAAAAAAAAAAAGGATAATAACCAGAGGGACATACCAAGCTGGTGAGTTTTCTAGCAACATCCCTTACCCAAGACCCAGGGATGCAGCAGACTTTCCTATGAGTTGGGTCTGTTCGGCATACCAGGCCCTCTGTTCCCCTCAGAAGGTAGTCAGTGACAGTAACCCTTCTTTGTTTCTTGATGGAGGTTGTTGTGATACGGGGGGTAGGCTGACTTGCCCTAGGTGACCCTACCAACCTGGCTTGACCTTCATCCTCATCATTGTTTGCCTGTTCATCAAGTTCCAGAGCCTCACAATTGTTGTGTAAGGGCACATGGGAAGGTGAGGTAGACAGGGAGGGGATTTGCCTGATGTCCAGAGTATAAACTTGCTTATATTCTCCCCCACCCTCACCTTCCATCTCTTAGGTCCCCTCCTACTGCCTGATAGAGAGAGGGTAGGGGATCCTTGATTTCTTGTGCCGTGGCTGGCTGACTCATCTGTTCCAGAGATAGTAGAGTATGGTTCCACCAGTTAATCTCATCTCCAGCTCCCTGATGGTCCTCATCCTGCCCACCTCTTCCCACAGCTCTGCCACAAGGCTGGGAAGTTCTTCTACCTGGAGCACACAACCCACAGGTGTACTCAACGCTGCTGTCAAACACGGACAGGAAGCTTGGACACAACCTGCAGCCTGAGACCTGGATGGCTCATGTCATGGTCCCAAGGGACCATGTTCCCTTGGGAGGTCTGTCTGTGTAGCTGCATCACTCCCTGTGGCTGGAGAGGCCACAGGAAATGCAGAGGACATGGCTTTTGCCTACCCTGGCCTCCAGGCTCCTAGTCGCTGTGCTCTCCAGGGCCAGTCTTTTTACTTGTGGGGGTGGCTGCCACTGCTGCTGGCCCTGCCGTGCCACCTCATCCATTCTCGCAAGGGATGGCACATATTGATGGCTCCCTCCACTCCCTGTGCAAGAACCCCCCTGCACACCAATATCACCCATTGTGCTCTAGAAAGTGCGTGCCCCAGAGCTGATCACCTTGATGTGTCAATCTGAACTGTTACTAAGACCTGCACAATGAATATCACAGAAACAGCAAACATTTTTGTGTACTGTGTTCTGGGAAACTTTATTTATTTATTTATTCCTTCAATATTTCTCCTGTAAACTCTGAGTACACAGTACTGTTTAGAGCAGAGGACTGGTCTTAAGAATGCTTTGAAGCTTAAATAATATTTCCACCTCAAATATTTGAAAGATATAAACACCAATGAGAGAAAAGAATCAGTTACTATACTGCCTTGGGTGGATAAATAAGTATTGAGATGGAATTAGGAAAAGAATGTTTAAGTTAAATAACAAGAAAACCTTTTTGTTGCTGAGAACCATTAGTTTATGAAATTGTTTCATAACTGTATTGGTTTTGGCTGGGATAGTGTTAATTTTCTTCCCAGTAGATGGTATAGTGCTGTTTTTTGGATTTTTAATTAAAACAATGTTGAAAACAAGCTGATGTTTTAGCTGTTGCAGAGCATTGCTCACACAAACCCAAGGACTTTTCAGCTGCCCTGCCAGCAAGGTGCTGTCCTGCCAGCAAGGAAGCTGAGGGTGCACCAGGAATTGGATGAGGACACAGCCAGGAGAGCTGGCCCAGACTGGCCAAAGGGATGTCACATGCCATGTGGTATCATGCTCAGCAATAAAAGTTGGGGTAAAGAGTGGGGAAGAGGGTGAGAGTTTTCAGAGTTGTGGTGTTTGTCTTCGTAATTAACCGCTACACATGATTAAGCCCCAATTTCCTGGATGCAGATGAACACCTGCCTGCTGATGGGAAGTAGCGAGTGAATACCTTGTTTTGCCATCCTGTGCACACAGCTCTTGCTTTCCCTAGTTTTCTCATGTTTACCTTTCTGATCCTCTTCCCCACCCCACTGGAGGGTGTCAAACAAGCAGCTGTGCAGTGCCTACTGGGGTTAACCCACAGTATTATCAAAAAAAGGTTAAAGAATTATTCTTTGAGACAATTAAAAATACAGCATGAAGAAATGTTGTAGAGTAGTTGCAATAAGTTACTGGAAGAAAAACAGACCAGGTGATAAGACAAATATTTTCCATCTTTACTTTTGTCTGCATTTTGTTGTTGTTGTTTGTTTGTTTGTTTGTTTGTTTGTTTCAGTATTGAGTATTTACTGCCAAGATGCTTTGGGGGAAAGCAACCAAGCTCAAATGATGTAGAGTCATTCATGGTTTTATAGTCACCAGACACTGTCATTAAGTTGCTAAGCTCTGTAACATTTTAGAGTCATTACCTCCTCTAATCAGTCATTATGTGACTGGTAAAGACCAGCCACATCATTAGTACTTAAATAGCGATTAGTATTTTAAATTTCATACTGCAGAATCAAAAATGCCCCTCATCCATAATTCAAAAGTGTAAGGACAGCAATTAATAGCTTGCAGTAGGCTTCTAATCCACAAGTTTCAGTGCCACATAGGATTTGAGGCCAATGTAATTCAAATGAGATTATGAGTAGTGTAACAATTGTGTCTGAACACAAGAGAAGTATAAGCCTTTCAGTTTGATTCTGAGGCAAAAAAAAAAAAAAAATGTTTACATGAGGATATAATTATTTTGTAAGATGACTATGGATCATTATTAATAGGACAATGAGACAACAAATTTGTCCTTGAGGATGCAACAGAGATTGGCATTTACAATATGTTTAGTGGCTGTCTGACAGAGCTTAATTCCATTTAGTCAGCTTTTACAAATAAATTCCTATGAATAAAAAGTTCTCTATAACAAGTCTAATCTATAAACTTTACAGTAGTTAAATATCTTTCTCAGCATGGGTCCTGGACAATTCTATTGACAAGGCAAACTGGTCTCATTCAATCGTTAATGGATACTTAGGGTATTTCATTCCCGGTATTCATCGTGCCTTTATTAAGCTACCAGGTATGCTGAACAGAAGGAAAAAGAATTAGTCTAAAGGATCAAATGTTTTTACAAAACTAAAATTATTAGATGATATGGCTAAAAGAAAAGTAGTGTAGTTATTTGGGACTTGAAGAGCATTAGCTGTTTGCACTGGAACAGTGAAATACTGTGAATCGGTGAATTATGCATGATATTACGCGTAGAGCCAAAGAACACTACTGTTATAACAGAGTCAAACAAATAATGATTAGTTACTCATTTAAAATAATTACCTATAATCAGAACTCACACAAAAATAGAAGGAAAAAAATAAAAAAGAAGACTTGTTCAACAGTGTTAAAATCATCTCTTAAAATGACACAACACAGGAAAATGGATTCAAAACTAACAAAAAAAATAATCTCAAGGCTTGTTTGCATTATAGAACATAAAGAATGAAGTATTTATGAACAAAAATAACAGATTGCATATTTTTATATAAGAATTTTGTTCCTTCAGGGACCATATATATATTTTGTCCATGAAAAGGATTTTAAATAAATCTTCATCAGTGAAGACAGATTCTATTTTCATTTGTATTATTAATACACAGTAATTCTCTTAAAACCGGTATTTTACTCATATTATAAAACTGGTTTAACTATTACATTGCCACGTCACAGACTCTGAATGCATGTATGTATGGACAAGACCTGGCAGCCTCAGTCATGGAAAAAACCCTTTGGAATTAGTATGTCTTTTAGATGACCTACTATGTCATCTGAGACTCTCTGCATATCTGCCCAGACAACTGTTTTGTTTGTTTGTTTGTTTTGTTTTGTTTTGTGCAAGGTTGCTGGAGGAATGCAGCCATTTGCATAAGAGTAATGAGTGTAAGGTCATGTGGACACTTCCACTTACTGGTTGAAGTGTCTCATTAAGTACTTCTCTCAGCTCAGAAATGCTATTCAGGATTCTTTTCCCATCTTATTTTATTTCAGATACTTTAATAATAATGTATTCTATCCACTAAAAACAATATTGATCCACAGACACTGAAAAATTAATAGTAACATGATGTTGGAATTTCAGATTTTAGCATTTTAAAACAATTTTATTGTTAAGGTTAAAATTAATGTAATTTTCCTGTGTTAGAAATTCAAGAAATGCAAACAATTTTAATGGAGACATGGAATCATAGAATGACTTGGGTTAGAAGGGACTTTAAAGATCATCCAGTTCCAACCCCCCTTACCATGGGCAGGGACACCTCCCACTAGACCAGGTTGCTCGAAGCTCCATCCAGACTGGTCTTGAACACTTTCAGGGATGGGGCATCCACAACTTCTCTGGGAAACCTATTCCTCTGCCACACCACCCTCATCATGAAAAATTTCTTCCCCATATCGAATCTAAAGCTACTCTCTTTCAGTTTGAAGCTGTTGCCTCTTATCCTGTTACTATAGATCCTGGCAAACAGTCTTTCTCCATTTTTCCTATAAACCCCCTTTACATATTGAAAGGCCACAATAGATCTTACTGGCACCTTCTGTTCTTCATAATGAACAACCCCAACGCTCTCATTCTTCATAGGAGAGGAGTTTCAGCCCTCTGATAATTTTCATGGCCCTCCTCTGGACCTGTTCTAACAGAGTCATTTTTCCTGTACTGGGGACTTCAGAACTGGATGCAATACTCCAAGTGAAGTCTCACCTCTCTCGACCTGCTAGCCACACCTCTGTTGATGTTGGATGTACTTAGTTTTGTGGGATGCAAGAACAAATTGCTGGCTTATAACTGATTTTTCATCTAGCAGTAACCCCAGGTTCTTCTCTGCTGGACTTCTTTTAAACCATTCATCACCCAGGCTGCACTGTTATTAGGGAGTACCCTGAATCAAGAGCCCTGAAACAACCTTACACTTAGTTTTGCTAAATTTCATGAGGTTCTCCTATACTTCAATCCTGTCAAGGTCCCTTTGAATTGCATTCCTTCCCATCTATATGTGGACTATACCACAAAACTTGGTGTTATCTGCAAAATTACTGAGGGTGTATTCGATCTTACGATCTATGTTATTGATGAAGATATTAAACAGTATTGGTCCAGCTATGGGCCCTTGGAGGACACGACTAGTTACTGATTTCCACTCAAACATTGAACCATTTAATAACTATCTGGATGTTGCCCTCCAGTTAATTCCTTATCCACCTAACAGTTCGTCCATCAAATCCATATCTCTCTAATTTAGTGCCAAGAATGCTGTGGGGGACCATACATACAAGATAATCAGTTGATCAGGCCTAGTAAACAAGGGTTTATGAAAGGCAGGTCCTGCTTGACTAACCCAATTTCCTTCTATGACAAGCTGACCCACCTAATGGATGAGGGAAAGGGTGTGGATGCTGTCTACCAATACTTTATTAAAGCCTTTGTCACTGTTGGGGGTCAGGTTGCTTGTTAGGAAAAGGTTCTTTACTGAGAGAGTGAGTAGGCACTGGAACACGCTTCCCAGGGAAGTGGTGTGGTGGTTTTACTTGGGTGGATAGCCAAGCCCCACCTCAGCCACTCTCTCACTTCCCCTCCTAAAAGGGAAAGGGGGATAAAGTACGATGCAAAGGGCTCAAGGGTTGAGATAAGGATGGGAAGATTGCTCAGCAATTATCATGTTGGGTAAAACAGACTCAGAGTACGGAGATAGTAAGATTTATTGCCTATAACTAACAAGCTAAAGAAGCGAGAAACAAAGGAAAGAAACCAAAAAAAACTTCTCCCTCTTCCACCTCCTCCCCCCAAGCGGCACAGGGGAAAGGGGGAATGGGTTCTGTGGTCAGTCTATAGCATTTCATCTCTGCCGCTCCTTCACGGTCATTCTCTGACCCTTCTCCATGTGGGGTCCCTCCCATAGGATGCAGTCCTTCCTGAAATGATCCTGTGGCGGCTTCCCACAAGCAGCAGCTCTTCAAGAACTGTCCCAAATATGGGTCCGTACCACAGGGTCCATCTGTCAGGAGCAAACTGCTCCAGCCTGGGTCCCCCACGGGTGGGCAGCAGCTCCTGACAGGTCACCTGCTCTGATATGGGCTCTTCTCTATGGACTACAGGTCCAACCAGGAATCTGCTCCAGCAGAGGTTCTCCACAGGCTGCAGTCTCCGTCAGTGCAGGTCCACCTGCTCCACTATGGTATCCTCCATGGACTGCAGTGTGGAAACCTGCTCCACCGTGGTACACCATGGGCTGCAGAGGGACAATCTGCTTCACCATGGTTCTCTCCACAGGCTGCAGGGGGACTCCAGCGCCATCTCCTGGAGCACCTCCTGCCCTCCTTCTTCACTGCTCTTGGTGTCTGCAGGGCTGTTCCTCACTCCTCTCTCTCTCCCAGCTGCTGTTGTGCAGCAGTTGTGTTTTTGTTGTTGTTGTTGCTGTTTGTTTGTTTGTTTTTTCCTCTGTCTTAAATATGCTATCACAGAGGCACAAACAACATCATTTATTTGCTCTTCTCCAGCCAACAGCAGAGCCCTCATCTAACGTGGTGAAGCTTCTGGATCCTTCTCGCAGAAGCCACCCCTATAGCCACCTGCTACCAAAACCTTGCCATGTAAACCCACTACAAGTGGTCACAGAACCAAGCTTGTTGGAGTTCCAAAACCATTTTGACAATGCTATCAGTCATCTGGTCTGATTTTTGGGTTGTCCTGTGTGGAGCCAGGGGTTGGACTTAATGATCCTTTTGTGTCCTTTCCAACTCAGGATATTTTATGGTTCGATCATTCTATACTGACACTTACTAATGTCTACTTAGACTTCATGAAAGCTTTTGACACTGTTTTCCAAAGAATTCTCCTGCAGAATCTGGCTGCTCATGGCTTG
Source organism: Anser anser (assembly GCF_964211835.1). Classification (NCBI taxonomy): domain Eukaryota; kingdom Metazoa; phylum Chordata; class Aves; order Anseriformes; family Anatidae; genus Anser; species Anser anser. The sequence continues at coordinate 26,411,077 of NC_139723.1, read as the reverse complement.
GATGGACATACACTTTGCTGTGTAAAGAACTGGCTGAGTGGCTGGGCCCAAAGAGCTGTGGTGAATGGATTTACATCCAGTTGGTGGCCAGTCACAAGTGGTCTCAGGGCTCAGTATTAGGGCAAGTTCTCTTCAAAAACTTTATCAATGATCTGGATGAATGGATCAAATACACCCTCAGTAAGTTTGCAGGTGACACCAAATTAGGCAGGAGTGTTTATCTTCTTGAGGGTAGGAAGGCTCTACAGAAGTATCTGCATAGGCTTCCACTGTCCCCTTATGCAGTCACTCCATTGTAGAAGGCCACCAGATTTGTCAGGCACAAATTGCCCTTGGTGAAATCATATTGGTTGTCTGTCATCACTTCCCTGTCTTCCATAAGTTTTTGACATAACTTCCAGGAATATCTGTTCCATGATCTTATCAAGCACTGAGGTGTGTTAGATTCATCAGTAGAACCCCGGGTACCTGAGAATACCGGATTATGTAGTTGTTAAGCTACTTTCTACCCTAATAGTCAGACAAAATCCCCAGTGACTAGAAAAAAGGCACCTACATTTTGGAAGTGTTATAATGAAGGCACTGGGATGGTTCTCATTGGATCCTACAGACTCATGTATATTCATGTTCATCGTGTGATCTCTCACCTGCTCGTCTTTTACAGTTATAGTGGCTTCTTTCACCCAATTCCTGACTTTACAGTTCAGGGATTTGGGGGATGTAAGAATAGTGATTAGTAGTGAAAACTGAGGGAAAAATATTACTGAGTACATCCGCCTTCTCTATATTTCTTGTCACTAGTACTCCTGTTTTATTTATCAGGGGACTGGGGGATGTACATATTCTTTACTCTTCCTTTTCTGACCAACACACCTGTTGAAGCCCGCTTTATTTATCCGGCTAACAAACGTGACGCACTTCTACAAGAAGGGCCGGAGGGTAGACCCGGGGAAATATAGGCCTGTTAGTTTGACCTCAGTGCCAGGGAAGCTCATGGAGCAGGTTATCTTAAGTGTCATCATGTGGCACTTACAGGGTAACCAGGCGATCAGGCCCAGTCAGCATGGGTTTATGAAAGGCAGGTCCTGCTTGACGAACCTGATCTCATTCTATGAAAAAATGACATGCTTAGTGGATGAGGGAAAGGCTGTGGATGCGGTCTTCAGCAGGGTTTTTGATACCATTTCCCACAACATTCTCCTCAAGAAACTGGCTGCTCATGGCTTGGAGTGGCATACGCTTCGTTGGGTTAAAAACTGGCTAGATAGCCAGGCCCAAAGAGTTGTGGTGAATGGAGCCAAATCCAGTTGGAGGCCAGTCACTAGTGGAGTCCCCCAGGGCTCAGTACTGGGGCCAGTCCTCTTTAATATCTTTATCAGTGATCTGGATGAGGGGATCGAGTGCACCCTCAGTAAGTTTGCAGACGACACCAAGTTAGGTGCATGTGTTGATCTGCTCGAGGGTAGGAAGGCTCTGCAGGAGGATCTGGATAGGCTGGAGCGATGGGCTGAGGTCAACTGTATGAAGTTCAACAAGGCCAAGTGCCAGGTCCTGCACCTGGGGCACAACAACCCCAAGCAGAGCTACAGGCTGGGAGATGTGTGGTTGGAAAGCTGTCTGGCAGAGAAGGACCTGGGAGTATTGGTTGATAGTCGGCTGAATATGAGCCAGCAGTGCGCTCAGGTGGCCAAGAAGGCCAACAGCATCCTGGCTTGTATAAGAAGCAGTGTGGCCAGCAGGTCTAAGGAAGTGATTGTCCCCCTGTACTCGGCTCTGGTGAGGCTGCACCTCGAGTACTGTGTTCAGTTTTGGGCCCCTCGCTACAAGAAGGACATGGAGGTGCTCAAGCGAGTCCAGAGAAGGGCAACAAAGCTGGTGAGGGGTCTGGAGAACAAGTCTTACGAGGAGCGGCTGAGGGAGCTGGCATTGTTCAGCCTGGAGAAAAGGAGGCTCAGAGGTGACCTTATCACTCTCTATAGGTACCTTAAAGGAGGCTGTAGCGAGGTGGGGGTTGGTCTATTCTCCCACGTGCCTGTTGACAGGACGAGGGGGATTGGGCTAAAGTTGCTCCAGGGGAGGTTTAGGTTGGTTATTAGGAAGAACTTCTTTACTGAAAGGGTTATTAGGCATTGGAATGTACTGCCCAGGGAAGCGGCTGAGTCACCATCCCTGGAGGTCTTTAAAAGACGTTTAGATGTAGCCCTTAGTGATATGGTTTAGTGTAGGACTTGTTAGTGTTAGGTCAGAGTTTGGACTAGGTGATCTTGGAGGTCTCTTCCAACCTAGATGATTCTGTGATTCTGTGATTATTTTTCACAGTCAGAGTTATAGTTGGTAATTTATTTTTTTTTGGGGGGGAGGGGAATATTAAGAGCTTTTATAGAAAAGATGAATGCTTTGAATATTCTAGTGTGCATTGACTATTTGTGTCTTTAGCATTGTTGTGGTTTAGCTCCAGCAGACAGCTAAGTACCACGCAGCTGCTTGCTCACTCTCCCAATGTGGAATAGAGAATGGAATTGGAAAGATAAAAGTGAGAAAACTCGTGGCTTGAGATAAAGACAGTTTACTAGATAAAGCAGAAGCTCTGTGAACAAGCAAAGCAAAACAAGGAATCTATTTGCTGCTTCCCATCAGCAGGCAGGTGTTCAGCCACTCCCAGGAAACCAGGGTTCAACACATAGAATAGTTTCTTGGGAGGACAAACACTATCACTCCAAATGCTCCCTCATTCCTACTTCTTTACCCCAGCTTTTATTGTTCAGCACGATGCCACATGATATAAGACATCCCTATGGCCAGCCTGGGTCAGCTGTTCTGGCTGTGTCCCATCCCAGCTCCTGGTACACACTCAGCCCCTTTGCTGGTGGGGCAGCATGAGAGGCTTAAAAGTCCTGGACTCTGTATAAAGACTGCTCTGCAACAACTGAAAACATTGGTGTGCTATCACCACTATTTTCATCATAAATCCAAAATACCATATTGTGTGAGCCTCTACAAAGACAAATAACTCTATCCCAGCCAAAACCATGACAACTGCCCACTGAAGTCAAAAATATTGTCCATAAAGCTTGAAGGATAGATCTCTGACACTTTATTTTATTTTTTTTGCTTTAAGGCCATGAAATTAATAATTGTCCTTCTCCCCTCTGAACTAGTCAGTGTCCTTGTCACAACACACAGGTCTCAGATATCAGATGGAATTTTTACATAGCACTTAAGAAAGGTAAAAGATACTAAGTATTAAGTAGTGCTTTTAATATACTGTATCATTTACAGATATATACTGTATATATATATTATATACATATATTATATATAACATACATATTATATATATTTTATATATACTTATATATATATTTTTTTTTTTTTCAGAAACCCTCAAAACTTTCTGGATAGTAGACAAGTATTTTTGCTGCAGTAAGCAAACCACCAGCTGTATCCTTGTTATCTGTCTTGATTGATGACATCCCACTTCCCATTTCCCCCTTTCCTGACTGCTAGGAATCTCTTTTGTATTTGACTTGAGCTGTCCTCTGAGAGCCACTTTTTCAGTATTCTGAAAGGTTTTTTTGCTATCTCTGGGATACTGCGCTGTTGAGGCTAATACTGTCTCTGGAAGACCTTGAAATTTTAAATCTAGCTTTGGTTGCATCAACATATTTTTGCTTGCTGAGAAATCTTGTTTCCTGAGCTGACAGAAGGATGCATAATGTATAGGTTGTTGAAAGTTCAGCAACCACAACGTCATATTACTGTAAATCTAGTCATTAGTTGGTCTCCCACTTTCAAAGTCAGAACTTTGGTTACAGTTGCAGTGCTCTTAAATCAGTGTGCACAGTTCTTAAGTTACTCCATAAACATTAGAATTTCACAGTCACCAAACTTCATGGCCACATTATGGAAAGAACTGAGAGTAATGTGCAAGGCAGCAGCCATAAAAATAAAGCAACAAAGAGTGTAACTTGAAACATAACACTGGACAGGCACTGTGAAGTTTCTTGGAGACAGTACAGTTAGTGATACATTAGTACACCGATAATACAATGTGACAAAAGCAATACAAGAACTGTGAAATATTAAGAAGTACTCTACCCTTTTGTCATTTTATTTCTAGAATAAGTTAGTATAGGACAGAATTCTGTATGAAATTTTATCTCATTGTTTATTTTGATTACAAACATTGGAAATCCTATTATATACTCTGAAAAACAGAATCAACATCAATATGTGGAAATGGTAGATAACCATTAAACAGGTGTTTGAGTTTAATTTTTAATTTTTTGTTTTTTAAGGTGTTTGATGATTAAACACTATGTTTGAAAAATATATATATATATATTTCCCTTTTGGGTTCTGTTTATAGGAATGAATTGTTAAAAATAGAAAATACAATGCCTACATGCAGAAATTGTTGTTATTTCTTTTTCTCATTGGGGGAGGGTGGGGTGCTGAAAGTGAGGGTTTCATTTTGAATTTGGGACTCTTTTCAGATTGAAAACAATAATTCTAGTCACTAAGCTTAAATATATATATTTAATGTATTTTAAATGTTTTATTTCATTTTTGAATGTGCTTTATATTTAGTAAGAATGAAAATGAAAACCTGGTATGGTCTTAATTAATTAATTAAATTATTTTAAAATTAACCATTTCCTTCTAAAAATACTTTAAAGCTTTTTATTTTATTTAATTAAAATTAAATAAATAAGTAAATAAATGCTCAGGTAACAAGTTCCAATGCAAAGTTTCCTTTTCAACAATCTAAATTCTAAAAAAAGAAAAAAAAATCAATCCTGACCACCTCTACTAATCATCATGTTAACTAATACATTGTTTATATAAATAAAGGTTGTGGCAAACTGAGGCTCCCTAGCAGAAATATCAATGTCATTTTTTTAAATTCTATTTCTGAAAATTCAAGGTAGACAGGGGCTCTTGACCCTCTGCAGAATTTTCAGGATGCTGAAATGTGAACAGGTTAGTAGTGGATCCATGGGCACCTTCAGGATTTTAACATAGATATTGTTTTGCATCAGCAGTTGTTGTTTCAGTATGATCCCAGGAAGAAAGGCATTCAAACTCTTTAAAGTACTATTTGACTGCTATTTATTAGAGCTAACACTATAAAGAAAGAGAGCAGAGATAACCCTAGGTATTTTCTAAAGAAAATTAGGCAGGGCTGGAGAGATTTTTCAGCAACCTGATATTGTGGAAGACATCCCTGTTCATGGTGGAGGGGTTGAACTAGCCGATCTTTAAGGGTCTCTTCCAACCTAAATCATTCTGTGATTCTTTGTGCCGTTCCAAGATGCTGAAGTGGTGAATTCACTGTGTCTTGTAAACCCTCCCAGTATAAGAGAGACACGGACATACTGGAGAAAGTCTAACAGAGGATCACAGAAATGATTGAGGGGACTGAAGCACCTCTCTTGTGAAGAGAAGCTGACAGAACTGGGATTGCTGAGCCTGGAGAAGGGGAGGTTCAGGGGCAATCTTATCAATCAATGTATATAAATACTTAACAGGAAGACGCAAAGAGGACAGAGCCAGGCTCTTTTCAGTGGTGCACAATGCCAGACAAGAGGCAATGGGCACAAACTGGAACACAGGAGGTACCACCTAAACATCAGTAAACAGTTCTTTACTGTGTAGGTGATGGAGCACTGGCACAGATTGCCCAGAGAGGTTGTGCAATCTGTCTACTTAGAGATCTTCAAAAGCTGTCTCTACATGGTCCTGGGCAACACGTTCTAGGTGTCCCTGACTGAGAAGGGGGGTTGGCCCAGATGACCTCCAAAGGTTTCCCAATCTTAACCATTCTGTGATTCTGTGAATGTAATCTTTAGTCACACACTCATCTGCAATGGTTCTCTATCAGCAAGGCAGGTAGGTTTTATGGAATATCTATTTTTAAAAAACATTTAATTTTCTCGCTGGCATCTTGCAGACTGTTGCAGTGCATCATGATTTCCAGCATAATGCTAGCATCCAAAAACAGCATATAACATTGTACTGTGTATAATAGTACAATATTTATAGTACTATTGAAACACTTGTGTTGTAGAACAGGATGATAATATCAAGTACTAAAAAAATTTACCAAAGTTCAGAAACACTTAGGAGGTGGGGAGGGAAAAAATATTGAACTTTAATTATACTGGATTGTTCACCCCACCTTTGAAAAAAATATCCTGTTTTAATAGGTTACTCTGTAACCTTTGAAAAGCATACTGTTAAACATTTTGTGTTTCATTTTTCCATTTAATTTTTCAGAGCACATTATTTTATTTACTTCTGAAACTACTGCAAGGATTAAACTGTTCATTTTGTCCAAATAGTTCAACATGCTGGAAAAATACAAAGTAATATTAATACATCTATTCTCACTGATGTATATACCACCATAAAACAGGAGAACATAGTTTTTTATTATTGTTTTAAAACTTACAAAACAAGAAATATTTGCACAATGCAAATTTCTTACTCAGAAAAAACATTCATTCACTTGCATATCACTGCTTGAATTACAAGAAAGTCTTTCCAAAAAGAACAAATGCTAATTTCAAAGGCAACTGTTAAAAAGCCAGCAATGAAATTTCTGATTTTCAGCCAAAACTTAGTGAATACCTGCTGCCTGGGAGGTCTGTCCCTATAAGAAACCCTAAATATTAAACAAAGATTGGAAGTGCCATTCCCAGCTGAATGCAACAACCTGTTAATAGCTAAATGTATAAAATAATATCATAGAATCACAGAATGTCTAGGGTTGGAAGGGACCTTAAAGATCATCTAGTTCCAAGCCCCCAGCCAAGGACAGGGATGCCACCCACTAGATCAGGTTGCCCATCCAACCTGGCTCTGAACACTTCCAGGGATGGAGCATCCACAGCTTTTCTGGGCAACCTGGTCAAGTGTCTCACCACCCTCTGAGTATAGCTAGGTAATATATGAAGTAAAACGTTCAGGAAACACAAGACATAATGAACATTCTGAACAGGCTAATATGCATAGATACCTTCATTTCTCACTGAAGTTTTAAATAGCTATAACTATGTTTTGACTTGGTGGATAAAATGTGCTTAATTCTTTAATACATTTGTAAGTGAAAAACAACCTTTTAAAGGAGAATTTTTCATTATTTTTCTTCTTTAAAAAAAATGAATTTAAGATTAAGGCTAACTTACTGAAGCCCTATAAAACATGAGAAGAGTCCGATTCTTTTTAAGTGCAATGCATTAAATTTTGAAAATATGTATTTTTCTTGTAACATTCTATCCAGAGAAGACAGTGAAGCAGCTTTCACCAACTGATGGATGTTCATAAAGGAAGTTTTGCACAGAGATTATTAAAATTCAGGGACAGACACTTTAGTGAGTTCTACCAAATCACAATTTGCAAATCGCAGTCTGGAACTAACATTTCCAGAGGGCACAGCACATTTTATGAGACCCTGTTTAGTCCTGGATCACTGAATCTTTATAAATGAAATAAGATTCTTTTTAAATAAAATTTCAAAAAATGTACAAAATCTCACAATTTGAGAAAGAATTTGACTTACGAGCTTATTATGTTATATAAGAGTTTAGTTGTAAAAGTATTATTTTAAATTATTCAGTATTTAAATTACTCAAATGTACAAGTAAATCTTATGGCAGAAAAGAAAACTCCTCCTTTTATTTATAATCTGATTTCTTTTGAGCTTTTTACTCTCATATTCCTACCACCGCCACCACATTTTATTTTATTTTATTTTATTTTATTTTATTTTGTTTTGTTTTGTTTTGTTTTGTTTTATTTATTTTATTTTTATTTATTTATTTATTTATTTATTTATTCTTATTTTTTTTCTGGGAACTGAGGTGCTTCCCAGATCATAATAAACATCCCATATAAATAAAAGTAACAAATGAAAGTTTCATCTAGTTTTAGGAAATAGAATGCTCAGGGGAGGATCAGTCATGTTGGCATACGAAGAGACGAAGAGTAATTTACCACGTTGGGAAGCTATGTTTACAATACCCTTTTGAAATACTGCATATAAAAATAATTTCTTTATCATGGTGTTAACTGTAAATCTCCCCATATCTCTTTTTTTTCATATAATTCTGTTCAAATAGCCAGACAAAGAGGATATTTGATCTTATTCTCAAAAGGAAAATGGTGATCTATTTACTCAGCAGTATAAAGTGACATACCTGTGTACATGTGATTGGTCATTTCAACCTGTCTTTGCAAACTCAGCAGTCGAAATACTTTCTGTGTAAAGAAATGTACCTCAGTTATACTTCACCGAGACATGAAAACAAGGAGATTTTCCTTGGCTCGTTACAGATGAATTTATTGATTCATACCAATGGTAACAGAACTATGTTTTCATAACTTGACATATCTTAAATACATCTAACTCACTTTTTTTTTTTTTTTTTTTTTACTACACACTAGACCAGAAAAGTGTATGTACTGAAAGCAATTTTAAGAGGTCTCAAATATCCGATGAGATTCCTTCATGCCTTCGCAATCATAATGTCACCTTTTCTGCAATGAGAATCAAAAGACTTCCCTTTGCAATAGGAGGAAATGAGAAGAACAAGCAAACTCCAACTGGACTGAAAATATAAGAGACAGAGTGACACACCAGCTCACACTTTTACAGGAAATACCGATACTTTTTCGAGGGGTTAGGGTGGGAAGGAGATTCATTAAACAACAATAACTTAGCAATCATGTTAATTTACTGGTAAAATTGCCTTTTTTTTTTTTTTTTAATATTACTATTGTCAGAAGTGCCTGCTATCTCATGTAGATGCAGTATTGATCTGTTGCTGATGTTCTCTGAGCAGCCAAAGGGGAACCACATTACCAGTTACAAACTCCATCTATCATAGTCTCCTTAATAAAAGCACTTAAACGATCTCTCTTGGTATTAACTTATATTGTATCTCTGGATAGAATCCAAGATTGAAGTGAAAAGGGTCCTTTTGAAAGAGTAGTTTTGTGGCCACTGTGATCATTACTTTTACTTTGTAGGATAACATTCTCTTACCCTGGACCAAACTGTGTCTCGATGTGTAGAACGTGATGTGTCTGTATGTAGCATATCTTTGAAGGTCATGATGTTTGCATAAGTACCAGAGAACATATATACTTTACTAGAAAACATTTTTAAGCTATGTCAGACATCATATTTTGTTCAATGACATGATTTAAATACCAAATTAACACTTGTAGAGATATCTATATGAATATTACAAAGTCATTATGTTGGCAACTCCATATATAGTGTATAAGTCCATTCAAATAAAGACTGTACAGACAGCTGATTCCATTAGTTGGTATTTTAAAATCAATTTTTTAAGGTTTAAAATTCAACTTCCATGAATACCTACAACACTTATTGTAGCCTCTTTTACCTTTATTATATGGGATTATTTATTTATTTATTTATTTATTTGAATAACATTTCATTGCTGGAGATTCTGGAAGATCTTGAGACCAACTCCTCTTGTCCTTATGGGGGATTTCAACTTGCCAGACATCAACGGGGATCACCATACAGCTGACATGAGCAAGTCCAGGAGGTTCATAAAGCACCTAGACGGTAACTTCTTGGTGCACGTGCTAAGTGAGCCAACTAGGAAAGGTGTCCTCCTAGATCTGTTGCTGGAGAACAGAGAGGGTCTTGTGGGAGACGTGGCAATTGGCGGCTGTCTCGGTCGTAGTGACCATGAAGTCGTTGAGTTTAGAATTTATGGTGACAGAAGGAAAACTGTCACCAAAACTTCAGGCCTGGATATGGGGAAAGCAGACTTCAGGCTCCTCAGGGAACTAGTCAGCAAAATTGCTTTTGAAGGCATTGGCGTCCATCAGTGGTGGTCAATCTTTAAGCACTGCCTCCTAAAAGCACAAGATCAGGAATTCCAAAATATCAGAAGTCAGGCAAGTGGGGCAGAAGGCCGGCCTGGTTGACCAGGGATCTTCTACCGGAGCTTAGGCGAAAAAAGAAAGTGTACGGCTGCTGGAGGGTCAGGTGACGAGGAAGGAATACAGGGATGCTGTTCATGTTTGTAAGGAGAAAATTCGTGTGGCCAAAGCCCAAATAGAGTTGAAGCTGGCCATGTCTGTGGGAGACAATAAAAAAGGTTTTTTAGATATGTGAACAGAAAAAGGAGAACCAAAAAAAAACATAGGTCCGCTACTAGATGGGGAAGGTCTCCTCACAGACAATGACATAGGCAAAGCAGAGACATTTAACGCCTTCTTCGCCTCTGTCTTCAATACTGATGATGGGCTTCAGGACCCAGGGTACCCTGAGCTGGAGGACTGTAGGAATGCCAAACTCCCAACCGACCCTTAATGTGTGTGGGACTTGCTGCTCCACCTGGATCCATACAAGTCCATGGGTCCAGACGAGATTCATCCCAGGGTGCTTAAAGAGCTGGCTGACGTCATTGCAGGACCTCTCTCAATTATTTTTCACTGATCTTGGGAATCTGGAGAGGTCCCATTGGACTGGAAGCTGGCAAATGTTGTGCCAATTTTCAAGAAGGGTAAGAAAGAAGACCCTAGCAATTACAGGCCTGTCAGTCTCACGTCAGTGCCTGGTAAAATTATGGAGAGAATTATCCTTGAAGTTATTCAAGTGCACCTGGGGGACAACGCAGTCATTGGTCCCAGCCAACATGGGTTCATGAGGGGCAGGTCCTGCCTAACAAATTTGATTTCTTTTTATGATAAGATCACCCATCTAGATGATCAAGGGAAACCAGCTGATGTAATCTTTTTGGACTTCAGCATAGCTTTTGACGTGGTTTCCCATGGGATCCCACTGGACAAAATATCCAGTATACAGCTAAACAAAAACATCATATGATGGGTGAGCAATTGGCTGACGGGCAGGGCTCAAAAGGTTGTGGTAAATGGGGGCCACATCTGGCTGGCAGATGGTCACAAGTGGGGTCCCTCAAGGCTCCTTTTTAGGGCCAGTCCTCTTCCATGTTTTTATAAATGATTTGGATATAGGACTAGAAGGTGTTTTGAGCAAATATGCCGACGACACCGGAGGAGTTGAGGACTCGGATGAGGGTGGAAAGGCCTTGCAGAGAGATCTGGACAGATTGGAGAGCTGGGCGATCACGAACCACATGAAGTTTAACAAAAGCAAGTGCCAGGTCCTGCACCTGGGATGGGGCAACCCTGGGTATACATACAGACTGGGTGATGAGACGCTGGAGAGCAGCCCCGCAGAGAGGGATCTGGGGGCTGTGGTTGACAGCAAGCTGAATGTGAGCCAGCAGTGTGCCCTGGCAGCCAGGAGGGCCAACCGTATCCTGGGATGCATCAAGCACGGCACTGCTAGTTGGTCGAGGGAAGTGATTGTCCTGCTCTACTCTGCGCTGGTGAGGCCTCACCTCAAGAACTGTGTGCAGTTCTGGGCACCGCAGTACAAAAAGGACGTGAAACTGTTGGAGAGTGTCCAGAGGAGGGTGACAAAGATGGTGAAGGGCCTAGAGGGGAGGACATATGAGGAGCGGCTGAGGTCACTGGGCCTGTTCAGCCTAGAGAAGAGGAGGCTGAGGGGTGATCTCATCGCAGTCTACAACTTCCTCGCGAGGGGGAGTGGAGAGGCAGGTGACCTATTCTCCGTAATCACCAGTGATAGGACCCGTGGGAATGGAGTCAAGCTGAAGCAGGGGAAGTTTAGGCTAGACATCAGGAAGAGGTTCTTCACCGAGAGGGTGGTCGCACACTGGAACAGGCTACCCAGGGATGTAGTCACTGCACCAAGCCTGTCTGAATTTAAGAAGCGATTGACTGTGCACTTAGTCACATGGTCTAAACTTTTGGGCAGACCTGTGCGGTGCCAGGAGTTGGACTTGATGATCCTTATGGGTCCCTTCCAACTCGGGATATTCTATGATTCTATGATTCTATGATCTGATGTTCTACAAACCTCAGCAAATAACACAGTTAATGTCAAAAAAAAATCAGTACAAGACAGAAAGCACACCACTGAATTGTAATAACACAACACACAATTAAAAAAATATTTACTATCAATTAATATTTTCTGTTTGTTTTTCAAAAACAAACAAGTAAACAACAACAACAACAACAACAAAAAAAAGGAGTTTCTATTTCAAATGTGAAATTAGCCATCCTGACCTAAAATACAAGTGAAGATGGAGTAGTGCTCTACCGATGTGTTAATGAAGTTCACTCCAGTCAAGCCTTCACTAGTTATACAAAAGCTTTACCATTTTTACAATCTTACATTGTTCCTTAATTCAGTAACAAGAATAAAAGTGAAATTACTTGCAGTTTTAAGCTGGGGGGGGGGGGGGAGGGGGGGGAGGAGAGAGAGGAGGAGGAGGGAGGGAGGAATCCTTCCTTTTTTCAGTAACTGCAAACTATGAATAGATAGGATTTATTTTCAACATCGCGTTCCTTTAAATCTGTAAGGGTCATGTTTATCTCCAAACCCAAACTGTGTTATGGGTCAGAGCTGAGAGCAACAAAAAACGCATTTAAAACACTCCTTCTCCTTGATACTATTTTGTCCTTGTTTTGACACGATGTTTATTGCTAAATGAATCATTCATGTGCATGTATGGAGTGAGTACAAAACCATGACTTAACCCTAGACCCCCAAGGAAGCAGGAGACTACATTTGTTGCCCCTAAGGAGTCTGTCCAGTCTCAGCCTAACTCTCTGGGAGACATAAAATAAAAGAAGAATCCAAGTTACATGTAATCATCCCTTTGGAACTTCAGTGGCCCTATGCCAAATTATAACACATCTTCCTTATATTTCAGCAAGATGTTTGTCTCCTGTTAACAACTTTTGGACATGGAAGAATAGAAGACCATTAATATTAGTAGTACTTTAACTGATAATTTCTGTTATTTTTCCCGTTGTAATACACTGTATATGTAATTGTTATTTTTTTTTTTTAAGGCAGATATAAAAATGTGCAAAGGTCAGAATGCAATTTTCTACAATTCCTCTTAAAAAAAAACTCCTTAATATATGAAACAATGAAAATAATGAAACGCATCATTAAACAAGACTGTCTTCAGGATCTAATTCAAATAATTCTTTAGAAAGTGAGTAATTTAGCTTGGTTCCTTGGTTTAAACATAAAAATAATTTATTATATTTATTTTACACTCTTTTATATACTGTTTTTCAATTTGGTAAAATGAAGTAGCAATAGATACATACATTTTAGTATATATGTACAAACACACATACTTGTATAATCTCTGACCTAAAATCATATCTCAAAAGTAATTAATTACTTTTTCTTTCAATCTGCATTATTTTATTAACTGAGGTGATATTTTAATACTGAAATTCATAGTATACATATTTCTGTTCAAGTCACTTGCAAAATGGCACAAAACATACGTTTTTTTAATGTAGAAGATAAGAATGTTCAATGTTCCTGAGACACTTTGGCTAAAATTCTGCCACCATATTAAAGTGTGGCATATTAATATACCTCCTCCTGATACAGTTCACGTTACTATGTAGTCACTTGCTGTTCATTTGCAAGACTGATAAAAATAAGAATAAATTCTGAATTAGAATTAAAATAAAGAAATGCACATAATAAATAGCTGCATGCAATGGAAGTCAGTATTTGGCCCACAATTAATAAATTTTGCACTCAGAGCCATAAATGTGTAAGGAGCACAGCCAAAGAGAATACTGCAAAAAAGAGCTAGATACAGAAATTACCTGGCATGAACACAGGAGGAAAGAATGGAGTTGGATATCCAGAAAATCTTGAGCATTTAATCAAGGGTTTTTTTTCTACTACATATTTATTGCAGTTTGCTCAACTCCTTTGTAAGCAGCAAAATTGGACTGAAAATATATATATATATATGTTTTTGTTTGGCTGGTTTGTTGGTTTGGTTTTGGTTGATCATTTCTACTATTTGCTCCAGCCTTTCTCTGTTACCTTTTAAGACACTGCCTTCAGACCCTCTCTGAAGCTCTGCTCCAGGTACCCAGGTAACTAGTTACAGAACTCTCTCTTTCTAAACATTTTCTGCTGTCATTTACTTCCTGCTCTGAAGCTCTTTTTTCCTTTTGTTTTCCTTCTAATTTCTTTTTATTTAGTATATTGTTTCCTTGCTGATTGCTCATTGGTTCTTGGTCCAAACCGAATCTCATCCCAAGCACACACAGAAAATCTTTCAAGCCATCATTCACTACTGTGTGCTATCATTATCCCCACACTCCATCATGCATGCTTTTCTTTCAATATCACAGTATAAATTATTTCACACAGAAAACAAGAAACTGATATGTGATCATACAGTACCTGGAAAGCTGCTAGTTGTTTTGTTGTTGTTGTTTTAATTAAAGTTAAAATAAATTCAATTTAAATGGCAAGTACTTGATACTTTCATTTTTACTCTAAAAAAAATACTGAATATTTATGGCAAGTTTCTGAGTTTTACTAATTTCTACATGTCAATGAGATAGTTGTTCTAACTGTATCTGACAAGTCTTCCTCAGCACACATAAAGCATATTTATAGTCATGCACTCTGCCAGCACTGTTCTTCTATGCACTTCAAAACCATAAGAAATTAGAGACTACCATTTTTTAAAAACTTGACTACAATAAAAACTCTAGTGCTGGTGAAAAGTTTCAAAGTAACTTAATTTCAGCAGATGGAATAGTTGTCCAGCTGCCATTTTGTGTATTCTCTATTTAAAAGATCTTAAGGATATATACTAGTAGTAGCCAAATGAAGTACTGCCTGAATTTATGTTACTTTTCTACCTTTGCTGCTGAACATTTTAAATAATGTCTTACAGTGCAGATCTACAGCAGGAAGCTTAATAGGGATGCTGTTTCCATAACAACAAATAGGATTTGAACAAAAACACAATGCTCAATGGTTACTGTTCTTCATAGCACATAAAAGCAGTTATTCAAAATTACAAGCAGTGTGACATTGAAAAAATGAATTAAGGCAGAGGATGCTAACAATTTTGTTCCATATTTAGTAGATGTTTAACTTATAAATAATAGAGGGGCAGATACAAGAAACCAGAAATTTACTGTATTGTGCAGGTCAAGCTAAATCATGACCCAGTAAAGGAAAAGGTTTTTGTTGTTGTTCATTTTTTTTCATTATTGTTTTGTTTTGTCTTGTTTTCCTCGAGGTACACAGAAATTTTAAAAAGTAATGGTAGGACAAGTCACAGAAATAAATCATCCAGTTAGATATAAATTGGTTCACAATATGAATGAATAAAAGGTTTAATTCTGCCTTCAGTGAGTCTTTATTTTTACCTTTGTAATTTAAAGTTATTTTTTATACTTTCTATTTTTATGATTTTCATCAACTATATCATATTTTTAACACTTTTCTTTTTATTCTAACAATGACATTTCCTACTGCTTTATTTTATTTTATGTTATTATTTTATTTTATTTTACCTCTGGAATAGGTATTTTTCCTTTCTTCCCAAAAATAAAATTTATGTTTATATCTTCATATAATAATACTTCATATTGAGCTGTGATGATATTAAATGAATATACGAATATTTCAGCACCATATGCAGTGTTTCTACTTCTTTGTTGTTTTTTTTTTTTCAGGGAATAAATTTATTTTTAATTGGTAAATAAAACGTCACGCAGAAACTGCTCTGTGGTATAACCTTTTTTATATTTTATATATAATGCTCAGGTCAGATGGAAACTGAGTTTAACAATTTAGTAAGATTTGACTCATTAGACATTTCCCAGTGTAGATTTTGGAAATGTAGCCTACCTGGATGATTCTAATGTCATACTGATAAAACAGAACTTAGGTAGCCATATTCTTAGTGACATTTGAGAGCAGTTTGATATGAAAAAGAAAATATTCAGAATCTGTTCAGTTAAGAGAAATGTCCGCCACTCATGCCACTTTAAATTTTAAGTGTCTATTTTGGGCTCTGATTTCACCTGGTCATGATGGGTAAGACGAAACTGACCATTTTACACAAGTAACCTGTTCACACATGGGGTACAAATGCCAGGAAACAAGCGCATTTTTAGAAACAAAACAGAAATAGAAGCTCTTAGAAATTGCAATGGCATCTTTTAACACTAACTCGGACTGATCTATTCCCACTGGACTTCTACTGTCTAAACTATATTTTGCAATGAAAAGACAGAACCATTACTGACTTCTGCCTTGTTTTCTGCACTCACAGTATCACATAACTCGTATAAAAGAACTTTTTGATATCTAAACAGTATAATAGTTATTGATGTTCCTGTCAACACAGTATGGAGCTCTCATAATTGCACAAGAGCAGATAATCAGGAAATTAGAATTAAGAAAAAATTGAAAAGGTACCATGCCCGGATTAATTACATTCCCAGATTCTAAAAGAAATAGTGATAAGAATAAAAAGGCATCTGGTTTTGAATTGTGGAGTGGTTATAAACAGGCAATGAACTGTATGCATGGGAATTGAATGTTGTGAGAGATATCACGAGAGTATCTTCACTTAAGAAATGGATCGATGTACTTATGAGACATATGCCAGTGGTATGAATGACCATATGAAAAGCCTGAAACATTTAGAAGTGTATTATTTACTGTATGTATCCCAAGTTTCAGATTTTTACCATAATTCTCTGATTTTAACAAGGCAGTTTACAGCTTACCACATTACACAATGTTTGCAAAAAACAAATGTCTGACATTAAAAGAATTGACAGTGGTAAGTTCATATTGAATTTGAAGTAAATGATTACTCTGTAAATGTGAAAACTGATGATTAAGTACTGGCAAGACGTGTCTCCGTTGTATATCTCTCACTTCCAGATTATGTGAAATTTAAAACAAATATAAGAACAATTTTGGCATTAACAAAAGCTTATAATTTGACATGACCTATTTAAAACAGAAAAATAAAAAAAGGCAATTAGTAAATACTCAGCAAAATATTGAAGATTGCTTAATAAACACAGCAAAGTTTGTATACATTAAGCATGAAAAAAAGAAAGCTGTAATAGCTACTTTTAGCACATAATATGTGCAAATGTAAAATAAATAAATAAATAAATAAATAAGATATTAAGTTTAGTCTTAATTTCTATCTGCATTTTGTTCATTTCCAGAAAAACAGTAATAGTAGAAACAAAACCAAACCAACAAACAACAAAAGCCTCCAAAAGTCACAGACCTGAAGGCAATAACTAATACCTTTAATTTCTTTTATAAGAAACAGGAAAAGCAGCCACAAGATTTGAAATATGTGAAATATGCCTCTATCAAAATAAAATTATTTGATAATCTGCTACGTAGAGATTGAGCTAATCAAAGAGCTGCATGGCTTTGAGAACATTTCCTGGAGGAATATAGTACATGTAGAAAATGGGGTGCCCTGGCAAGGAACCTATCTCCAAATTACAACAGCTGAAATACAAAACCAACAACAACAGTACACAAAAACTAACAAAAAAACAACAACGACAGAAAAAATGGAAAACTGCAATTATCTACAGAATGGCAATTTCAGAAAAAAAAACGTTAGCTGTATAACAGCAGTTATGCAAGATGGTCAGCAAAAATAAAATATTGTATGAAGGTAGAATTTCACTCAACGATAATGCAGTTACTCAAGAGTGTGAGATATTTCTGTTAGATACTCAAAATATACACAAGTTTTAATCAATGCTGAATTGACCAAGACAGAATTCCTGTTTTCGCTTAATCAGATGAAATAGAAAATGTTAATACCTGATCCTGTATAAGTTCATTCTGATGAAACAAAACAAAATCTCTCAACAAAATCACTACAGATCACATACACTTACTTTGACAGGTAACTAAGGTTAAACACAAGAGATAAAAAATATTCTTAATTAAATGACTGTAATAATTAATTGCTAATATAACATCGACTTCCATTTGTCCCCTGCAAATAAAGAACAACTTCTTCTTATGTAAAAAATAAATAAATAATGAATGCACAAGATCAGTTATATCAATTATGAATAGTCTTTCATAGAAGAAATGTAGGCAACCCACAGCTTATTTTAAGGCAACATTTGACTAAATAGCTATTAGCAATAGCTATTATAATATAGTTGCTCTTGTTAATAGATATACTGGTAACAGATAAATATTAAAATATTCAGAAAAACAAAACAAAACAAAACAAACAAACAACAAAAAAAAACCCACTCCAGTTCTTGTCACTAACATTTGGCAAAGGAGCTTTGTAATTTATTGTCTAAACTTAGAAACTCCTAAAGTTCCTCTAATCCATGACGAGTTTGAGGACGTCACCTGCCTATCACTGAGGTGACGTCTGTATTAGGAAACAGCAGCAGCAGATGCTGGCATGAGACTCTCTGTCTCTGTTTTATAACTTTCACAGATTTGCTGGTTAGAGATGATGCAAATGTGCAACCAGCCTTTTATCCCCTTTCAGAAGCAGGTGACAGATCATTCTTTTACCTAGAATTTAGGGATTTATGACTTGGGGAGTGGAGAGATAGCATTAAAACTTTGAATAAAACATTGAAAATGGCTCATTTTTCTGAATACTGATTCAATAGCTAATCAGTAAATGTACTTCATATTGTTGGAAAAAAAATAAATAAACCAGTAGTGAAGATATTGTGCAGGTGACAGCAAAAAGGATCCATCAAGTTGTTTTTTCAATATCTTTTAAGTAACATTTATGAAGTATTTTTGTAAAACATATTTAATTCTTTTTAGTTTTTCAAAAATAATCTTAAACACAATATCAGGGTTTTGTTTGTTTACTTTTTAAAAATATTTTCTGGGGGGAACAACACCTATATATTTCTAAACAGCTCTAGGTAACTGAGTTTTTTACATATTAATTTCTATAATTCTAATGATTTTACTTAGTTGTATTTCATTCCTATTAATTCAAGGGAGAAGAAGAAGAAAAATTAATCTGTACTAGTAAAAATGATTCAAACTTTAGAAGAGGGGAAGAGAGTTTTATATGGTAAAGTCAAATAGTTAAGTCTTTCAGGATCTACATTACTGAAATGTAAGGAGCATGTATTTTTTTTTTTTTTTTCCAGAAAAAAAAAATATAATTAATTATGCTTCTCTTTACCACTTCTGACACACTCCAGGCAGTTTCCATTTTCATAGAATCATAGAATCATAGAATCAATCATAGAATCATAGAATCATAGAATCATAGAATGGCTTAGGTTGGAAGGGACCTTAAAGATCATCTAATTTCAACTCACCTGACATGGGCAGGGATGCCACCACTAAATCAGGCTGGCCAAGGCCCCATCCAATTTGACCTTGAATACCTCCAGCGATGAGGCATTCACAACTCCTCCTGCGACCTGTTCCAGTGCCTCACCACCTTCTGAGTGAAGAGTTTCCTCCTAACCTCTAATCTAAATCTCCCCTCTTTTGGTTTAAAACGACTCTCCCTTACTCTGTCATTATCTGAATGAGCAAAGAGTTTCTCTCCATCTTTTATATAAGCCTCCTTCAAGTATTGAAAGGCTGCAGTAATGTCACCCATGAGCCTTCTCTTCTGAAGGCTGAATAGCCCCAGATTTTAATTTTTCCCTTCCCTTCCCCTTCCCCTCCCCTTCCCTTCCCCTCCCCTTCCCCTTTCTCCCCTTCCCCTCCCCTTCCCCTCCCCTTCCCCTCCCCTTCCCCTCCCCTCCCCTTCCCCTCCCCTCCCCTCCCCTCCCCTCCCCTCCCCTCCCCTCCCCTCCCCTCCCCTCCCCTCCCCTCCCCTTCCCCTCCCCTCCCCTCCCCTCCCCTCCCCTCCCCTCCCCTCCCCTCCCCTCCCCTCCCCTTCCCTTCCCTTCCCTTTCCATCAACTTTGTGGCTGTCCTCTGGACTCACTCTAACAGATCCACATCCTCCAGATTGGTTTAGAGTGATCTAAGAGATCCACACAATATTCCAAGAGGGGCCTCACCAAGGCTGAGTAGGGGGGGACAATCATCCTCCTTGACCTGCTTACTGCTCCTCTTTTGATGTAGCCCAGGTTGCAGTTGGCCTTCTGGGCTGTAAGCACACACTGCTGGCTCATGTGAAGCTTTTCATCCACTAGAACTGTCCTTCTCTGCAAGGATGTTCTTAATAATTTCTTCTCCCAGTCTGTTCTCATGTCTGGGATTGCCCCAACCCAGGTGCAGCATCTTGCACTTAGACTTGTGAGTTGTTGAACCTCATTAGATTCACGTAGGCCCTATTCTCAAGCTAGTCCAGGTATTTTCACTATTTGAAAATAACCTGTGATTTTATAAAGGTGCAGTCGGTCATATGCAATTAACAACATTGAATAGGCCAGTACTTCTTGCAGCTTGAAGTTTTTCTTCCAACATAGCAAACAAAACATTGTTTGGTATTGTAGGGATACAAATACTGATATTTTCAAATTTAATTATCAAATCTTGTCATGTAGAATCATCTACTTCACAAAATCAAAACTAATAGCCTCTCTTTAGGGCTAGAGTAAAATCTAAATGGATCTTTCCAAAGGATATATTGGGCAAGATTTTTAAAGATTAGAAAGATTCTGAGACCAAAACAAACAAACAAACAAAAAGCACCACCACCACCACCAACAACAACAAAACATGGCTTACTCCTCATGAGGAATATGACTGTATTAAAATACTCATCTGTAAAAAAAAAATTGACTGAACTAGCTGTTGGAAGAGAGAATGTGTTGGGTAATTTCCTCTCCTTTAAACGAAAATTGGAACTGTGAGTGTCCTCTATAACTTTATGCAATGAAGATTGTGAAAGTTCATCTTTCAGACTGTTACTAAATTGGAGGTATAGCTTAAATGGATTTTGCAGTCTGTGGTGAAATTATTTAGCTTTAGGAAAAATGGTTTCTTAGCTTACCCCTGGGGCCATTCAGAAGAAAACAGGTTTACATTTTTGGAATGCATTAGATATCTGAAAATAAATTTATGTTATTTTGGTTACAGATGTGAAATAAATGTTGGTTACCTTGGAAAGTAAAGGTTAAATTCCTGTCATCTTACATTTTATAAATAATTCAATGCTACTTCTAAATATTGGTCTTTTAGGGCAAACATTCAAGAATGTGTTGACTAACTGCTGTAAATATTACATCTCTTCTGAGCAGTTTTGAGACATGTCAAACCACCCCCAGATATGAATGTGACATGATTGAAATAAGAAAGTGCCACCTGGACAGCCCTGCTTCACAGATGGCCGTGTCTGCCCGCAGTGTGGGAGCTACCACCTCTACCAGACAGACAGCACTGCATCCTGGCACTACCTTTGATAGTGACTGAAAGTCAGTACAGGGACATCTCTTCTTTTAAGCTGCTGATGCAGAAATGGTGTGAACATTATTTGCATGAAAATAAAAGCTACAAATGTACTTTTGAGAAGGACTACTATAGATGTGTTGTCATCCTTTAAGCTTCAGATTAAACAGTCCCTCTGAATAGAGGAACTTTTTGAGTAGCAATTGACCTACTTTGATTGTAGAACTTATGAAACTACCAGAGCAGTTTGTTTAGTCAGTCATATCAATCTCTGCAAGGACAGAGACAAAAGAAGCAAAATTAATCAAGCTTAAGCCTTATTATTCATATTTCTCTGTTTAATAGTCTCAAAAGGCCTTTTACTGTACCAGGAGAATATTAACTATATATGTTATAAAATAAAAAAGTAAAGGAAGGAATGCCAAAAGGTGGGGGAGGAACAATGACATGCTGGGGCCTGCCCAAATGGAAAGTAGCTCTGCAAAAAAGGACCTCAGAGTTCTGGTAGATACCAAGTTCAACACAAGCCAGTAGACTAGCAGTATTCTTGGCTGCATTAGGCAAAGTAACACCAACAGATAAGAGAGGTGATGCTTCCATTATTCCCAGCATTGGTGAAGCTACATCTGGACTGCTGTGTCCAGTTCTGGGCTCTCCAGTACAAGAGAGACCTAAACATACTGGAAAGATTCCAACAAAGGGCCACAAAGATGATGAAGGGACTGGAGCACATCTCTTATGAGGAGAGTTTGAAAAAGTTGGGACTGTTCAGCCTGGAAAAGGGAAGACTCACAGGGGAATTTAACAGGGGAATTTAACACTCACGGGGG
Organism: Anser anser; assembly: GCF_964211835.1. Lineage (NCBI taxonomy): Eukaryota > Metazoa > Chordata > Aves > Anseriformes > Anatidae > Anser > Anser anser. The sequence goes on along the minus strand of NC_139723.1, from coordinate 26,388,947 downwards.
ATCTTATCGATGACTATAAACACCTGAAGGAAGGGTGCAAAGAAGGTAGAGCCAGGCTCTTTTCAGTGGTGCCCACTACCAGAACAAGAAGCAAGAGGCACAAACTGGAACACAAGAGATTCCATCTAAACATCAAGGAACACTTCAATACTATGTGGGTGACTGAGCACTGGCATAGGTTGCCCAGAAAGGTGGTGGAGTCTCCCTCCTTGGGGATCTTCATAAGCCACTTGGGCATGATCCTGGACAACCTGCTTTAGGTGTCCCTGCTTGAGCAGGGAGGTTTGATGAGATGACCTCTAGGAGTCCCTCCCAACCTTAATCATTCTGTGATTCCTGGACTGCTTCAATTCCATTTGGGCATTAGCTATCTTAACTTCATCCCTGGATGCTTGGACAACATCTCTATATTCCTCTCTGTTCACTCATCATTACTTTGACCCTCTCTATAATTTTGTGTTTAAGTTTAGACCAGGAGTTCCATGTTCATCCACACAGGACTCCTGGCATTTTTTGCCTGACTTCCTATTTGTGGAGATGGACATCTCTTGAGCTTGAAGCAGGTGATTCTTGAATATTACCGTGTATTAAAAACTAAATGTGTCTTGAATATGTACCGTGTTCAGTTTTGGTTCCTCACTACAATGAAGACTTCAAGGCCCTGGAAAGTGTCCAGAGAAGGGCTAAAAAGATGGTGAAGGGTCTGGAACACAAGTCCTGTGAAGAGCAGCTAAGGGAACTGGGGTTGTTTAGTCTGGAGAAGAGGAAGCTTACGGGAGGACTTATTGCTCTTTACAACTACATGAAAGGCAGTTGTGGGGAGCTGAGGGCCTGCCTCTTCTCACAGATAACTAGCGATAAGACTAGAGAGAATGGACTCAAGTCGCGCCAGGTTCAGGTTGGAAATAAGGAGAAATTTTGTCTCAGAAACAGTAGCCAGGCTTTGGAACGGGTTGCCCAGGGAGGTGGTGGAGTCACCGTCCCTGGAGGTATTTAAGGAAAGGCTGGATGTGGTACTTGGAGACATGGTTTTGTGGGTGATATTGGTGGTAGGGGGATGGTTAGACCAGATGATCATGGAGGTCTCTTCCAACCTTAATGAATCTATGACTCTATAGTTCTATGACTAAACAGCTTGTGTGCTTCCCTTTTCCTTCCAGGGCCTGATCCTACAGGATTCTTCTAAGCAGGCCTTTGAAGAGGTCATAGTCTGCATAGGATTTTGAGCTTGATTTTCACCTTCCTCCCTGCCCTCAGGATTCTGAATTCTACCCTCTCATGTTGGAGGCAAGGCTGCATTTGACCTTCACATTCCCAATAAACCCTTCATTGTGAGAGAGTATGAGGTCCAGCTGAGCACCTGTCCTCATTGGATTTTCTATCAGTTGAAGGAGGAAGTTATCATCAATGCACTCCAGGAACCTCCTGAATTATGTCCTGCTGTGTTACCCCTCCAGAAGGTATCAGGTTGTCTGAAGTCCTCCATGAGGACCAGGGCCTGTGGACTGCAGGTACTATCTTTCTTCAGAGGGCCTCATCTTCTTGTTCTTCTTGATCAGGTGACCTGTAGTAGACACCCACTAAAAAGGCAGCATTCTCTGTTCTCTCTTTAATCCTAACCCATAAACTGTCTGTTGGCTCCTTCTTCATCCCCAGGCAGAACTTCACTCACTCCATCTTCTCTCTCATTTAAAAGGCATCTTCCTATCGCTGTCTTCCCAGCCTGTCCTTCCTAAATAGCCTGGTTTTGTCCATTGCAGCACTGCAGTAATAGAAGCCATCCCACCATGTCTCTGTAACCCCAACAAGATCATAGCCCTGCAACAGCACATACTTCTCAAACTTATCATGCTTGTTTTCCATGCTGCATACGTTACTATTGTAGTGAGTTTACGTGGCAAGGTTTTGGTAGCATGGGGTCATAGGGGTGGCTTCTGTGAGAAGAATCTAGAAGCTGCCCCATGTAAGGTAAGGTAAGCTCAGCTGACCAGAACTGAGCCAATAAGCAATGTTGTTTGGGCCTCTGTGACAGCATATTTAAGAAAGGGGAAAAAAAAATAAAATAAAAAAATAAAAAAACACTGCTACACAGGAGCTGGGAGAGTGAGAGGAGTGAGGAACAGCTGTGCAGGCAACAAGGTCAGTGAAGAAGGAGGGGAGAAGTGCTTCAGGCACTGGAGCAGAAGTCCCATGTGGCCTGTGGTGAGGACCATGGTGAAGCAGGTTGTCCCCCTGCAGTCCATGGAGTACCACAGTGGAGCAGGGTTGCACGCTGCAGCCCGTGGAGGAGACCACAATGGAGCAGGTGGACCTGTACTGATGGAGGCTGCAGCCTGTGGAGGACCCCTGCTGGAGAAGATTCCAGGCCGGACCTGTAGCCCATGGAGAGGAGCCCACGCCGGAGCAGATTACCTGGCAAGAGCTGCTGCCCATGGGGGTCGTAGGTTGGAGCAGTTTGCTCCTGATGGATGGACCCCATGGCACGGACTCATATCTGGAGCAGTTCTTGAAGAGCTGCTTCCTGTAGGCAGCCCCCGCAGGATCAGTTCGGCAAGGACTGTATCCTGTGGGAGGGACCCCACAGCACAGGGCACAAGAGTGACCGAGAAGGAGTGGTGGAGACTGACCATAACCCCCATTCCCCCATTCCCCTGCTTCACTTGGGGAGAGGAGGTGGAAGAGGGTGGGGGTGGGGGCGAGGAAGGCATTTTTGGTTTCTTCCCTTTGTTTCTCGCTTCTCTAGCTTGTTAGTAATAGGCAATAAATTTTACTATCTCCCTATGCTGAGTCTGTTTTGCCCGTCACGATAATTACTGTGTGATCTCCTCGTCCTTATCTCAAACCTTGAGCTCTTTGTGTCGTAATTTCTCCTCTTCAAGGAGTGGGGAGTGAGAGAGCAGCTGGCTGCCCACCCAAGTAAAAGCACCACAACTGTACAGGCACTTTACAGAGGCACCAAGCATGCTGACTTCCTGGAAAGGGTTTAGGGGATTTCTCCATAATGGTGCCTTGTAAGCACGTGCTTGCATATATGCAATTGCTGGAGGTGACCTTGCTTAAATTCACTGGTAGCAATCTACCCTTGAGAAATATTTGTTCATCATCCAGAATTATAGTCAGTGTAATAATTTCTTAAGGTTCCTAGAACAATCTGTACAAACTCGTCTACATATAATTTGAATGAAAGTTATTTCTGATTTCATTTGTTTTGTCTTGATCCTTTTATGCTAACCATCTTTCTGAGCTACGTTTGTAAAGATAGCTCTCTCTACAAAGCGTATTTGCCTGTCACACTGCATGGTGAGGTACCATGTATGCAGCTGGATGTCATAGCTTCTCAATAACTTATATGGCTCTGGAAAAAAAACTTACATGTGCAGATTGTGACAGCTTATGATTTATAACCACCTTAATTTTTCCTGACCATTGGTTTCGGTTTTTTTCTTTTTTTTTACCTTTTCCTGGAGGTACTAGAAATAAATAAATAAATTATTATTATTATTATTATTTAAATATCACAGGAACTTATATTTGAAAACTGTTCATTTAGCACAGGAATAGTACATAGAGGTTTTGAGCTTTGCCAGTTTTTTTACTACAGAAGTGACTATTTTAGTAGATCTGTTTTATTCTTTACCTATGATTTTTCCTTTTAAAACATGAAAGCACTTTAAATGTGGGTTTTTTTTGTCCGTTATTCTATTTTTGACTTGCACAACCATATTCTTGTTCTAATGTATTTTAAAGCTGATGGTAATGAACTTTATCCCTAACTTCCTAAAAGCCTAATAACTATCCTCTCTTTTTTTTTTTTTTTCCCTCTCATTTCAAGGGCAAAAACTACTTTGCAAGTACTGTTGTGTTTAAAACTTACAATCTCCTTGACAGTGCAGATATTTTGGAGAAATGTGAGGTGTTGTTTCCCTTGTCACATTTCCCAGTAAATGTGATGTCGATAAGTCTCAGATAAGAATTTGAATTTTGGATATTTCATACAAACCAAAAATCTTTTGAGAATCTTCCATGACATTACAGAATGAAATCTTCATGTTTCTGGAGGCTGTACTGTTTTTTGTTTATTTGCATTTTTGTTTGTTTGCTTGTTTGTTTTGTTCTTATTTAAGGAGGTGTTTCGGTTTGGTTTGATTAGGGTTGTGTTTTTGTTTTGTGTTTTTTGTTTGTTTGTTTTTTGAAAGATTTTTTTAAGCTCCATTCTTTTTAATTTTTCCCTAACAATTTTTTGAGTTAAAATTAGAAAGAAAAAATCAAATTACAGAAGAGAGAGTAAACACCTTGCTCCTTCTTTTTCCATAGTTTTGTTCGTCTAAGGATAACTGTGTTGCCAAAGACATGGTTTAAAGGTTACAAGGATGAGTTTTTAACTTTATGTTTGATTTATGAATGATATATAAATAAGATACATCAGTATCTTTAATACTATGTATTGAAGCTGATAGTGAGAACACCATTAAAACATCTTCTAAATGATTATTCACTATAGCAAGATGTAACTTGTCATACTCTTTTAACACATAACAACTTACCACTGCTTCTAACATGCAATAATTTTTTAAAACTACACATAAATGGAACCTAATATAATGTGAGACTGCTTCTGGACAAGTGATTCCTGTTTACAAAGGATCAGATAATATCACTCTATAATAACATTCTGTAATGCTGTGCCCAAGAATAAGGAAGGTAGAATATTTGCATAAAATCTTCACTTTCTCTTTGCTGCTTATGTGACCTTTCCAACTCTCTTTCAGAGGAGAGCACCCTACTACAGGTATTTCATTAAAGCATATAGGGAACAAATACACCTCAAAAATATTGTTGCGAGATCCTTAGGATGTCTGTTGTCTGAGCCCATGACACCTCAGGCCATCAAGGTAGAGATGCAACATACAGATGGGCTCGTGATCGAGGGATGGACCTGACCATGGACACTAGGGCACAGGTTATTCAAGATTGTGAAACGTGCTGCAATCAAGCAAGCCAAACGGTCAAAGCCTCTTTGGTATGGAGGACGATGGCTGAACTATAAATATGGAGAGGCCTGGCAGATTGATTACATCACACTCCCTCAAACCCGCAACGGCAAGCGCCACGTACTTACAATGGTGGAAGCAACCACCGGATGGCTGGAAACATATCCTGTGCCCCATGCCAGCACCCAGAACACTATCCTGGGCCTTGAAAAACAAGTCCTATGGCGACATGGCACCCCAGAGAGAATTGAGTCAGACAACGGGACTCATTTCCGAAACAACCTTATAGACACTTGGGCCAAAGAACATGGTATTGAGTGGGTGTATCACATCCCCTATCATGCACCAGCCTCTGGAAAAGTTGAACGATACAATGGACTGTTGAAGACTACACTGAAAGCAATGGGTGCTGGGACATTCAAAAATTGGGATACGCATTTGGCAGAGGACACCTGGTTAGTCAATACTAGGGGATCTGCCAACCGAGCTGGACCTGCCCAATCAAACCTGTTACACACTGTAGAAGGGGATAAAGTTCCTGTAGTGCATGTAAGAAACATGCTGGGTAAAACAGTCTGGGCTACTCCTGCCTCAGGAAAAGGCAAACCCATTCGTGGGATTGCTTTTGCTCAGGGACCTGGATGCATTTGGTGGGTAATGCAAAAGAATGGGGAGGTCCGGTGTGTACCTCAAGGGGATTTAATACTGGGTGAGAATAGCCCATGAGTTGAATTGTAGTATGTTAATTATTATATAATACTGTATGTCATCACTACCATGATTGCTATATATCATAGATGAAAATGGTGATTAATTACAATGTATTGGAAAGAGTGTAACCTGAGCATGACATAAACGGTATGAAATAAGGGGTGGATATATGTCCTGGTTCCAGTTAGGACAGAGTTAATATTCCTCCTAGTAGCTGGTAGGGTGCTATGTTTTGGATTAGGATGAGAAGAGTGCTAATAACATGCTGATGTTTTAATTGTTGCAGAGCAGTGCTTACACCAAGCCAAGGACCTTTCAGCCTCTCGCTCTGTCCTGCCAGCGAGCAGGCTAGGGGTACAGCAGGAGCTGGGAGGGGAGAAACCCAGGACAGCTGACCCAAACTGGCCAAAGGGTATTCCATACCATCTGATGTCATGCTAAACAATATATAGGGGTGGCTAGCCGGGGTGGGGTGCCGGCTGCTCGGGGTTAGGCTGGGCATCGGTCAGTGGGTGGTGAGCAATTGCATTGTGCATCACTTGTTTCATACACGTTATTATTAGTAATACTATTATCATTATTATTATTATTGTTATTATTATTATTATTTTCCTGTCTTAATAAATTGTCTTTATCTCAACTCACAGGCTTCACTTTCCCATTTCTCTCCCCCATCCCAGAGAGGGAAGGGGGAGGGTGAGCGAACAGCTGTGTGGTGTTTAGCTGCTGGCCGGGTTAAACCACAACATCTGTACAGGTCAGTATACATGCGCTTACATTCTCCTATAGTGTAAAGCCTTATAGTGTAAGGCTGTAGTGTATAGACTTATAGTCACAGATTTGACCACAATGAACGTGACCTGGTAACAGTGGTTGCTGTTACAGGAACATAGACTAGCATGCGGTCTCATCACTGTAGGGCTTCCTGTTTACATGCTTTGAAATGTAGTTCCTTGTGCAGTTAATCTCTTACTGTAAGAGTCTAATAAGCTCCAAAATTTGCAATGTTCTAAGGAATTCTTCAGGTATTAAATGTTAGGTATCATTTACCATTATTTATTGCTGAAAATATGATAACAAATTCAGTAGGAATTGTTGGGAAAAAGACACTTCATTTGCTCTGCAGTGTAGAATTAGTGCTTCTCCTTTGAATACCATCTCAGAGAAGCACATTCAGAATGCAAAAAAACTCTGACATGACTTCTTTCTAGCTAATTCATGCTAAATGTCCTTTACCAAATGAACATTGAATTCCAAGAGCTGAGGAGGTTTGATCAATTTCAGCCACTTATTTTTAAGGCTGAGTTAATTATTTTAGGGAGCTGATATTAATTAGATTCTTTTGACTTAGTTTTAAGAACAAAATTTGGGACTATAGTTGCTTGTAAATGATTCTGTTTAATTTCATTATGAAAAACATCCATTACTTCCTAATTGACTGAGTATTAGTAAAACAACATGAGAGAATTAGATTTTGTTAAAGTACTCCCAGATGTTTTCACTGATCAATGCCCTGTTTTCGATACAAAATCAGGCATTTAAAGCTTCTCACAAATGAGAAACAAATGAGAATGAAGAATTTAAATCTTCTATTCAGACAGATTCCTGAGACATATAATTGGAAATGATTGGAACCGGTTTTAGTAAATGTCATTGATTATGCCCAGGGAAGTTTGCACAAGCTGTGACAGTGTGAGATAAGCTTGTTATTTGAAAATCCCAAAGGCCAGAATGATTCTGAAAAACTTAAAGAGTCAAGCTCTAGTAGATATCATATGAGAAATTTTTTCTCTCAGTTATAACATAAAGAATCCTAGAGAAAAATAATGTTATTTTGAGAAGGAAGATGGAAGGCCTAAAGCAAACTTTCAGAACTCAGATAACATAGTTGAACAAGGCACAGTAACTAGTGAGGTGAAGTCCCTCTTAAATGGGACTCCACAACTAAGGAGGAATACAGACAACATATTTGGTATTTGCAGGAGGTGATTTATGTTTTCACACCTGCCATGTGGGGCATGAGGAAGCCCATCCAAAGGTACTAAATCATGCTGAGAGACAATATATTTTTAGTTAGATCCAAAGGGATCATCTTATAATATCAATGTGGATGAACAGACTTTACGGGCTAAAGAACACACATCCTTTTATAGTAACCAGTAATGTGTGCTGGATGCAAATATGGTCCTGTCATGAGTAGAATTTTCTGTAAACTGCAAAATTCCTGTCGTGTGCCTTAAGGTAATATATTAATATAAAAATATGGTAAGTATAGCTGACACAAAGGAGTACAAAATGAAGTGTCTATATTTTTTCTCTATTGTGGTTTAACAAATGACCTTCTTTCTATTTGTTTGGACAGCTAATGCTTTGCATGCAGATAATTAAATATTCTATATGAGATCCAGAGATAATGAGTGCAAAATAAGCTTGAATTAAATGCCAAGCTGGTTAATAAGTTTTTTCTTGGGGGGGTCCTGTGTTACACCTGTACAAACACTTTTGACAGCTCTATGATGAAGAGTTCTGAGAAATATCACTGATTTCCTTACATCAGTTTGAAGTGTGTTGCAGGACTTCACAGTTAACGTAGATCTACCAAATGCTAAGGTTAAAAAAGGGTCATTAAGATTGTTCTGTCTAATTTCCTGCTTCTGTGAAGGTTATATTCTAAATACTACCAGTAAATATTTCTGTAGAAGCAACATATTTCACTGTTTATGAATGCCAAACCTAGCCCATTAAGAACGAGATAATAGATCTATGGTGGAATTAGGTATGTAATGATTAAATTATCACAAAGAAACTGAAGACTGTTGATTTTGAAATTATGATGCTTCTAGACTAAAGGATTTCTTGTCAAATAATTAAATAATCTCACTAAAAATAAAAAATAAAAAAATACAAATGTAAAGTAATGTTCTCGGATATTATTGACAAATGTTTATGTGTGTGTAAAGCAGCTCCGTTAATCTAGATAATAGAACTTTTTCTATGGCTGCTTCATATTGCTTTTAAATGTAGATGCCTAAAATATGAACCAAGGTGATAAAATGGTAGAGAATTTGCTTTGAATCTGAACGCACTGGCTTTGAATCATTTTTTGCAGAAGTAATGAAACCTGGGCACTGTCTGCCCTGCTGCAAGACCATTCATCTGGGCTAAGTACCCCAAGGCAGCTGGATGTGATCCTAACAGCATAGGTCTGAAATATAATGCTGGCTACAAGAAACTAGCATGTTTTAATTGTGCTGACTGGATTTTGAAACTCAGATTTTCTGCAAATAAAAGAGGAAATATCAATATCTTGTGTAGAGCAGATAATGTTAGGCAGGTTGAAATCTCATGATGCTTAATGACAGATAATCCAAACCTAGTGAGACATCTTTCTTGCCAGTGAAAATGCTGAGGATGTCAACTAAGTATCACAAATCTTATCAGGGTGGATTGAGAAACACGATGAACATAAACAAGAATTCATTAAATCTGTATATGCACTAGTTATTGTGTTACTGTAAAGTTATATTGGTGTATTTGAGCATTTACTCTTGTATGATTTACTTAGTTTTCTGGCAGGCTTGCTAGAAAATTAACAACTGAATCCATTCAATAGATCCAGATAAAGCATCTGGTAAAGTGGGACAATACACAAGCTAATAGCTGTGACAAAGCTAATTTCAGGCTTTGGATAAAGTTACCCAGTTGTTTTGCCAAGGCTCAAATAGCAAAAACACTCTAACAGTTAAGTAATACTACAGAAAAAAAAAATAATAATAATAATTAAAAAAAAAAAATCAGGATCAGGTATTTCCCATTTATTGAGAAATAGTTGCGCTTTGAATAAATTATATTGTATAAAAACTAGGCTTTATTGTTTCCCCAAGCTTTTGAATATTGCTGTCAGTAATATCTCTGAATATTACTCCTATTAGAAATAAAAATATATTTTTAAGAAGATTATTTCGTTTCCCTAAATACAAGTCACAGTTCAAGAGAGGAAACTTGGTAGGAGCCAGTGAAGTTTGAAGCAGCTGATGTCAAGGGAAAGACGAGATCCCAAGTAGAATCAAGTAAATTAAGGATCTTATAACTGGAGGATATAAAAAATTCCTTAAATGATGGAAAATATTTTCCTTTTCTCAGATAAGCCAGAGGTAAGGATACCAGCCAGAGTTACAGCCCTAGTGTGTACAATTCCCTCCTCTCAGTTCATTGATTTCCAAGAGAAGGAAATGTTTACAGGAGACACAGAAAAGAGATACTGTTACCAGGCCCATGATCTGAACAATTAGTAAGGAAAGACTATGGGTTTCATCATGGTCATGCAGCCTAGACACAGCTTCACACACTAGAGTGATCAAAAGACAGAAGATCCCTCTATCTCATACAAAGTGATTGTCCAAATCAGCTTTCCCTTCTTTCTTCCTTTCTTTTTTCCTCTTTTTTTTTCTCTGCAAAGTTATATATTTATTTATTCTGTAGGTTTTCTGTTATATGAGTTTTCAACACAAGAGAAATGCAGAATTTAATTTAGATTTACTTTCCTTTTAATTTCCCATCTTTACCCACAAGGAATTCAGAACCCAAAGTACCTGTAGATAACAATTTCTAGAAACAAAATCTGTTAATTTATCTGTATGAGTTTTATTCCTTCTATTTTCAACCTGATTACCCTTCCTAGCTAACTCAGAGTCCATATAAATAGACAAATATTTACTTAACATTTACATATGAAACAGTTTACTAAATCTGTGTAATGTTAATTACAATGTTGTTTATTTGGAGTTAGAAACTAGAAAGGTAAGGTGCCTTATTCTCAGAAACAGATGATGTGCTCAAGCAGGGTAGCTCTTTAGACTGTCATTGTGTATTAGTTCAGATCACTGGATTGCTTTAAGAATAGGTTGAGCAGTAAATAAGGAACTCCATATTCTAATGTCTCATCTTCTCATGACAAAGTCTGTAATAACTGGGAACAGCACAGCTTGAGTCCATTCCTGTGACAATTACAAGAGGAGCAGAAAACGTCAGAAATTAAAACTTACTGCTTTAGGCTTATAATCATGGCCAATGGAGGTCGGGTGTTGCGATGAAACGTGTCCTCACCATCACAGAAACGCATGTCAAAACAAATTTGAGACAACCCCAGAGCAGAAGGAAGCTGAATAAGTTTCAGAAGCATCCTTCAAAGAAAATTACTGCAGGCTACATAGTTAAAATTGCAGTTCTTAATTCATGGACTGATCCAATGTCAAATCAAGACATGGTTACTTGTCTGTACTTCTGAGCAGAGGTGAAGAACAGCTGGAGAAAAATAAGAAAATAAGCTAGATGAAGAAGCCATGGAGTGAAATATATTTTCTGGATTAAGCACAGTTTCTTTGCTTTATGAAATCTCTTCACTATCGTGTACTTTGCTAATCCTTCTGCCTAAGACTGTGTAAATAAATTTGTAGGACAATTATAATGAAATTTATTTAATTTCCCACTTTTACAATAACTTTTATTTTTGTTTTTATCACTAGTTTTTAACTGAAGTCAGTTTCCTCTAAGTGCATTTGTCTTAAGAATTGAATATTTTAAAAGTTGTAATGAACTCTTAAAGGGATGACAGACCAGAAATGAAATTTTAAATATCTATACATATAATTCTTTTTCTTGTTTATTTCTTTGGTGTTTGTTGTGAGGGTTTTTTTGGGTTTGGTTTGCTTTGCTTTTCCACTTATCACTTCAAAATGCTTGTGCACATATTTATGAGTGCTTTATTCACTCTTATTTCTTCTCTGTTCTCTATGAAGTAAAAGGAAATTTTCTTGGTAGAGTACCAAATATATTCCAAAGCTTCAAAGAGTATTAAAGGGATAGGGCTATTTGTCTGTTAGGCTATTTGTCATAAAGAAGGAGAAGACTTATAAGAGGAACTGGAGATATTTTTATGTCTTTAAACCAAGGGGGGAGGGGAAGAGATTTCTTGAGCTTCATGAAAAGGTGTTAGAGAGCAGTGATATGTCAGTTTGAAAAAAATGCATATATAATTAATCCATGATTATTGGACATAATTAGAAAGTACTTGTTCAATCAAATGTCAACTTCAGTGCTCTGGATTGCTTTGGATGTCAAAACTGGCTCATATGTAAAGAATTAAATATCTAAAGGATTAAATAAAAAATACAGTTAGTGTATTAATTATAATTATCCACAGATTTTCTTCAGTGTGAGCAATTTCAAAGCTGTTACTTTAGTTGATAGCACTACTGTTCTAGGTCTCTGACTTTCTGCATCCAAGAAGCCAGGAAGAAACGCTCACGTGATTTATGGTAGCGAGAGTGGGGAAGCACTCCTTCATTTGTATTTCTGCAAGCAATAATTCAGACAATGCACTGAAATCCAAAGTGGTGAGATGCCTAACGTATCTAACTAGGAAGGGGTCACCATTGCTTTTTCTGATCCTGATGTCTCCTTGAGATATATGTACTGAGACAAATGCCGTAACACTGTCAGAAAGAAAAAAAACAGGATGTTGTTGCCTCCAGGAAATCTGTGAGAAAATACCCACTCTCCACAGTTGTCCCAGTAGGTCTTTATTCCAGGGCTGTAACATACCTACTATGACCAATTCTAACAAAGACAACCTGTCAGGTGAGGAGTACTCATGGGAATGTAAATGCACTGCAAACTGTCATGGAAATTGCTGACCAGTTTAGATGAACTATTAACTGTACTTTTTTTCCTCCAGGCTTCTTCAGAAAGAAGATCAGGAGTCAGCAGTAGGACATCACTATGAAAGAGACAGGAGCAGCAAGTTTGTTATGAGTATATCTCAGTAACTGCCATTCCCTGTTTGGGTCTCATCCAAAACAACAAAACAACAACATATCAACAACAACAACAAAAACTACTACTTGCTTCCTATATTCTAACTGATAAGCTAGTTTCTGATGATTTGCTTTCTTCTAATTTTGCTTGCTGAAAAGGTGCAAGCTACCAGACATTACATCTTTTCCTTTCTAAGCCACAGTGTCACACTGCCCCCTCATCAAGTCATTTCTTTTTCAAAGATGCTTTTCTGTATCATCTCCAGACTTTAAAATCAATTGGATGGTTGCTTAAAGTTACACCAAAAATAGTTTTCTATCTTCACAAGGGAACACAGTTCAATCAGGGCTTGCAGAAACTTCCCTATCTGCCATGGGCCATGGTCTCTATCACTGTCATGACAGGTGTTCACCTCAAATAAGCAAGAATTTATAAATATTCCCTACTTTGCTGAACAACTACTTTCTTGACTTGTGACTGAGTATGAATACCTCTCAGGCAGTAAGGTTACAGCAAAATAAATATGAATGTGACTGCCTTGCTCAAATAAGTACTTCAGTTTTTGTTAAAATACCCAGTATCTCAAAAATATTAATGTAGATTTGCATTTTAGATTTTTGTTCCCCACACTATTTTGTATTTCTTGATTATCTTCCTTCAATAGTTTGTTGTTGTTGTTGTTGTTTTGTTATTTTTCTATGTTCATTATATACTTACATTTAAATCCTAAGCATAATTACAATAGTTTTCAGTTTTATTAATTTTTTTTTTGTTCAGTCTCTTTTTAGGTAGCTAGCATATACATATTTTCCTTTCTATGTTATTAGAGGAACTGGGTTGTTCCTGTAATCCTCCAGCCATAGGCCAAGGTGTTCTAAACCAGATGATAAATCTAGGGTTGTTCCATTGATTTTAGTAAGGTTGTTCTGTATCATTTTGTTTTAGTTTTGAAATAAAACTTGCCATTAGTTGTTTCGTTTTAGTGAGTTACATTCTTTTCTCTCTTTTTCTCTCTGCATTTCCCACCCCTCCCAACCCTCCAGTAATATATATATATAATTACAAGAAAAGGCTGTTCTGTCACTGAGAGCAGCAAACACATTTTACCAAATCTCATGTAAGCCAAATCAATGTAATTACGTGGTCTGAATTTAGGGCAATTGCTTGTATTTAAGCTGAAAGAGAGCATTTTGCTTGCAGCTTACCCAAGCTGATGGTAGATCAAATCACTTAATTTTCATGGTTCTTTTTTTATTACCACTTCTAAATAAACTTGCAGGAAAATATTAAGTGGGTTTTGTTGCAGTCTTTTGGCTTTCCCCCTACAGTTCACCACTGACTTTACCTGTATGAAATGTTATTAGAAAAGTTGAGATATTTTAACCTTGTGGTTTTTGATAGCTAGATCGATTGCTTATTGGACATAATACAACTTTGTTTTACTCTAGACAGGAGGCTGAACTACCAAGTGTTACTTTTGTCCTCTGAGTCTCTAAAATATTTTTCTCTTCCTTTATACAAGCCACATGTTTCTTATCAGGCAAGCAGACATACGATAAGGGTTTACCTTCCTGAATTCTGTAAAAATAAATGACTTTTTTTTTTGCCATTCAAAACCAAATCCATCAATATGACAGAAAGAAAACAGGAGAGGTAGTTTAAAAATCTCTACCAAATACTTATCATCCTTTAAGACCCCTAAAACTTTCTTAGCAAATTAAGAAATTGCTGACATTACATTCACACAACATAAATTCCACTGAGATTAATTTCAGGTATTTTTAAGTCATAATGATGTGCTAAATTATACTTCTAGGAGCTGATCCTAGTACAGACATGCTGTGTGCTGATTTCTTCAGTCTTGTTCTTCTGACATTGCAAGTCACTAACTCTCTCTTCTGGTATACATCCTCTTGGGTACTTAGTAAATAACGTCAAACCACACTAAAATAACTGATATTTTCTTGCTTTTCAGCATTATCAAAGTAACATCCCTATATCTGGAAATCAGGTTAATTGAGAAAATCACATAATATCTGAAATACTGGAGCACTGTAATCTGCAGATTCACACACAATATATTTAGAATTTGCTAGCATTTTTTCATTTCCATTGTAAAAAAAAAATGTTTTATGTATCTTACTGTATTCCCATTTTCAATCCATTATTTTCTGGTTGTCTAAATACTCTCATTGCCTTCTTACCAATCTAACTACACTTTTCCTTGAGTGGCTTACTTTGTCCCAGGTCTAAGTGTTTCCCATCACCTTTCCTTATCACTCAGTCTTCAGTTTCCCATTTCTTTTTCTGTTTTCCTCGGATCTGTTTCACTGATGTGGTGTCAGACTTATCCCTTCTCTACTTGGAATTTTTAATATTAGCAGCAAATAAATGACTGACCACATCTATTTCTTTTGTAACCATACATATTTTGGCACTTTTTCCATATTGTAGTACCCAGTATGTAGTGCTTAAACTAACAACTTAAAGACAACTAACCAATGCGATTGTTTGTTCCCTCACCTTTAAATGTCTTTATTTTGACATTGGCTTCATCAGGTGTGTGTAGAGTGCTGGTGTGTGTATAGAGTGAGTAATATTTCATGTTTGTAATACCTCAAGAAGATCAGACAAGGAATAAGAGCCTGAAATTGAGCCTTACAGCTCTATAAAGAAAACAGAGTCTGGACAAAAATAAATAAATAAATAAAAACACTAATCAATGGTCCAAAAAAGTATATACTGAATGTTGAAACTCCTTCACTGTATAGCAAAGCAAAATATTTTTCTGAACTAAGCCTTTCTAGGTAAATCAGGCATGAAACATGGGGTTGAACCTCTAGCTGCTTCCTTGAGAACTAGGAAAGACCAGAAAAACGATGAGAAATACAAGGTGTTCTGCAGGACAAAGGAAATGTCACATGCTTGGGAACTTGGATCAAACCAATAAAGAATTTATTCATCCTCCAAATTAGAATTAACATGCCCATAATAGAGGTATAGACTCTGCTATTTCAGAAATATGCTATCAGAATTTGAGGGTAATAGCAGTCCTTAAAGCTGCACACAGCAGAAAAGAAATGTGCTATTTACAATATTTACATAGTTTATTTCCCCTTCACATGAGGTTAACAGTAATGTTAAATATAATCTGGAAATATTTTCACATTTTTTGTAACTGTATTTTCCAATGTTGAATAGTTTTTTATCACTTTTATGATGAAGTGATACATTCATACGGGCCTCATGGCCACAGTGCAAAATCTGGCAAACCAAATTTCTATGTACAAATTCTATATGCCTTTCCAACTGCATTCTATCCAAGGTTTATATGAGCAAGGTGTCAGCTTAGAGAGATCTGCATTGCTGGTCCATCTCAACAGAGATATTTCAAAGGAGGAAGGCAGCACTGGGCAATGGAGCACCATTACAGTAGTTCCCTGAAGGCAGAGAGGCTATTAATGATACTGTATCAGTGCCACAAACAGCGGCAGCTACAGCAAAGGAGAGGTTTGCATATTTTCTGTAGAACTGTTTGCTGAGCTATGAGGCAGTGCAGTAAGAGAGGCACTCAGCCCTAAAGTGCCAGGCATTGGAACCTCCCATGTTCAAGAGTTCAGTTTGCTGTCTAGCTGCTTTGTATAAAGATTTGTTTTCTTTATGTGTTTATTCAGCCATAACTTGTTATGCTCTATCCTGCTAGACGATAGCTCTATTAGCTGTTGAAAGCTTGTGCCAGAAAAAACAATATCAGGCTTATCATTGTGCTTGGAAGACAAAAATAGCTTTGCATACTGAAACTGCCAGCAAATGATTGAGAGCAGCTTTGGGGTCAGGATATCTAACTCTCAACAGCTGTTGAAACACTCTCCACATGTGTACTAACAGTGTGCCAAAATTCCAGACATCATGCAGGAATTCCAATAAGTAGGGTTACCTGTCAGCTTTTCAATTTTTATTTATTCATTTATGTGTATATTCTGCCCTTTCTCCTCCTTTTCATTCTAGCAGACTCTAGTCATACTCTCAAACAGAACACATATGAGAATTGGCTGAAAAAATATTTCCAAATTTTCCATGTTTGCTACAAAAGGTTAATGATGTGGTGCAGCTTCAGATAATTTCACATTAAATTAAGTAGTTGGGTACTTGTCATGGATGAAATTTTTACACAGGTTTCATTTAGCAACAATTTAAGATTTATTAATATATTTATGATAAATCACAAATTAGACTGTATGATTCTTTCCTTAGCAGCACTTAATCACCAATTAATCATTAACATATTTAACACAACAATTCATTAGTGTTTGCTACAATCAAAACAGCAACTTTATTAAAGATTTGTAAATGGCAAGACTTAAGTAAGGTATTGTGGATTTCTAAACTCAGTTGCACACTCAAGAACTTTTCATCTTTTGGTGAGTTACTCACCTTTCTCTGCATTAGCATATTCAGCAGATGACCATTAAAACCTTATGGGGTCTGCCCTGAGGGGTGTCCCACCTGAGGGGGAGATCCTAGGTCACAGCCAATTGTGGTCCTGGAGAGCTCAAAAGGCCTCTCCACTTAGGACTGCTATTTATAGTACCATGAGATGGCTTTAGACAGTAATTTTCTATCCTGGCCCTCAGTTCAGGTTAGGTAATTCTTGTGTTGCCCACCAACCATACTATTCCTATGTCTTTCAGATTGCACAGTTCTGATATCCAGATAGCAGGAATTCCAGGTGCAGCTAGTGAGTGCCTAATTGTCCCAACTCACTGCACTTACAACAATGGCAAGCCTGAGATCACAGACTGGTCCGGTGAGGCTTGGCTGCACCACCACAGTATTATAGTGATAAATATGATATAGTGTCTGAATTTTATTCTTTTATAAGCTCGGTTTTTCCAGCTGTCTACAGCTGGAAAGTGATGTTTCTGAGAAGCTTAACACTGTTGCAAAGATAAATTTTCATTGTTTGCACAGGATTTCATATTTGAGTAATATGAATGTATGTGTACACATCATTTTTCACCTGACTTCAGTGGAATAGGGCTGGGTTCTGAGATTCCAGGAAATTTGATTCAGAATTTATGAAATAAGCAAATAATGATCCAAGTGAGTCTTTGATATCTTACTCAAAAGCCTGACATATATTCTAAGTTAATTTATAAAGCCATTAATGAAAAAAATGCATGTGGTTTTTAAGACCAGAAAAATAAGTAGTACATTGTAAATTTGGGAAAGTATTTATATTTTATAAAGTTTGTGGACTTTTTAATTTCTTCTTTAGAAACTTTGAGAGGTTCTTGGTTATAATGTGAATTGTTTGACCAGAAGATATTCAAGTCCTTTTTGGCCAGTAGAGAAAAACAGTTAAGACTTTAAAACATAGTATGTGTGTAAACAAGAATAGAAAAAAGATAAATGGAGAAAGCTATTGAGAGCAAAACAACATTTTTCCTGTCAGAAAATAGAAAACTGAGGACTCAGAGAAATTATAGAAAGAAGAATATGCTTTAGCTTTTAATCCAGATCAATGTGATTGGAAACAGAATATTTTAAAAGTATATTGATTTCCATGTGGGCGGAACAAGTTATAATTACATTAGGACAGTCTTGGGTGCAACAGTTGGTTTCTACCTGGAAAACTCTTCAAGAAACAGATAAGGAAGAATTTTGAGGGGAAAAAACAAACAAACAAACAAAAAAAAAAAACACTTGCCTGCATGTAACACCATATATTGTTCTGTATTTACAACTCGGCCAGTAACCATTGCAAATGTTATCATTAGAATGATATAAAAATAAATTTAAAAACAACTTGTGTTGTAGAGGAAAACAGACAAACGAACAATAGATATTGCTATACCTCAAGTGAGGTTATATATGATTGTTACAATTTCAAAGGGAACATTATTATTATCTAAATTGGACTGTCTAGTCTTCTAAAAAAAAAAAAAAAAGCACTATAAAATATAGTAGCAACAGCTTTGCAACGGAGCCTTAAAAATGAAATATACTTGATCATTTCATACATGACGTGCAACTCTCCCTATCTGTGGCAGAAAATGAAAAATAGCATTCAGAAATTTCTAAAGATTCTAAAGAGGTTTTTGTGTTTAAGCAGCCTTGAAAGTTAACTGCTTCCTCTTCTTACTCTCAACACTAATTTTCTCTTAACTTGTTTCTTGCCTTTAAATTTACTTGCCTTTAAATTTACTTTATTTACTGGCTCTCTATTCTGAAGTCTATGTTGCAGACTGTCACGACTGTCCAAACTCGCTCATATGGTGAAAAAAACACCTTCCTTGCTACCCTGTTTCTCTTATTGTGTGCCTCCTCTGTGGCATCCCATCTGTGCTTTTTTTTTTTTTTTAATTATTATTCTTATGTTTGTTTTCTGAGGCTGACAGTTGTTAATTCATTAACTTTGCATGCTTGAATTGAAGTCCGTCTTCTAGTTGAAAAAGATCCTGGAATGTCAAATTTTATAATATTGTAAATATTTGTAATTTTGTTATTCTAGCCGATTTGTGGATAACATTCTGTAAGATTTCGGGCAAAGTATAGAGATTTTTTTCTCTTGTAAAATTAGACATAGATATAGATTTATCACATAAAGCATAGATGTAAAATCCCAACAAGAATGGGCAGCAGA
Source organism: Anser anser (assembly GCF_964211835.1). Lineage (NCBI taxonomy): Eukaryota > Metazoa > Chordata > Aves > Anseriformes > Anatidae > Anser > Anser anser. Next base: position 26,369,783 of record NC_139723.1, on the reverse strand, counting down.
AGCACTACCAAAAATCCAACCTGAATCTAGCCATAGAATAGACAGAAAAGATTTCTCTACTTAATTTTTTAAGCCAGATTAAGTATACTTATTTCTTTATGACCCATAATATTCGGTAAGTCTTTCAGAGATTGACAGTCATTAGAATCTCCATGTTCCTACTATATTCCTACCTTTAAAGCCAACAAATCTTAGCTCTGTCTTCTCTGTTATCGTGGTGACAGGCACTGTCCCAAGGGAGACAGCATTTTATCAGGGTTTACTTGGATTTTCCTCCTATGCTTTTTTTATCACACTGTAATGAAGGACTTTGTCTACATGAGCTCAGGAGGCTTTTCATACAATAATAGAATGGTTTGAATTGGAAGGGGCCTTAAAGGTGGGGATTACTCTCTTCTTCCAAGCAACAAGCTATACAACAAGAGGAAGTGTCCTCAAGTTGTGCCAGAGGAGGTATAAGTTTGATATTGGGAAAACTTTCTTCACGGAAAGGGTTGTGAAGGATTGGAACAGGCTGCCCAGGAAAGTGGCTGAGTCACCATCCTTGGAAGTAAAAGGTGTATAGTTGTGGTGCTTAGGAATATGGTTTTGTGGCAGATTTGCAGTGCTAAATTAATAGTTGGACTTGAAGATCTTAGAGGTCTTTTCCAACCTAAATGATTTTATGAATCTATGGTTCTATGAAAACGGGATTATGTAGCCTGGAGAAGAGAAGGCTATGGGCCTTCCAGTGTCCTTATAGTGGCTTCCAGTACCTAAAGTGCTCCTATGGAAAAGCTGGTAGAAAGCTCCCTCTTTATCAGGGTATGTAGTGATAGGACAAGAAGTAATGCTTTTGGACTAAGAGAGGGTAGATATAGATTAAGTATTAGAAAGAAATTCTTTACTCTAAGGGCAGGGAGGCACTGGAACAGGTTGCCCAGAGAAGCTGTGGATGTCCCATCCCTGGAAGTATTCAAGGCCAGGCTAGATGCGGCTTTGGGCAACCTGGTATAGTGGGAGGCATCCCTAGCCATGGCAGGGGAGGTGGAGTTAGATGATCTTCAAGGTTCCTCCCAACCTGAGCCATTCTATGATTCTATGATCACTGATAAAGATTTTGAATAGAATTGGCCCCGATACTGAGCCCTGGGGGACACCACTTGTGACCAGCCACCAACTGGATGTAAATCCATTCACCTGGGCTCTTTGGGCCCAGCCACTCAGCCAGTTCTTTATGCAGCAAAGTGTATGTCCATCCAAACCATGAGCAGACAGATTCTCCAGGAGAATGCTTTGGAATACAGTGTCAAAAGTTTTCATGAAGTCTAGGTAGACATTAGTAAATGTCAGAATAGAATGATTGAACCACAGAATATCCTGAGTTGGAAGGAACACACAAGGATCATTGAGCCCAACTCCTGGCTCCACACAGAACCATCCAAAAATCAGACCAGATGACTGAGAGCATTGTCCAAATCGTTTTTGAACTCCAACAAGCTTAGTTCTATGACCACTTCCCTAAGGAGCATGTTCCAGTGCCCAACCACCCTCTCAGTGAAGAACCCTTTCCTAACACACAACCTGACCCTTCTATGTCACAGTTCCATTTGGTTCCCTTGGTTCTTGTCAATGTCACCAGAGAGCAGAGCTCAGCACCTGCCCCTCCACTCCCCTCGTGAGGATGCTGCTGGCCACCATGAGACCTTCTTTCAGTGTGCTCTGCTCTAGGCTGACCGAACCCAGTGACCTCAGCTGCTCCTCATACATCTTGCCTCCTAGAATCTTCACCATCTTCATAGCCCTCTTTTGGACACTATGTAATGCTTTTATGTCTTTTTCATATTGTGGCACCCAAAACCGGTGAGTCTGCACCAGCACAGTGTAGGACAATCACTTCCCTCCAACAGCTAGCAAAGCTGTACTTGATAGATCCCAAGGCACGGTTGGCTCTCTTAGCTGCCAGGGCACATTGTTGAATCATAATCATCTTGGCATCAACCAGAACAACCTGTATCCCCTTCTATAGAACTTCTCTCTAGCCTCTCATCCCCTAGTCTGTATGTATATCCAGGGTTGCCCCTTCCCAGGTGCAGTATACAGCACTGGCACTTGTTAAACTTCATATTGTTGGTTACTGCCCAGCTTGCTAATTTGTCAAGATCTTTGCAAGGTCTCTTACTCTTGAGGGAGTCAACTGCTCCTCCCAAACCTACTTAGTATGTGTTAGAGTTCTTCATCCTAGTCATTTATGAAAACATTAAAGAGAAGTGGCCCTAAAATGGAGCCCTGGAGAACCTCACTAGTAGTGACTGTCTGCCAGCCTGATGTAACCCCATTTACTATAACACTTTGAGCCTGACCCGTATGGCAATTGTAAATTAGACTTCCCCAACCTTTCTTCATAGGAGAAGTGTTCCAGCCTTCTGGTCATCCTCATGGCCCTCCTCATGATGATAGAACCATGTCACTCTTACACTGGGGACCCCAGAGCTGAACTCAGTACTCCAGGTGGGGTCTCAAAAGAGCAGAACAGAGAAGAGAATCACTTCCCTTGACCTACTGGCCACACCGCTTTTGATGCAGCCCAGAAAATGGTTCACTTTCTGTGCTGTAAGTGCACATTGCTGGCTCATATCAAGCTTTTTATCCACTAGAACCCCCAAGTCCTTCTCCACAGTCATCCTCTATATCCACTTGTTGCCTAGCCTGTATTCATGTCCGCGATTGCTCCAGCTTAGGTGCAAGTCCTTGCACTTGGCCTTGTTGAACTTCATGATGTTCTCATAGGTCCACCTTTCAAGCCTGCCTAGGTCCCTCTGAATGGCATCCCTTCCCTCCAGCATCCTGACCGCATCACTCAGATTGGTGTCATCTGTAAACTTGCTTAGGATGAACTCAGTCCCACTGTCCACGTCACTGTCAAGGATGTTGAATAGTATGGGTTCCCATCTGTTGGGCAGTACTTCATCCAGGCAGCTCAGTGGCAGGAGGAAATGAAATATAAGCATTGGAACATAAAGATCGAGATTTTACACAAGTCATTAAACATTTGATATATGGATCTCTGCTGTTGTTTTTCAATTTGTAATACTGACACCAGTTCAAAACTTATTTCTCAATTAGTATATCTCACATGACTCTTGAATGTTATGTCGGCAATGCAGAAAATAAAAAGCAGAAAAACATTAGGAACCACTACAGGGCCACTTCACTAGAATCAAGTAAAGTCAGTATGACCAAGTGCTCACATCTGTGCAATAAAAGAAATCATACCACCACAGGAAGATTGGCACACAAATGATGTATTCTTTTCGCCTGTGGGTATGTGTTCTATTTGGCCTGTTTATTCCTTAAGAAAAGTGACAGATTAGCATTTACTGGAGCCAATTCAAAGATAAATATTATTTCAGACATTCATTTCTTATGCAAACAACACACTGATAAGAACCCCAAGTGTCTTTACTTAAATTATATGTTATGTACAAAATACTTATCAATGAGACCTACTGTAGTCTGACATTAAACCTCTTAATATCCTTCTAAGACAAAACCTGGTGGGTAGATCACAGTCACAAATGTTCTACACTCACACACCTTTTGCTTTATACCGTCCAACCCCCACCATTGCTGTAGCTGCTTTGCTCCTTTCTCATTTATAAACTGCTATAGTATAATGGCTCTTTTCACACAGCCATTGTTAGCCAAAGTTCAGCTAAAGATGGATGAATTATCAGAAAGAAAGTGAAAAAAAAAAAAAAAAAGAAAGAAAGGAAAGCTCAGTCATTATCATATAGACATAGGAAACTATGCTGAGGATACATTAAAGTAAATGGTAAAAACTCCCGAAGGGTTTTTGCTGTATTCAGTTAAAGCAAAAGAAAAGTCTGTATTCAATTAAACCTTAATTATAACTGAGTGCCCTCAAGATGTTTTATTTCACTAAGGATCTAGAGAGTGCAAAAATATGTCTGCTGACAAAATCTGTATTAGTGCTGTGATCTGTTACTAGTGCAGTAGGTCTTCACAGGATGTGGTGACTCTGTTTCCCCAAATTAGTCATTTAAATGAATCATTCTTTAGAAACAATAAAATTTTGACGTTTCACATGTCATTGTCACAGAACATTACACCTTGTATTGACTTTTACAGTACATCGTCAAATGAAGCTAGTGGAACCAGGAGCAGAGCCAGGCTGAACACAAAAAAGAGCATCTTTGCATGGCAAGAAGTGGGGTGTCAAATAATTCTTGACAAAGGATGTTGTGAGCAAGGATTCCAGGAAAAGTGAGTTCAAGGAAATCCTGTGGGGGTTACTGTGGACAGAGAAGTCACATTAGACTCACATATTATCTGAGCTGAAAACAGTTATAATTTGGGAGACCTGTTTACATCATACAGAATAGTTTTTCACTTAAATAGGATTATCAGACAGATACTTTAGAAATTATTAATACGGACTATGTTTAAGATTAAGAAATCATGAATACTAAACTAAAAGTGCTGAATCTTTGAAGATGAAAGTTTGCTTCAAAGTATCTTGTAATTTAAAAAGAAAAGTTTGGACTTCTATACTGTGATGAGATTCCATACAAGTCAAAAACCTACAATAGTTAAGACTTTGTCATTTAACATAGAATTTGTGTAAAATAAGCAGAATTTAGAAATCGTTACTAAAACTCAGCTTCCTGTGTGTACTACTTGTAAACTAGCCAACTTGTCAACTTTATAGATATTCTTCTTTCTGTTGCTATTTTTGACATTCTTTTCTTTCTGATGTGGTTTAATGAAGAGTTAGGTCCCTTGGTAGCTTTATTTTTAAAGGTAAATCAATAAGCAAATATAACTTCCCTGATATGTGTTTACTTCAGAAGTATTTGTATTTGATTACTAGTTAACTTTTCCTTAAAATGGTCTATACCAAAGTTTATACTTTGGTCTTTCAGATCTTTGGCCATAGAAATAAATTCAAAAAATTCAAAAATCAGTTAAAACTTAATTGTAAGCTTTAAATTATCAATGAAGTCTTTTTTTTTTTTTTTCCTTTTTCTTGGAAGAACAACTTTCATACATTCATAGAATCATAGAATCATTAAGGTTGGAAAAGACCTCCAAGATCATCTGGTCCAACTGTCAATGTCAACCACTAAACCATGTCCCTAAGTATCACGTCCAACCTTTCCTTAAACACCCCCAGGGACAGTGACTCCACCACTTCTCTGCGCAACCCGTTCCAATGCCTGACTACTCTTTCTGAGAAGAAATGTCTCCTAATTTCTAACCTAAACCTCACCTGCTGCAACTTGAGGCCATTCCCTCTAGTCCTATCACTAGTCACCTGTGAGAAGAGGCTGGCCCTCAGCTCCCCACAGCTTCCTTTCAGGTAGTTGTAGAGAACAATATGTTCCACCCTGAGCATCCTCTTCTCCATATTAAATAACCCCAGTTCCCTCAGTCGCTCCTCATAGGACTTGTGTTCCAGGCCCTTCGCCAGCTTCGTGAAAGAAAATTAAGCCTGTGTTCCCAAGAATGTTGTTTCTGCATTACAGAAAGGGTCAGCATACAAATGACAGTACAGATTCTTCAAATAAGGAGCAAAAGAACCTTTACTAGACAGGCATTGAAAACTGATGAAAGATAAAACTCAATGTGGTGTTCATATAATTTCTCAAGAAATTTCATTTTAAAACATCTAAAAAGACTTGAACCATAAGGAGAAAAATACACCTTATGTAGGTCAAACTAAAAAAATATGCTGGTTTTTATCTGTCTTTCTGATTTATGCCTTTTTAGTCTGTTTCAAGTATGTTTGTTTACTATAACACAGATTCTAATCTCTGACATTCTTGTGCTTTCATAGTTCAGAGCTGTTGTAACAGCCACAGTTAGAGTAATACCAGTTTTAAACATGTGCTGTGATTTGTAGAGTATCTCTAAGCATGCCAGTTAAGTGCTAATGTTTGTGTGCAAATAGCTATGCAGATCTAATGAGGCTGGTGTCAATTTCAATAGACTTTTACAGTTGTCTCCATTTCATTTGAACCTTATTTTTATGACTATTTTCATTTACATACTTAGTCAATTTTGAACTGTTTTATAATCAGTCAATATCAGTTCAACAAGTCTATAGATGCAAGTCAGTAGGGCTAAGTTACAGTTGCATCTGGTTTTGATATCTTTTTATTGGCCTGCAGTCACTTTGGTAAGATACTGAAAGGAGGTTTTCTAATTAGTTTAGTGAGAGTTTAATTTCCTCCTCAAGCTTTTAAACCATTGAACCTTTATATTACATGCTATACCTATCAAGCTAAAAATCACTACTAAAATAATTGCAACAATGTGGTAAAAAAAAAAAAAAATTCTTAACACGATGTAATTTATTTCTGAGCTGAAGCTTCAAAAAAAAAAAAAAATGTCTGTCGATCTATATTTTTGTACCGGGAGTTCAATTAAACCTGTATGACTTTATGAAGTAAAATAAATGTTGTCCAAATACATTTTTTTGTTTTACTAATTACAGCCTGTTTTTATTAATTTTGGTTAGCTTCAGTGAAGAATCAAGATAATATTTCATCTTATCTTCTTTTTCATACTAGTTAGATCCTCACATTCTGCAAGAGACATAAAGGTACCTTCTATCAAATTTTGGATTATCAGTACTAATCTTTCTACTTTAAGATATTTATTTTTTTGCAGTACTTTTCCTTAGCAGACAAACGATCAGACCTGAGATATGCTTCACCTTTTTAATAATACATTATGTCTTTGAGAAAAATTGTAAAATAAAAATTTTAAATGAACCTTTCTCATTTTAGAATCTATTTGCTCCTATTTTACAAGTGTCTCTGGTGAAGTGTCCTACTTCCTAATGAGCTTACCCTTACAGTCCCACTCATGTAGTGGTAAGAAAGCAGGCATCACCCAAAAGCATACATTTGTTATTAATAGTTTTACCCTTTCCTGATCTTGAAATATATTCACATTGTTTGATATGTACAAGGTCTTTAACCTCTTAATTACCTGAAAATAATGTTCCCATTCTTTTTGTAGGTAAATTATTTTGAAATTATTAACATGTCAAAGGATCAACTGGTACAGTAAACATTTTTGGTGATGTACACTGGGCAACGTTTTTTAATTAAAATGACAGTTATGGTGATACTCATTAGAAACTGAAGTGAAATGCAGTCACCTCTGAGGTATTCTTATGATGTTGACAGTTTAATAACCATTTGTTGCTAAATGCTTTCTGATACTCTGACATTTCTGAGCAGCTCTGTGATTTTAAGACACTCATTTTGTCACTGCTATTTAAGGATGCAATAAAGAATTCATCAGTCTGTTTGTAATTATTGTGGCAAAGTGCTAGTATGCGGATTAGGCTTAAAACATGCAAAAGGAGGCTGGGGAAAGGAAGGATTTGTGCTTTTTTAATTCACTTTATTATTTAGAAATATTTTTTGTAAAACTCATTTCCACAGAGTTTGAGTGGCAATGTGCTATGTTTTTATACATTTAAAGTACATGTGCATTAAAATAAGCATGTGCTGTTACAATTTTTTTAAAATGTGTTTCCAAAATCAAAAAAAAAAAGGAAGCAAGAAGAAGCAAATTGTATATACAATGTTTTCATCTTACTGTAAAAATGGCAAGATTTTATGATCTGCTGAGCAGACTTTTCATCACTTTTGTACTTTGACGTCAAGATCAGGTTCATTAAAATAATTTTTAAAAAAAAATATTTCTACTCAGTTCTTTATTTTTTATTTATTTTTAAATTATTATTATTATTATTATTATTATTTATTTATTTGTTTGTAGAAATGTTATGGTTTAGCCCTGACAGGCAGCTCAGCACCACAGAGCTGCTTGCTTACTCTCCCAAGATGGGAAGGGGGAAAGAATCAGAGAGGTAAAAGCGAAAGAACCCATGGCTTGAGACAAAGACAGTTCACTAGATAAAGAAAAAGCCATGTACACAATTAAAGCAAAGCAATTCATTTGATGCTTCCATAGGCAAGAAGGTGTTCAGCCACTCCCAAGAAAGCCTCTCCCAGAAAAGCAGTTACCAAACATGTAATGGTTTCTTGGGTAGACAAATGCCATCCTCTGAACACCTCCGCACATCATTTGGTATTTATCTTCACAAGTTTCAATAACATCTTTTTAGACCTTGCCTGTTAAGGAAATGCTTATGTTCTTACAATAGGTATTTCATTTCTCAGAACGTAACTCTGGAGAATCTCATTATGATCTTTTCATACCCCACTAAGTGTTAATGTTCCTATTAATTCAAACAAGAAAAAGGTCTTCAAAATACAGCCCTACCTTCCCTATTTGCAAAAAAAGCTGAAAAGAAATGGTATGGTATCTACTAATGTGTCACAGTAATGATATCTGGAGAGGTAACCTTAGATAAGTGATAAATATCAAATACCAATGCCTCTAGAAAATGGTTTGAGACTCATGAGGTGACATTCATACATATAAATGATTAAGTGTGCTGCAGTCTGAAGAATGAACTGAACATTAGGTTCCAAATGTGCTCAAAGCAAATATGCCACGATTGATCTTGCTTATGTTACAAAGTAACTTATATTAAAAAGATATATTTTTATGAAATCTTAAGAAACAGAGAAACATATAGAAAGCAAGAGAGGAGGTCCCTAAGATACCAGGACTTTTAATTTTTTAGCAGCAAAATAAATTGGTTATCATGTGAAGTTGTGTGATGGAGGTGTCTATGAACTGATCTGGTGATGTCACTCTCAGTCTTAATGGAGAAACATCCACTCCACAATCATAATATAACAGACAGCGTGTGTCAAGTGTCAGCCTCATTAAAAATATCAAACACTGACTGAAAGTAATCTGCTTGGCCCTTATTGCTCCCAAAGTTAATTCCTCCTAGTCTTGGTTGATACTTGTTGCTAGAGTAATTTTTCACTGTACAGTAATTTTCCCCTGTTCCAAAGATAAATCAATGTCTTTAGTTGCTTTTGCTGTCTACCCAGAAACTTTCATAAACAGTTTGTTTTTATCTTTGGGAAAAATAACAATTTTGTCCTGCAACAAACTCTACATATTCATACTTAGGACTGTTAGACAAAAGGAAAAGACAATAGCTGTATCATGTAAAAGAAGAAAAGTTAAAAATCAGATCCACTTACAAAATTGTATGTAATCTGTTCTAAGCATAGGTTTCAGATAGGTTTTTCCTCAGTTTTCTATTTGATTGTCTCTTCTCTATTCCATCTGTAAAACTTCTATACCCAAAACAGTTCCTTCCAGCTTCCCACAATTAACAGTCCTTCCATGTTTTTAGATTGGAGTAGGAAGTGATTGTATTTTATTATTCTTTCATATGAGTTCTGAAGATTCAATACTGGACTTATCAAACCCTATACACATTGTCATATCAGCTCACATGATCTCATGTCTACTATTTTATACATATGTATTCATCTGATTTTCTATGAATTTCCCATCCCCATGCAGGTGCTGTCATCTCCAAACTGCTACTGTAGCTCCCTTCCTCTGATTTGTCATCAACAGGTAATTCTGTTTTTGTTTTAAACAGGAAAAGTGAAAGACAGATTGTGTAGTATATGGTACTTCTCGAGTTCTGAGAGGTGCAAATATGTTTAGTCATGAATTTAATTCTAAAGGCAGAATAAAAAGGTCCATAGAAATCCGTAGGCATAAAATGAAGTATTCTGACTCAAAATCAAATGTTATGATGCTTATGTCTTCACTCAATAACATGTATTCAGGAAAAAATTTTCTTAGACTCTGCACACTTGAAAAGTAGGCAGGTGTAATGTTTGTCCTCTTTCTCCTCCTTTTTCCTCTTGTTAACCTCTTTCCTAATTCAGATTCCAACCCTGGGAAGAGGACAAAAGCAGGAAATACTTGCCAGTTACAAAGTAACAAAGGTCATGAGGAACCCCAGGTTTGCTATTTCATCCTTTCTCAATATGAAGTATGACTGAATGTATGTTTAGAGACATTGGCTAATAAAACGATGTATTTTTTCACTCAAATAAGAAAAATAATTGTGAGTCAGCAAAAAAGATTACTGTCTGGTTGGGTTTTGATTAAAAGTACTGACATATTGACAGTGGGTCTACCTTACTGATGATACAGTAGAAAAAAAGCTATGCTGTTTTCATTCTGTAGCTTTGTGTAGTACTTCAGCATTTTGAATATAATAATTTTACTATGTAAGGCAAAAATATGTATTCTGGCTGACGTCTGTGAAACAAATATTCTAAAGGCAAAAAGAAAGATCATTTGGAAAAAAAAAAAAAACTAAGGATGCAAGCAGAGAAGAGACATAGTGATGTTATTTTGGGGAAATGAGAAGAGTGAGAAAACCAACATTGCCAATGGATTTAAATCAAACCTGAGCTGCAGTTTATGTTTGAGATTGTAGTCTTAATGCTTTTCGAAAATGCCTAAATCTAATCTGCAATTTTGCCAAGATATTGATGTGAATGAATCTATCACCTGATAGTGTCATTTAAAAGCTAAGAGTAATCCTTAAGATTATTTACTGCTACTGTGTCAAAGAGATGGAGCAATCGAATTTCTGGCCCTTGCCAGAAATGTCCTCCCCAGCAGGACTAAGAGAAGTATTATGATGAATAAATAGAAATGTTTAACAGGTACAAAATAAAGCAGAATAAAAGTCCAGATGTTTAAACCCTGACGAAACACGAATTCAAAGTAGAGTAGGGAAGAATAGTGATTAATGTAATAATCACTATTACATTGTGTAATAAGACAATACATAATGTATGAAAAAAACTGTATGAAAAGAAATGGGAAGGGAAGGGAAGGGAAGGGAAGGGAAGGGAAGGGAAGGGAAGGGAAGGGAAGGGAAGGGAAGGGAAGGGAAGGGAAGGGAAGGGAAGGGAAGGGAAGGGAAGGGAAGGGAAGGGAAGGGAAGGGAAGGGAAGGGAAGGGAAGGGAAGGGAAGGGAAGGGAAGGGAAGGGAAGGGAAGGGAAGGGAAGGGAAGGGAAGGGAAGGGAAGGGAAGGGAAGGGAAGGGAAGGGAAGGGAAGGGAAGGGAAGGGAAGGGAAGGGAAGGGAAGGGAAGGGAAGGGAAGGGAAGGGAAGGGAAGGGAAGGGAAGGGAAGGGAAGGGAAGGGAAGGGAAGGGAAGGAAAGGAAAGGAAAGGAAAGGAAAGGAAAGGAAAGGAAAGGAAAGGAAAGGAAAGGAAAGGAAAGGAAAGGAAAGGAAAGGAAAGGAAAGGAAAGGAAAGGAAAGGAAAGGAAGAGAGGAAATAAGAAAAAGGAAGGAAGAAAGAAAGGAAGGAAGAAAGAAAGAAAGAAAGAAAGAAAGAAAGAAAGAAAGAAAAAGAAAAAGAAAAAGAAAGAAAAAGAAAAAGAAAAAGAAAAAGAAAAAGAAAAAGAAAAAGAAAAAAAAAAGAAAAAGAAAAAGAAAAAGAAAAAGAAAAAGAAAAAGAAAAAGAAAAAGAAAAAGAAAAAGAAAAAGAAAAAGAGAACAAGAACAGGAACAGGAAAAGGAAAAGGAAAAGGAAAAGGAATAAAAGAAAAAGAAAAAGAAAAAGAAAAAGAAAAAGAAAAAGAAAAAGAAAAAGAAAGAAAAAGAAAAAGAAAAAGAAAAAGAAAAAGAAAAAGAAAAAGAAAAAGAAAAAGAAAAAGAAAAAGAAAAAGAAAAAGAAAAAAAAGAAAAAGAAAAAGAAAAAGAAAAAGAAAAAGAAAAAGAAAAAGAAAAAGGAGCAACGACAAAACAGAAACCTCTTCTATGACAGGGTTACGGAGTTGGTGGAGGAGAGAAAAGCAACTGGTGTTATCTATTTGGACCTCAGCAAAGCATTTGACACTGTCCCCCAGGATATCCTTGTCCCCAAATAGGAGAGGCATGGATTTCATGGATGGACCACTTGGTAGGTAAGGAATTGGCTGGATGGTCACACTCAAAGAGTTGCTCAGTGTCCAAGTGGAGATCAGTTATGAGTGATGTTCCTCAGGGACCAGAGCTGTTTAACATTTTTGCTGCTGACATGGACAGTGAGACTGAGTGCACCCCAAGCAAGTTTGCCAATGACACCAAGGTGTCGTTGGCAATGGATGCCATTCAGACTGACCTGGACAGGCTTCAGAAGTGAGCCTGTGCAAACCTCCTGAGTTTCAACAAGACCAAGTGCAAGGTTCTGCATGTGGACTTGGGTAATCCCAAATACAAATACAGGCTGGGCAGAGAACGGACTGAAAGCAGTCCTAAGGAGAAGGATCTGGGGCTGCTGGTTGATGAAAAACTCAGCACAAGCCAGTAATGTGTGCTTGCAGCCCAGAAAGACATCCTGGGCTGCATCAAAGGAAGCATGGCCAGCAGGTTGAGGGAGGTGATTCTCCCCCTTTATTCTGCTCTTATGAGATCCCACCAAGAGTACTGCATTCAGTTCTGGGACCCCAGCACAAGAAGAATATAGACATATTAGAACAACTACAGAGGAAGGCCACGAAGATGATCAAAGTGCTAGAGCACCTCTGTTATGAAAACTGGCTGAGGGAGTTGGGGCTGTTCAGCGTGGAGAAGAGAAGGCTGTAGGGAGACCTCCTTGCAGTCTTCCAGTACCTAAAGAGGCCCACAGAAAAGCTGGAGAGGGACTCTCTGTCAGGTAGTGCAGGGATAGGGCAAGAAGTAATGGTTTTAAACTAAAAGAGGGGAGATTTAGATTAGATATTTGGAATAAATTCTTCACTCTGTGGGTGGTGAGGCACTAAAACAGGTTGCCCAGAGAAGTTGTAGATGCCCCAGCAATGAAAGTGTTCAAGATCAGGCTGGATGGGGATTTGAGCAACCTGGTCTATTGGAATGTGTCCCTTCCCATTGTCAAGGGGTTGTAATGAAATGATCTTTAAGGTCACTTCCAACCCAAACCATTCTATGATTCTGTGATTCAGTGAGTCTATGATTCTACGATTTAATGATCCTATAAAACAAACAAACAAACAAACAAAAAAAGTAAAACTTTTAAAGAAAGGTGACCAAGAACTTAGGCCTCAGTTCCCTTACTTACTCTGTTTTAAGTACTTAGCTGCTTTATTATAATACACAGGAATACTGACAGAAGACTAAAATTATTTAGGGAACAGAAGAAATGCATAGGTTACTTTTTCTTCTCCAGACTTCCTTTCACATCAGTGAAAGGGTGTGAGATCCTGAGAGGCAGTATAAATACTTGTTTTAAATACAGAGAAAGAAGGAAATCATGGATGAGCGTTTAGGAAATATTAATGGAATCTGGTTTCATAATCTAAAAACGTGGTCTAGTGACTTTTGGTTCTTCTTCTGATGTATGGTTCATATTTGCTTATCTCCATTTAGAATTATGACATCAACATCTCCACAATTTCTGAAAAGCAGTTTATGCATTTATACTCCAATGTTTATGAGTCCATAAAAATGAACAGGATTTTCATCAATATTACTTTCACTTTATTTGATTCCATTACTTCAGCAACACCTTACGATTTTACAGCTTAAGAAGTTGAGCAGTAAATATGATACTGCAAGTGACATGATAGCATACTTTCATTTGCAGTTGCAGGTCTGAATGAGCTTATTCTGTACACTTTCTCAGTGTTCTCTACCAGTAAAATAGAAAACTTTAAATGAATGACTTATGAAAGATATTTACATTTGAAAGGTAAACTTAGTTTTTATTATTTTTTAATTTTATTATTATTATTATTATTATTATTATTAGAAATTCTTTGCAATGGCTACCTAATTAAAGAAGTGAAGACAGCACCAAACTGCTCTAAAATGCTGTGAATGTCAAAACTATGTTCTCATTTTAAAATCTATATATTTGTACATTTTTATATAATTCTTCTGTGCAACATCATTTACTTCGCTCATTCTGCAACTTGGAGAACAGCAAATAATTCCCATAGATCCAAAAATCAAGACATGAAATGTAAGATGGCCAGCCAGATGACAACAATTTACATTTTTATAGGTTCTTACATGCCAAATATAGTCAGTACACACTTCTACTATTCAAATGTCATATTCCTTCAGTCTTCAAAGTAGTTATAAGCAGAAAAGTATCCTCAGTGAAAATGTCTGGATATTTGTGGTCTTAGAAGGACCTTCCATTTATTCCTGTTTTCTCTACTTCATTTATCATCTGCAAAAAAATTTAATTCCCTTCCAGTTTCTATACTATGGAAGTGTTGATGGAGGAGAGAGGGGTGTAAAGGAAAAAATACTTGGGTGTAGGCAGTCATTTTATTCATGGGTGAAGGATAAATGGATTGCAGATTGGGGGGAAGGTGCATTGGTTGCTATTCAGCTACTTAATTTCAAGCCGATTGTAAATTAGCAGTCTTCATATACAACGACGAGATATAAAATCACCAAAACTATGCCACATTTGACTTTTCTTCTTGCTAATCTGTCTGACACTTAATTTTTTTTCTTTCCCTTGTTTTCTTCAAGCTCACAGATTCATTCAACACCAGTAGCAAAAATTTATCAGACTGTCTAGTCCTTCACTCTTCCAAGGTGAAATTGTTTCTTACTGTATATTTACCAATGCATTGTCCCAACAGACGTATAGTCTGGTCTCATTTTAAATATCCTAAGGGAAGTTTTTCCATGGCCTAATAGATCTCACTGTCAGGAAGCTTTTATGTGAAATTCAGCTCGAGTTTTGCCTTTCTTAATCTCATCCCATTACTCAAGAGTGAAGCACCCTAAACTAATGTAAATATTTCTTCTCTTTCTCAGCAGTTAAACCCCTGCAGGAGCTGTGGGCTGTCATCATGTTTCTTTATTAGCTATTACTCACACCCACTATAGAGGTAGCCTTGAAGTCTGACATTTTATTATAGGAGAAGATGTTAAAAGTACCAGCCAAGGTTCCCTTCCAACTGCAGGCAGTATCTAGTGTTAGCCACACTGGCAGTAAGTACTCTTGGAGTACACATCCAAGTTTCATCTCTTATTGTACTTACAATCCTGCAGAATGCATTTCTTCAATTTTCCTTTCAGATTTTATTATTGTTACTGTTTTTCATTCTTTTATATATATATGTATATATATATTATGCACAGTGAGAAATGAGCTAAAAAGCCAAATGACACAGCTATTGCTTCAAAGATATAAAAAGATAATTGACATATGAAAGAATTTACAGACTTAAAGACTATTTACTGTAAAAATTATGTGCTAAAGTAGTGTAATATAAGCTGACAAATAACTCCCAGGTTGCCCTCTTAACACATTAACTCCTTTTCAGTTTCATAGATTAAGTGGAAATTAACAAATTGGGAAAGAGCCCAAGCCTGGAAAGAATATCCATGTGCTTAGGAGTGCCTGCAGAACTGGTGACCGTGATCAGTAATATTGTCCTTAGCTTTTGTAGTGTGGGCCACATGTTAAAAAACATCAACAGATTAATAAGGCAGAGCTGGGACAAGTTTTGGAGGCAATAAGGAGAATATTGAATCTAAGGCAATAAAAACGCAGAAGAAACTTGAATTGATGACAGGCTCAGGAAATTGAGTGTCATTTTTCTTAGGGACTGATGGATAGTTTCCAATTGGGAGTACCAAGCAAGTGGTATTCAGGATAATCAGACAGTAGTGATGAAGTCTGAGATAAGGGGTTTTGGATAAAATGAAAATCTGGGAATGATTAACTCTAACTCAGAAAAGAGCCCCATTGATGCTGACAAAGGAATCCTTGAGGAAATGAACCAGGATCTGTAAAGGGAACTTCTGTAAGTTTTAGCTGATGATACACATGACAATTGGAGAAAACATTTCTCCTTTCTGTTAAAAAAAAGTGTTGACCTGGTTTTGTTTACATGGCCCAAATCTTTGATTACCTTTTTCTTTGGGTAACACTTTACAGGTTCATATCTACTTCCAGTATGTATCTGCTTTCCAATACGACAGCTAGGTGCCTTTCAAAATGGTTGTTTTCCCCTTTTTTAAAGCGCTTGTAGATTGATTTCTTCATAAGTATTAAAAAAAAAACCATATTTTTTTTTCATAGATAAATGTCCTTCACTACATATTTCTAATCATTCTGTAGCATTTGGTTTCCAATGGATACTAGTAAAGCCTTCTGCTTTAATATCATTTCTGATTGTCATCAAGATGTTGTGTACCCTCTCATTGAGATCATCCATCAAAATGTTGGAGACAACTGAATGTTACATCATTCCAACAGGCTTTTCTTAACTTGTTGCTATTTATTAAACTTTTTGTTTGCAGTATTTTAGTGTGCAGTAGTCACCATCAACTCAAATTTGATTCTTAAGGCTCTGTATGTGCACTACATTCATTATGGTTATGTCTAGGTGTGGACTTCTTTTTGTGTGTTTTTGTACAACTTTTGGTTGCCTTTCCTCTTTGCAAAGTTACAACTATAAACTCACATCTCTTATTAAGAGATTTTTATTTACCTAATAGGGAGTGGACTCTGACCAATGCACTTGTAGCTTCTACTGTAGGGAGAAAAAATGATTGGTGAGTAACTGTAATGAGACACCAAGCTCATTATGCTGTGTGGCTGCAAGTACATGGCTGTCCTTTCAGACAGTTTGCCCTGGTTTTCAGCTAACCTATAACCTGACTCCATCTTTATTTGAACTTGAAGAGTCAAAATGCAATTCCCTATTTCACTTTCCCTGGGGCTTTTCAGCATCTCTGCTCAATATATATATATATGGCACATATAGAAGGATGGAGAGGATGAGACAGAGAGAGTGGAAGGAAATCTTTTTAGTAGCATTTAAAGTTACATTGGAGTAAACTAGAAAATAAGTATCAGATTTTACTTAATCATATTTAAATTTTGCATGGACAGGAGAATCGTTCAGTTACACTAGCAACATCTGAGAGGTTTACTGGGGTAAAAAGAAACTCAAAAAAAAAAAAAACCTTATAATTTTATCATCAGACTGAAACAATCCTGATACACCTTCCTGATATTCACATTAAAATTAATTCAAACATGATGCCAACCTTATATAATCAGATGGCTTTAAGATTGGAGTTGATTCACATACCACTAACTCAGTCAGTGGGCACAGAAATTTAAATTATTTTATTGAGCTTACTGTGATCCTATTATTTTATTCTTCAATGCTTCATTATTTTGCTTTACAGTAGAAGATGTAGATGTGCTTTTAGACCATATGGTGCTGCTATGCTCACTCTTTTTCTCATCGATTTCCTGCATGCTTTTTTTGTTTTTCGTCAGAAAGAATCATTGATAGTTTTGTTTTATAATTGAAGGAATAAACTTTATGTGAACTCCGTGGCCTAAATCTTAAGAGAAGCTGGTTTCTCTACTCTTTGTATTGATGAACTTAACTGGTATAAAGTTTCTACTCAGAATGCTAGTGGCACTTTGCAAATCATTACTATCTCTTATCCAGACTCAGAATGATTTATCAGAGGGATATTAACTACAAAAAGAAACCATCTTCAATTCCTTTTCTCTGGAAGACAATGTGAAGCTCAGGAGTAAATCTGAATGAATGTTCCTAAGACCATACCTTTTTTCTGAAGTAGAGATCCCTATTGCCCGCACCTGGGTTAGGTACTGAAACTTACAGGCAGATCCTCATTAGGATTTATTAATTCACAGTTATCATTTTGCAGCTATACTTAAAACCAACAATTCCAATGAGTGAGAAGAAACAGAGGAAAAAGTAAATACTTGGGAAACATCCAAATTCTTTGTGACTTCATCAGAACTGCAAAGATTGGACAGATAGTCATCTCGAAATATCATGAAACCTGCACAGAGACACAGAACATCTAGCACTTCTGTGTACCAAAGCCACTCCAGCCTTGTAGCTCTTCTCAGTATTTCTCTGTTCCTTCTATTTCAGGAAAAAAAAAAAAAAAAAAGTAATAACCACAAAGTTATTAACCCCATCTGTCAGAAACTGTTCAACATACAAGCATCTCAACAGAACCTATTTTACAAAAGAGTTATTAACTGGATGCGAAGATGTTGTATGCTATCCATATTGATGAAATAAGCAGGAAGGTAAAAGAAGGAAATATTTTAGAATTTTGTCACTAATTTCAATGAGAATAAGAATAATAAGCATGCCTTGTCAGATATAATTATTAGTCTTGATCTGTAAAGCTGTTTAAGAATTATAGCCAACTGCCTGTATAACTAAGAACTTTAGTCTGGCATATACTCCATGTTCTTATGGTGCTATCAGTGGCAAAAGGACAGCAGGTAGAGTACTTTGATTCCAGACCATCTTCTATGTAATAAAAATATAAACATGAAAATGAAATCACATAGCTATATGAATCTTTGGCATGACTCAGTAAGCTGCTCCAGTAAAATTCACTTAGTCAGTAGACGTCAGTGTTTATTGTTTGCCTTCAGAGACTTTACTGTTCACTCCAGTCCTATCCATTCAAAATAAGCAGTTATCTTGCTTTCAAATTTTTAACTGAAATAAGTAAATCTGCTTCTGAAAATAATACAACATGAAGATATGCCTGTTTATGAGGCCTATCTTGTTATTTTGATCTGGTTTTGCCATCCACAACAGACTCCCCAGCACTTAAATAATAAACTGGAATGGCATTATGTAGAGAGGTATTGCATATAAACATAACAGCATTGAATATATTATATACATTTTGTAAAAATAAGTTTATTAATGTAAATGTATAAACGTATTCTTGTAAAGACTAAACAATGCGTATAGATAGAACAGAAATATATAATTCAGTAGTTTGTTTTGCATAGTAAACAGTCAAAATTACATGAAATATAATATCCAAGAACAAAATGTGATTAATAACATCAAACACAAAAATGATTTCATCAATTCTTCTCCTCAACACTGCTCATGTATGCTGAATCATACTGAATGAAAGTCATTGTCCATATCTTTTTCCTTTAATGTCACACATTCCCACTATTCACTCATGAATTATAGTAATAAAAAGGGGATGCAAAGTTATTTATTTACTTCTCATATGAAATGTGTGCACATATATTAACACCATATACTGTACATCAAATTAAGAATCTGAAAATGTTTGCATTGTAAACATAACAAAATAATTGACATTAAAAAACAAAAATTCTCAAAGGTACTTTGAGCATTTTAAGATTTAAAAGACAGGGAGAAAATATTTCCAAAACTATTACTATGATT
The DNA here is from genome assembly GCF_964211835.1 of Anser anser. Taxonomy (NCBI): domain Eukaryota; kingdom Metazoa; phylum Chordata; class Aves; order Anseriformes; family Anatidae; genus Anser; species Anser anser. The sequence continues at coordinate 26,350,611 of NC_139723.1, read as the reverse complement.
CTTCTCTTACTTACAACACAGCAAATCAAGAAAAACTCTTGTCAACCGTGCCACTGAAGTTATAATCAGTGTGAAATTAGATCAGTGTAGCTAAAACAAGGCTTTTGGCACAAATTCAGAGAATAGGTAGTGCAATGCCAGCAGTGTATTTCTTTTTCCTTGTCATTAAATAGGCATTTGCAAACAGTACAGTCAATCCAAAACTTTTCTTCTTAAAAATACTCCATTTTCCTTTTAGAAATGTAAATGTAAAAATGTGGAGCAGTTATTAAAAGCAGCTCTTAATTAGAAAATGTTAGCGGATGCAATTTCAGAACAGTGGTTTTAAGCCCAGACATATGCTTCCACCACAGGAGCCATCCCGGTGTCTGTAACACATGAAGAGAATTCATTACGTAGCATCCTAAAGGTTTCATTGTTTATCTCCAATAAAAACTACAATATAAAGCCCAGAATTTTGCTAAGTGTTGCTTTTCTATGCAATGGTAGACTTGTGTGTGCGCTTCTATTTTTCCAAGATATATATTGATATACAAATACACTTTTATATAACTAAATTATTTCCACATTTCAGAGGAGCAGAAGTACCAGCCATTCATATTTAGGATGTAGTCACTTGTGCTTCACTTATGGCACTAGATAACAATGCTGACATGGCTGTTTTAATTAATTCGCTTGGATTTGTTTTCATTTTTTTCAGTCATCTTTTTTTCCACTCTTGTTTTTCCAAGATTGTATTGGTCTTTATTTTTTTTTTTTTTTAAAGTGCATTATTTCTGTTTTTGGTAATTTTTAACACTGCTTTCTCATAACTGTGTAATTTCTTCTACTGCTGTTTTTCCTTCTTCTTCTGTGACCTTGCTTCTCAGCTGTTCTCCACTTCTGCCAGAAAGTGACAGACTTCACCTCTTTCACCTCCTTCTATTTACATGCCACTTCTTTTCAGTGATAATTAATCTTTTGTTCATTTGCCAGTGCTTTCCACATTCTTTTTTGACCACAGAGAATTTCAACTAGGGAAAAAAAAAAAAAAAAAAAAGAAAAAAAAAGTCTTTTAGCCTGGCAGTTACCTGAAAAAAAAAAAAAAAAGCTTGAAGAATAATGATATTTTGCCCAGTTTTGAACTCTCTTTTTTGTCTTCCTTGGAGATCTGGTTGAAAGAGAAGGATGCTATGAAGTTGCTGCTCCTCTTTTTTCCCAGTAATTCAGTATTCATGTTAAAACTGTTCTGCTTGATGGAATAGAATTGGTTAAGCCCTTCTCAGAAATCAGCACCTCTGTTAGGGAGAGCCTCCACTCTTATTTCATCCTGTGCTTAATGCGGTTCTGACAACCATTCTTCACTGGAAGTTTTGCACAGCGAACAACAACAACAACAAAACAAACAAACAACTAAAGATAGAAAGTAATAAGTAAGAAGAGTCCTCGGCTCTGGAAGTATGTCAGTCTTTGTGAGATTCTTTTATATGCCTTCATGAATATTGATAATGTGTAATGATTCTTTCTGTTGAAGTGAAGCACAGCAGCGCTGTGTTATATTTTCCTATTTGCGTTAACATGCAATTCTTCAGAATTTGTTTGTATTATAATTTGATACAAAGACATATAATTTACTATTTCATTGGAGGGGAAAAAAAATATCTTGTTTTGGAAACGTTTCTAGACAGAAGAAAACACATACAAATTTTTTGATCCATGCGTCTGACATTTTAGGGATAAAAATGAAGACAGAATCCATAATTAGTGGAAATTACGAAGCCATAAAATAAAATAAAAACAATGTCTGTTAAATCGAACAAACTCACAAATTGAAACATCTTCATTTCTGTAAGTCAGTCTCTCATTCCTTCAGTCTTCAATAACCCTGAGTGAGTACAGTTCATTTTTCCTGGTATCATCGTATTAATTTCTCATCCTTACAACATATAAGGATATAAAAGTAATTCAAGACATCATTCTAAAGTCAGTTATATATAAAAAAAGTGTGTTATGAAACATTTCAGTTTAAATGATCCAAGCTTGTTCGGTTCCCTTCTCCAGCACACCTTAAATCTGTCACCATTGGCTGCTATCACTAGAATACATCCTGCATCTTCTAAAACATTATCACCACCTGTCAAAACTGGCATGAAATATCTTGCAAGGTTTTTACGTTGATTTTAAGGAATTAGAAGCAGTAGACATTCTATTTATTCAGAAATTATCTGCAGCAAAATATACAGTTTCTAGGAACTCCAGAGTGCCTCCTGAGTTGTTCTGTGGATGGACAGCTGAAATTCTAGAGTGTCATCAGGATAAAAGGTGTTTATCCTAACCACCATAAAAAACCTTGAGGTAAGTCAGCCTACTGTGGAGTATGCTAAATTCAGTCAATTAAGACAGACTGAATCTTAATGATTATTGGTAATGACAAGTCTAACTCAATAAGAGTATATTTGCCAGCTTTTCAATCCTTTGAAATACAAAATTCGTAATTTACCTGGAATTTTGTTTTCCTAGTGACTAATCTGAATGTGTGTCATTTCTCTCTTTGATTATGAGGAGGAAAGACCAAAATTTTGCACTGCCTAAGGTGCCAGGAGCAAACTTCTTGGATGAGTACATTATTATAATGTATTGCAATTTCATTGCAGTTGCTTTGCAATGCAATTTCTCAGTATTTGACCACCGCAGAGCAAAATGAGACAATAATTCACTGTAGAGCCTGAGGAAGACATGATCACATTTCAGAAAATTATCTTCACCACAGATGCACCACAGAGTTGCTACTTTGAATAGCCCAGTAGAAAAGATGATGTTTGGACAATCCCAGAAATGAACTGTGTACATCTGAAGTGGTTATTCCTTCAAGTCAATTCTACAGTTTTGTTTCTTCTTAATTTATGTCTAATGTTGAATATACTAGTACCAATTTCAAAGACAGAAGCAAGGGAAGAGAATAAAGAATAGTTACATTCTACTTTTACAATCTATTTAAAGAATAGTTACATTCTACTTTTACAATCTATTTGTATAATGAATCTTACTTACAGTGTTAGTGGCAATAATCCGTAAAACACGAGCTCTTCAGAAAACACACAGGTTAAAAAATATTCAGGACAATCAGTAGTATTAACTGATTCACACCAAACATGGCCACTTAGCACCTCCTGTGGTTTCTGATTAAACTTATTCTTTACTCATAGTTTTGTTTTTTCCTTACTTTCATAGATCAGACAAACACACTGAACAGGAGCTGCACTTGTCTTAGCAAACATCTGCTGAGTGGACGGTTAGTGAAAGTTGATCCCAGATCTTACTCCAGTGCACCTATGCAATCAGGAGCCATATTGAGTACTTTGTGTTCTTGTACTAAGATTTTATTTGTTTCCAACCAACTGAAGAAAGAGATTGTACATCACAGCTAAATCTGTTAGAGAGAAGCACCTTTTTGCTCACAGGGCAGGTAGGGGAATTACCTTCCCCCTCTGTTGAATCTTCAAGTAAAAGAGGAGACAGCACAGAGCTAAAAGGATCAGCCACTATAGCTCACGCATTACCTATATGATTCAAAAAATGTTTGTTTCTTTGCTTGTTTGTTTTAAACATTAACAAGTCACCTGATGACTACAGAAGAGTAAGAAGGGCAGTTCACAGAGTACCACATATCCTGCCCATACCTTAAGTGTTTGTTGTTATTTATAACACCAGCATGGTCTCACCAGCACACTCCCATATTGAGCTGGGGTGACCACGATGCTCCTTCAGAGTTTGTTTTCTAACTTTCTGAATGACTGAATACTAGCTGTACTGACAGACTGGCTTACGAGCAGCTGCCCTCAGACCTGTCCTAAGATAAGCACTGTATCTACAAAGAAAAGTCAAAAAATGTGTTTTGTTTTGTTTTGAAAGAACCCCCCTTGTGAAAATTAGTTTTCACTAGTTGGTGCTGCCAAAGAATGAAAAAGAAGCTGCATTTTCGTGGATTCATTTGCATCTCATAGATTCAATGCATTTTCATGTATTCTTAAATAGAAATGTTACCTACTTTTTGCATTATCTGTACATCCAAAAATTCTGTCTCCTTTCCTCTATGAAGGACATCCTAATGGCTGCAGGAACCTTCATTGCATATTTTTAGTTCCTCCACATAATAATTTCTCACTTTACAAGTTTACATTCATCATCTCTCAAAAGCATATGAGGTTTTGCTCTGTTTTGAATGCCACAGTGTCAGGGACATCAATCAAAAATGATAGCATCGATCATGTAGCAGTTGGATGACATCTGCCATAATGTCTTACAATGTTACTATAATATACGAGAATTTTGATGCTCATTTGCTTGATAGCAATTAATCATGACATCTCTTAATGCATCATGTTTTTAAAGGCAAGATATAGAGCTAATAAACAGGTTAGCTTCTGTTCTTCATTCAGCTGAAGTCAGTGGAGATATTCTGAATTCAAAATGCTATAAGAAAGAAGATAAATCAGATTATTCCAAATCTGTTTTACAAATGCAATGTATTTCATCAGGATACATTATTTTTCACATACTGCTGTTAACCATGCCAGTATCAGTATTAACCCCCAAATTCCATAATGTCTATTTTTTAGTAGAAAAAAAAAAAAAAGAGCACCTTTTGAGCTCAACTTGCATCTAATAACTGACTTTGCCCCAGTAGATGTAGAACCAGGATTTATTTGTTTCTGTAGTTGGAAAACTAAATGCAAAGACTAAGGCTTTGTCTTAGCATAAACTTGGCTACTGGCTTGTTTATATTACTCAAATAGATCCTATATTTCACAAAATATAAAATAAATGTATTAAATTAATTGCCACAAAATATTATTAAGGATCAGATTTCAAATGTTTCCATATAAAATTGAGTACTAAAATGCATTAAAAAAGTCTGCTCTCTTTGCATGCCTTGTTAAAACAATAAACATTACAGAAATCTTCAAGGAGTATAAAATTTCTATGCTTTCAGAATTACAGACATGCCTATGGTATCTGTATGGCATGAAATTGCCACAGTATAGGCTTATGTGTTGTTTCATATACCAAGCCAATTTGCGTGACATTTGACAGTATCATGATTTTTTTTTTTCTTTTCATGTCAGAGCTAGTTAGTCCCGCTGTTAACTAATAAAGTTTTATCCATAGCTCTGTCAGGCATAGTCTTACTCCTTTAACTATCTTAAATGGATTCTGCTCACTATTGGTCACATTTCTGGTCATTATCAGAAATAACATACTAGATTAAATGGATTGAAATATATGAAATTAGAATAATTTCAATGTAAAGTATTTTACTATGAAATACTATGAATAGAAAACATTTTAATATATACAGAAAGAACAGCAACTTCAATGACCGTGATAACAATGCAAATAGTAACAGTCTCAAGTTGAAAGAAACGTATGCAAAGAAAAATGGTAGATAGTGGCTAGCAATTTTTTCAGGTTTTGCTGGCAACGTCAGAGGCCAGATGCTAAGCACTGGAAAATATTTATTCCAAAAGCAGCAGCTGGTACTTTGGCAGACTTCATAAGCAATTTTGTTTTACAGTTTTAAAGCTGCTTCTGGGTTTATTACATGGTTAATCTGATGGGCTGACTTGTCTTCCTGGATGCCATATGCCAGCAGCTAGAGATGCAGTGAAAAGTTTGCCCATTATACTTGCATTAAAAAGCCAGCCTAAAAATCTGCTGAAAGTGGTGCACTTTACGACTTCTCACCAGTTAAGCTCATGACAATGAGTGACTTGCCTTAAGAGTGCCAAAGAGCGACCAGGAAATAGAAAAAAAGCATCAAGTGCCAAGGTTGACTGAGGCAGTATGAACCACATAACATTTTGATTAAGGTCATTGGATATGTGGTAGATTCTGAAAGTGTTGGTTTGTTGTTTTTGTTTTGTTTGTTTTTCCTTCTGTATGCATGAAGGTAGGTTTAGGCAGAGAAGAAACTGTATCAAAGGCAACATGAGTAAATAAGATTTCTGCATGTCTTACTTTTTAGAGTAATTCTGGGGAATAAGCGTGGATATAACTAACAACGAATTGAATGGCGAATTGCTTAAAGTCAGAACACAAGTTATAAAAGCAACCAAAAGGCATGTAGAAATATCGTTCAGAGGTGTGAAACACAATTTCACCTGCAGCCAATGAATCTGTGAGTACTCAGCCTTCCAGTAGAGGTGGCCAATTGGCATCTAAGCTTTTCAAAAAGTGAAAAGCAAAATATACTCATAAAGACTGCGTATTACTGGATTTCCAACTTCAAGAATAAACTTATTTACCAACCCAAGTACATCAAACGTAAATGCCAGACAAATGTAAAATTCATATCCCAGATAACCCAGACAAGTGAAATAAGCGGTGTGCTGTAATAAGAGAGAACGTGAGTGAGGTGGAATTCAGGCTTTTCTTTTGTATGTATGTATTTTCACAGGTAGAAATAATCACTCTTTGGCAACATCATCAGTTTTTATAAATATAATTCCTTGAAAAGAGTGAGCTCATACAGTGCAAATTACCCATGAATTATACTGTTCCTTCTGCAACTAAAACCTTCTAAGAGTCAATGAAAGTGCAAGGTGAAACCCCCAAATAGAAAGAACAATAATAAAGGCATTAATGCCTTATTCTGTGTCTAGTAATCTTTGGAGCACTTTTTGCCATTATAGGAATAGACATTAGATAAAGGTCAGTTAATATTTTCAAAAATATGTTTGAAGATATCTGAATATGTCAAATACATCTGGCATACATCAGAGAACAATAGAAAAAAAAGATGTTAACACCTCGAAAGAGCCAATTATCCTGAAAAACCGTGGAATTAGCTCCATTGCTATTGAAACCAAAAGGAAATTAAAATTTCTAGATTGGGCCAATAATAGAACAAATTTTATACTCCATGCAGTCTTAATTTGGTATTTCTTTCACTTCAGGAGAGGACATATTTCCCCCAAATGAGTTAAAGCTGAGGTTCTGATCCCACTAGTTTCAAAAAGTTTTTTCACAAGAAATTTGATTTTCATCACACTGTGACTTGTAAAAGATTTCTGAAAAGAAACTGTAGTGCTAGCTGCCTATTTCTCATAACTGTAGACTATTAAGGGTCTACCTATTCATAACTGAGCAGAAGGCACTGCAGCATGTCACTGAAATTGTTCTCAGCTGTATTCAGATTATCAGACCATTCACAACCACATGTTCCATTACACTGGACATTTCCCACTACAAAGCTTTATGGATATATTAACTTAAAGCATTCAAGATAATAATTTTAGATAATGGGCCAAGCTATAGTAATGAGCTACGAAGCTGACTATCTTTCATTGACTTAAAGTTGACAATTATTCATTTAAAATAAAATTATACATCTTAAAATGAAAAAAATGAAAAAAAGGAATAAAAATATATAAAAAATAATAATAATAACAACCAGTTAGATTTTTGACTAACAGAAGTTATGTGTAGTGTTTTCCACCATCTTCATGTCGCATTAAGCCCATGCCTGAAACGGTGCAAAATCTGGCCAAAGTACTTCTTATGGTTAGGGCTTTGAGGTCTTCACTGATGGTTCACTAACACTGAATAATAAGCTAAGTTCATGCTGCAGTTTCTCACTCGGTGGAACCACTAATTCGAGTTTCATTAACACCTAAGTTTCAGTTTTCACAGAATTTTTAGTACCGTGTTTTTTGTTGTTGTTTTTGTTATCTTTGGCAAATTCGGTTAGAATTAACCAACAAAACCAAAAGCAAAAACTCTCAAACATAACAGCAAAATGATTTTATGTATTTTTTATTTTCCTCAGAGATGTGTTGTAAATATAAAGGATGTACAAGTCGTTTAGGGTGTGTTAACAAGGTATTTTCAGCCACATTTTGACTCAGGTTATTAAATAGCATAATTTATGGTGAGTAATAAACATTTGCCAGTATGTAGATCTTCCTAAAGAGGTGTGTTAAATCATGAGAAAAACTAATCTTCTCTCAGTACCACAAATCTGCTATCATTGGATTGATAAAACAGTGAATTAGAAATAATTCCTTATTAGTAATCCTAGTTTTGTATAAATACTGCTGCGTATTCCATTGTGTAACCTTGAGTAGGTCATTCTTCTGTGCTATATCTCATCTGCCCTGTCTTTTGCTTAGACTGTATTGTAGACCATAATGGCAGTCATCTGTACACTCTTTGTTCAATAACTCATTGTGGTGCTTTGAACCAGCTGGGCATCTGAGCTCCACCACAACAGCTCTCTCACTCCCCGTCCTCAAAGGGAAAGGAGGAGAAAATATGATGAAAAGGGATAAAGGGTTGAGGTAAGGACAGTGACATCACTCAACAATTATCGTCGGGGCAAAACAGATTCAGCATTTGGAGATTAGTAAACTTTATTACCTATGACTAAAAAGCTAGAGCAGTAAGAAACAAACAAAGAAAATTAAAAACACCTTCTCCTCACCCAATCTCTTCCACCTCCTCCCCCCAGCAGCACAGGGGAACTGGGAATGGGGGCTGCAGTGAGTTCCTGACCTTCGTCTCCGCTGCTCCTTCACGGTCCCTCTCTGCCCCTGCTCCACGTGTGGTCCCTACGACAGGATGCTGTCCTTCCTGAACTGAGCCTGCGGGGGCTGCCCACAGGCAGCAGCTCTTCAAGAACTGCTCCCATACCATGGGGTCCATCCATCCCCCAGGAGCAAACTGCTCCAGCACGGGTCCCCCACGGGTGGGCGGCAGCTCCCCCCAGACCTCCTGCTCCTGCGAGGGCTCCTGTCCACGGGCTGCAGCTCCGGCCCGGGGCCTGCTCCTGCGGGGGCTGTCCATGGGCCGCAGCCTCCTCCAGGCCACATCCACCTGCTCCACTGGGGGCTCCTTCACAGGCTGCAGTGTGGAGATCTGCTCCGTGTGGGACCCATGGGCTGCAGGGGGACAGCCTGCTCCACCAGGGGCCTCTCCACAGGCTGCAGGGGAACTACTGCTATGTGCCTGCAGCACCTCCTTTCTTCCTGCTGCACTGACCTTTGGTCTGCAAGGCTGTTCCTCATTCCTCACTCCCAGCTCCTGTTGTGCAGCAGTTTTTTTCTTTCTTAAATCTGCTCTCACAGAGGCACAAACAACATTGCTTATTGGCTCGGTTCTGGGCAGGGGCAGGTCCCTTTGGAGCCGGATGAAACTGGCTCTGATCTGACATGGGGCAGTTGCTGGACTTTTCCCACAGAGGCCACCCTTGCAGCCCCCCAGTACCAAAACCTTGCCACATAAACCCAATACACTCATGCAACAGAGTCCTATGCCTTGCTACAGTTAATTAATGAAATAATAAAATCAGAATCTTTAGAAATAGAAACCTGTTATTTTTATTTTTACAATCTTTTCCAAATTGCAGTTACAAAAAAAAGAAAAAAAAACTCAAAATGGGCAAATAAGATGCTTGTATAAATGCTCAAGAAGCTGCAGGAGTTATATGGCGTGAAAGGGAAAAGGAAGCAGGGGTTATGGTGAAGGAAACTTCCATGAAACATCTCTGAGCATGCACCACAACAGATGTTGCTAATGGAGAAAAGTTGGATGTACAAGGGCACAGCATGCCCCGTTCCCCAGCCTGCTTTGCCTTCCCTCATGCTTAACCCAGACCATGCAATGTCTCTTTAGAGTTTCTTCAAGTCCTTGGTTTGCCAGACACAGAATGTTTGTTTTGCACCGCCCCAACGTACGTATAATTTTCAACTCAATGCTGCTTATTAAATAAGATCATAAACTTAATGTTACCCAGATGAAATGCACGAGGTATGCATCACCTTTCACTGTTCCAGAGCTGCACATTTATGAGACAGCAGTGACATTACACAGGAACTTTAGCATATTCTAAAGGGTTTTACAAAAATAAAAAGTTCAAAAGTCATGTAAATTACAGTTTACAAGACACTCCTGTCTTAACCCTGTTAAAGCCTTTCATTATTATATTGCTGTAATTCTGGAAAAGATAAGATTTTCCAGTCTTGTCTTTATTTTAGAAAGGATTTTGAATAGTGAGTGCAGGGGTTCACATAGGCCCTTCAAATTGCTCTTTTTGGAGTTCCCCATTCGAGGATATACATGGCCTCTGAAGATCACAGAGATTTGTTAAATCCTGGTAAGTTTGTAGATTCCATTTTTTATCTCCTGTTTGATTTATAATGTATAAAACTATCAAGACATTTAAATGTTTTCTTTGTGAGAAATTGCAGTGATACAAGAAGATTTAAGTCCTGAAAACTCTGTTGTGATAAGCATGAAATAATAGAAGAAAATGTTTAATCACAATAAAAGAGAAATTCAGCACAGTGCAGTGGGCCAGTGTTGGATCTATGCATTAGTTGACTCCAACACAAGCATCATTTTAAGGGCCTGAGCAGAATTATGGCTTTATCCAAAACCCACTCATGCAGCAGAAAAGGGACCCCATCCACACCAGACTCCAGTAAGTCTGTTCTACCTCACTCCTAGCTGCTAGACATCTGTAAATTGGGTGCATGATCTAATCTAGTCACCTGGGATTCTTTTCTAGTCAGTGAAGGAATGTGTATGGCCACGTAGGGCAGCCCAAGATAAACATGTAAAAAACTGTGGTGGCAACCTCCTAGGATTTCTGTCTTGATAAAGTACAGACAAACAGGATGTGGAGAATATACCAATCTTATCCATAAGTGATTAGAGAATTCAAAACACACCTTTAGTTCTTATAAATTTTGCTTGCAACTTGGGAAAAAAAAAAAAAAAAAGTTTTACCTTATACTTTAAAAATAAGCAGAGTGTTCACAGGAAAAAAAAATAATACAAATTATTGATAATTATGTGTTAAATATTTATGTCTGCTTTTTTGTGATATGTGCATCAGCAAAGTAATACTTGAATGTTTCATCAATCGTTTTATTTTTCAAAGATTTTTCTAAGTCATCTATTTGTAGCATTAGTACCGTATGAACAGTAAATAGCCAAACTCCAAGGTTCAGATATTTCAAATATGAAAATTGGATAAACAGTTTCTTTGCCTTCTTTTTATGTTCAAGACCATTCCTCAAAGTAATAAGTGATAGCTGAAAGACATAAGGTATCAAAAGTTACTCTGCAGTCCAGCACTGGTTGAACATCTGTGGAATCTCAGACCTTTGCAGAAGGTACCTTATCCCTAGAAATTCTTTGACAGTCTATCTGGGAAGTGATTGAATCACTGTTCTGAATGAATCACGGAAGTGAAGAATATTCTGAAAACTGATAGATGAAACTTTTACATGTCAGAAAACAAACAAAGTCTGAATGGTGTTTTGGTGAAAATTTGGGCTTGTTTGGACTCATTTGTCTAGACTTTAGTCATACTGTGGAAGGTTTAACTATTATCAAAAATCAAGAACTTAACAAAATGAAATAAAATTCAAGATATTCCAGTCCCCTCAAAAACAGAGAAAAAAATGTCTGTTTTGGGGTAGGCAGTGTGACTTAACATTTGGTGTGGGAAAAAAAATAAAAAAATAATATTATTATCAGGTTTTGTAGCTCTTTACATAAACTGTGTGCATCATGGACCACAGATACCCGCATAGCAACAAGGATTGGGGATCTCGATCCTGGTCGTACTTTTGACCATAAAACAATAAGAAGAAATTAAGGTGATGCAGGTATAAAATACTCTCAAGCAATGTAGAACAGAGTCAAGAGAAGCCTTGTTTTTGTGCTGTACTAATGTTAAATTTCCAATTTTCTGATACTATATTTTGAACTTCAATTAAAATATTTTTTCTGGTACATCAGTGTGAAAAACAAATAAATAAAAATAAAAATAAATCATGTTTTTCCTGCAAGGCAGAAAAAAAAAGTCTTCATAAAATGCAGTGTTTTGCTAGTATTACTTCTTGTCTGTGCATGGAAACCACAAAGCTATTCTCTTTTGGAAACAAGTCATTGGAACTGAAAATTCATGCTGTTCAGTCCCAAATTAAACAGAAAAAGTGAGAGCAATTGGACAGTAAAATAGCTTACCAAGGGAGGTAATCAGAGGAGTCACTGTGGCTGGGGACACTCAGGACATTAGTGGTAATGGTGCTGTGAGTGACCCTGTAAAACACAAGGAGAAGCGTTGGCTGACTCAGGCACAGTGGTAAAGCTACTGCCATTGATACAGATGAAACATTTTTTTTCTTAATTTTTTTTTCCTAATCAATATGAAATGATTTAATCTACATTTTGACTTTGAATACGCTTGGAAAACTTACAAATGTGTTTTAGTCCTGATACAACATTTCAGCTGAGAGGTTGAGAAGCAGAGGTCCTCATCCAGTTACTTCCAGTTTTCCTTCCAAACTTTTTGCAGTTATTACTTGTTTGATCTGTATTTGGATACGAAAATATTTTGGCCACAATCCAGATACATGATAGCAAAACAATCTCCCTCATTTAGTTTAAAATGAATCCAGAAAACTATTTCTGATGTAAATATCTGTACTTTAAGAGCCTGAAGTTAATCTAAATTTCATCCACCTAGGCTTCCCAATGTTTTTACATCCTCTGACAACAGAGGATCCTGAGACCCTGAGTGATTCTGAGATACAGAAGAGGAGTCGTGAGAGACATCATCACAGTCTAAGGGCTGGAGTTTGCTGGAATATTTCTGGAGAACTGTCTCCTTTAAACTTCTCACCATCTCTAAATGTAATAAGAAAAACTATATAAAACTGTCAATATTTAGGTCCTATTTTTCCTCTGAGTTCATAAAGCATCCAGTATTTTCCTTATATTTTCCTATTCTGCTTACATAGAAAACACAAGTTTGGAGACACTGTTTTTTATTTCTAGATGAATACACCATACTTACCACTACTTTGCATTATTCTCTCCTCTGCTTTTTGATTCCACAAAAGACTTCAGCACCACGTGTTTCCATGTCTTTATTAGTTATCCACAGAGACTGTAATCATCAGGAAACGGGTCCTTCGTTCACAACTCAAAATCACCATGGATAAGTAAACAGTTGAGTAAAATTTAAAGAAAACATGTGGCAATGTATATCACTATTCCATGTGAGGTGATATTTACTAGCAAAAATCACCTGTGTTTCAAGCTCTATCTTTCATTTATCTATTTATAGGAATAAACAAGTATATGCACACAAACATTCATGTAAAACTATATTCTGAACTACATTCCAATTCCTGAAATAATCTGCAAGAAGCAGACAAAAGGTGTTAAAAGATATTTTACTTCTCAAAGCATTTGCTTTATTGCAATATTTTTATAGGATCAGTTTTAATGAATTTTCATTTACAGGTTTTTTCTGATTCAGGTTTTTTCATTAGTATTCTTTAACTAATCCACAGTAAGCATAGCTTTTACGATTTACTCATCTAGAAAGAGGCTGTGTGTGGAGGCAGGTTACGTGTAAGTTTCAGCTGAATTTGTAAGTGTATTAGAAATTTCTTGATGGACATTTATTTTCTGTAATGGAATTCTAAGGTCAACTGAAGGACAAGCAAAAAGAACTGGTAACTAGATTTGACAGCACCTACTACATTTAAATATTCTATGTGTGGCTGCAGATTGTAAGGTACACACACACACACACACATATATATATATATATAATTCTTTTCCCCTAAAAATCACCATTAAGAACTAGTTGTTTGTTTGTTTGCTAGCTTTAAATTGTTATTATAATAAATTTGACATATTCACCTCATTCAGTGATTATCTCTTGGGTCACCGCATCTTGTGGTCTGTCTTAAAAGCATTCAGTACCTGTTTTTCCTTAACATTTAACTCTCAGATTAGTCACAGATGGAAGACCTTGTTCTGTAGTTCACAGAAGGAGAAAGCTGCATCAGCTAAACAAAAATATCATACTCACTGTTAGGTCTCTGTAAGGTTGGATCATGTCTTTTTAAATTATAAATGAGGATCAACCCCACTTGGAGCAACGACCAAAAAGTGTCTGTTCAAAAGTACTGTTTCCTAAGCCTTTTTCTGATATGGTTTGCTAGGAAGCTCTCAGCAAGTCATTTCACTTTTCTGCTTTTCTTTTTCTGTCTAGAGAACTGTAATAATAGTCCTTGCCCATCCTCAGAGATGCCCAATATATTTGTCAGATAATATTTCTATGAAGTTTGCATTGAGTACCTTAAGAAAAGTGAAAAAGCAAAATGTGTTTGACTTGTTTTTGCTTTCAAATTAAAGAAAAATATACGTGTTTCTTGTTCACCTAAAAGCTGATGTCTGTTTGCTCTCAGAAACTGTTTTATGACAGGTGGGATCTGGGAATTTAGTGGTGTTGTACATATCCATTTTTTGAGTGACATTGTCAACACCAAAGATCCTCAGCCTGCATGAGAGAGTACAGCATTAGATAATCAGCTGTATTTTTCCCACAAAGTATATGGAGATTTAGCAGCATGACTCCCACTGGTATTAATGGGATATGTGTAGCTAAATGTGTGATGTTTCAAATACATATTCCGTACATACTCCAAAGCCATGACAATATTTGTTATGTGGACAGTATAAAATGGACAGTAAATAACATTTTCTGCTAGAATTGTTAGTTCTTAGTTCAACATATTTTCCACATTCAGAGAATTTAAGACAACTTTTAGCACTGAGTTTTCAGCTGCAGTAAAGGAGCTCTTAGCACAATGAAGCATCAGGAAAGGCATAATACTATAACGGAGCGTTGTTTTGGGGTCACTTCACACAGTGAAGTTTTGTGATACATCAGCTACAGAAAACTCAGGGGAGATTTATATGACCTAATGTTATCTGTCTCAGAGCTTGGTTTCTAGATGAAGTTAGCAACAAAAGCATTTTATAATCTGACAGCAGGACAGCTATGTCCAAAGTGAATTAATTTCACAGTTTTTAGAAGGGGAATGCATTTTCTTGATGCACACATACATTCATCAAAAATGGAGACTAGAAGATTAGTATATACCTTCCACCTATTTTATAATGACTAATCTGATATGAGTCCCTTACCCTGCTTTTTGTACAAAGGACACAGCAAAGACAGCACATACTTTCATCTTTTTTTACTAGCTATGTGGTTGCACACAAACTGATATTTATGTATGTCTGTGACTTAAGCTTGTAAAACAGTCATAAAACTAGTGCTAGGAATAAGTTTATTCTTTGCAAAGAAAGTGCATAGAGATAAGGGAGTACATGATGCCTTTTGAACATCAGAAAAGAAGGATGTGATGACCATCTCACTTTTCAAAAGGAAGTGAGCATGCATGGAGGAGAAGAAAATCATTTACATCCCCCTACTGATTTGCAGAATGATCATCTTTTATCTCCACATAGGTACCTGCTTTGTTGTTGTTGTCTGTTTTGTTGTTGTTGTTGTTGTTGCTGTTGTTTGTTTTTTCTCTTGAAGTTAAAAGAGTGAATTCTCTCAGAAAAGATTTCTCTGAAATCAGCAGAATTATTTTAAATACTAATACTCACAGTTACCTGTTCAAACCTGAGCATACCTGAATTTGAGCACCTAAAGTCAATATTTAGAGGCATATAAATGACCTGATTTCTTATGGCACTGTGGATTCCATGAAAAAGCATCCTGCTATCTAAATATAGAATTTAGCTATAGAAACTTGAGTTCTATAAATAAGGTCTTGCAATTCCTTATTAATGCTTTGTTCAGGAGCAAGAAATGCAGTAGCAGAGCATGGAGCACAACTATACTTTCAGAGCATCAGGAAAGAAACAACTTCCCCTTGATCTTGCGATATGCACAATCTATCCCTCACTCTTCCCCATACCTGTGTGCGATAAATCCTTCCCAAATATATTAAAGCACTTCTGTAAGAACTTGTTCTGGACCTGTCAGTGAATATATTGCTCTGCATTTCTACCAGGTGTCATGTTTTGTGAGGTTCCTTTGCCAAAAGCGCACTTTTTAACCTGCTGTAGTTGAAAACTTTGGTTAAAATGAGCAGATCTAGTCTGAAATAGTATATTTTTATGTACTATTCAAAGATCAAATACTGTACTTCAATACTGTACTGTACTGTGGCTGTACTTCAATCCAAAAGTAGAGATGGTCATAAATTAATAAATAAACACACCTTCACCACAGTACATTAGGAGATTGTTTTTATTCATTATTATTCTATAATAGCTTTTTTGATAGATGTGCCACAGGGACTTCAGTAATAAACCTCCAAAATACCTTGCTGTTTATTGTTTCGTTTTGCACTGCACAGTCCTTATGACAGGGGTAAATTCTCCTGCTGGTTTGAGTAAAATCACTATCTTTATCAGCTACTAGTTCACCATAAGTGGTAGAGTTTTTATGAATTCCTAGTGAAAAAAAAAAAAAAAGTGTAGCTCTATGGAATAGCTACAATTAGACAGTGACGTTCTAAAAATTAAGCCAGTTACTTGCACTAATAGTTTTTTATATGAAAAATAATAGAAACTAGCTTCCAAAATTAGGTTCTTTGTGTTCCTAATTTTAAGCTTAAACAAAAGCATATGAAGTTACTACAAAGCTCTGAAATCATGACCCATTCTTCAGTACTAGTGTGGTGAATGTGAGTTCTTGCTCTGAACACATTCGACTGATTTACAGTGTCATTTTTCTTCCACAAAAGAGAGAACATTGCTTAGCCCACCAGCAGACAAAGCCATTTCTTAGTGTCATTGCCAATGAAATTTTTTGAGCCGTTTGTATACGAAGAGACTAGTATATATCAAAAAACTCTCACAGTCTGTTGAAACTATGACCTTAATGTCCTTGGCCTGCCTATGACTTACAGGAGGCATAAATATGGTTTGGGGATTATGTACAGAGACATAGCATTTGCAAATCTTAAATTGTCAATTAGAGAGCATCATTGAATCAGTAGCAGAAACTCCAAGGGCGTATTTGTCTGAAAAAGAAAGGATTAAAGTAGACGGTCCCTACTGACTGTATAGCTGTGATTCATGACACTTGAGTAGCCATGTCTAAAAATTTTGATCATATCAAGTCCAGGCTTTACTTTATGCTTAAGTGACTGAGACAAATATTGTCCAGAAAGCACCTTGTTAATAAACTAGTATTTGAATGACATTTACTTACCCTTCTTTTCAGTTCAGCTGTATATCATTAACCATAGGGAGAAAGAGAAGCTTCTACAATGTACTTCTTGCCTATAACTGTATGCCTTTTTTAAGATAGCTTTTGCAGTCTCCACTGCACCATACAGTTTTTGCATGGTAGAAATTTTATCAAAAATCATGGTAGAAATTTTATCAAAGTGAACATTTTTAAAATGCTCCTGAAGTCATTAAACATTTCTCAAGTCACATACAGACTGTAGACTATAATGCAAATCCGTGGGATTTTTCCCTAGCTATGTCAAGTGAAAAAATTTTGCAAAGAAAAATCACAGAGATTTCCAGTTGATAATGCATTCTTTGAATCAGAGAGTAGCCCAGCTACCCAGATATGTTTGGGACTATCTTTTACTTTGAATAGAAAAGATAATAAACGTAATAACGTTTATTTACCAAAATAAATTAAAGAATATTTTTCAGTGATAAGAAGAAATTTCTGTGTTAAGAAGTAATACTTCTCTAATTTGAGTTAAGGGTGGCATTTGGTAGTCCTTTAGAATCAATGTAATTAATCTAATGTTGTTTTTCACTTGATTTTCTCTTTTTGTTTACGGGACTGAATTACTTTGGTCCAGGAGAGACAGTTATGCATGAACAACATCATTCTATGATGAATTATATTCCTTAAAGTAAAGCATCCTTCTTGAATAGCAGCAATACAATATAATGATTTATAGCCCTTCCCGGGGAAATAAAGGTGCAAAGATTAATGAAGGGAGTTCAACAAAATTTAAAAAATATTTGGATGGTTCTTCATATAAATTTAACTTAAGAAAGTTACATGAGGTTTTCCACAAGAACAAAAGCCAAAGTCAGCTAGCCTGCAGTAATATTTATTTTTTGAACTTGACTTGTATTCAGCTTCCACTTTATTCTTAGCAAGATTTGCAATGACAATATTTTTTATAAAATATAACACAAAGAGATGTTAGAAATGTATTTTGCAGTCATACTTTCTTTTAACTGATTTTAATATTGTTAATTTAAAATTCATTAGGAATGGTGTACAGATTCTTTGGTGGACAAACATACAGACGCACTCAGTATACCCAGTGAGTTCGCCTTATCTAAAACAAACACTGCATGATAATGGCAGAGAAAAGCAATGTATAGGCTACAGTAAAGAACTTTGTAAAGCACATGTCAAGATGATAAGTATGCTGATCTGGGTAGACTAGCATGTCACTATGGACATAAAAACAACCAAAACTTGAAGAGACAAAAAACTGTCAGGGGAGACCTGTGAATGGAGAAAACAGAGGTAGCTTAAAGCTAAGATGTTAATCAAATGCACAAAATAGAAGTATACAAAATCATGGGATCATAGAATGCTTTGGATTCGAAGGGACCTTAAACATCATCTCATTCCATCCCCCCAACCATGGGTTGGGACACTTTCCATTAGACCACGTTGCCCAAAGCCCCATCCAACATGGCCTTGAACACTTCCAGGGAGCAGGGCATCCACAACACTCTGCTCCAGTGCCTCATCACTCTCAGAGTAAGGAATTTCTTCCAAATACCTAACCTAAATCTACCCTCTTTTAGTTTAAAACATTACTCCTTGTTCTGTCGCTACTCTCCCTGTCAATGTGTCCCTCTCCAGCTTTCCTTTAGGCCCCCTTTAGATACTAGAAGGCCGCTATAAGGTCTCCCTGCAGCCTACTCTTCTCCAGGGTGAAAAACCCCATCTCCCACAGCCTGTCTTAATAGGAGAGGTGATCCAGCCCTCTGATCATCTTCATGACCTTGTACTGGACTCACTCTAATCATAAAATCATAGAATCATTAAGGTTGGAAAAGACCTCCAAGATAATCTGGTCCAACCACCCTCTACCACCAACATCACCCATTAAACCATGCTCCTAAGCACCACAACCAAACTTTCCTTAAACACTCCCAGGAACAGTGACTCCACCACCTCCCTTGGCAACCTATTCCAACGCCTGACTACTCTCTCTGAGAAGAAATATCTTCTAATTTCCAACCTAAAACTCCTCTGGAACACCTTGAGGCCATTCCCTCTAGTTCTATGGCTGGTTATCTGTTATCTGATAGAAGAGGCTGACCCCCAGCTCCCCGCACCTTCCTTTCATGTAGTTGTAGAGAGCAATAAGGTCTCCCCTGAGCCTCCTCTTCTCCAGACTAAACGCCAGCTGCCTCATAAGACTTGTGTTCCAGACCCTTCACCAGCTTTTTTTGCTCATCTCTGGGCATGCTCCAGGGCCTTCATGTCTTTCTTGTAGTGAGGGTCCCAAAACTGAACACAGTACTCGAGGTGCGGCCTCACCAGAGCTGAGTGCAGGGGGACGATCACTTCCATGGTCCTGCTGGCTACACTATTCCTTGTACAAGCCAGGATGCTGTTGGCCTTCTTGACCACCTGGGCACACTGCCAGCTCATGTTCAGGTGAGCATCAATCAGCACACCCAGATCTTTTTCCTCTGCACAGCTTTCCAGCTACTCTGCCCCGAAATGTAGCATTGCATGGAGTTGTTGTGACCAAGCACTTGGTTTTGTTGAACTTCATTCCATTGGCCTCTGCCCATTGATCCAACCTGTCCAGGTCCCTGTTTAGGGCCTTCCTACCCTCTGGCAGATTGACACTTTCCCCCAACTTGGCATCATCTGCAAACTTACTGAAGATGCATTCAATTTCATCCAAATCATCAATAAGGATATTAAAGAGGATAGGCCCCAGTACTGACCCCTGGGGAATACCACTGGTGACCAGTCGCCAGCTGCATTTCACTCCATTCTCCACCACTCTCTGGGCCTGGCCTTCCAGACAGATTTTAACCCAGCAAAGAGTGTACCTGTCCAAGCCATGGGCTGCCAGCTTCTCCAGAATACTGTGGGAGACCACGTCAAAAGCTTTGCTGAATTCTAGGTAGACTACATCAACAGCCTTTCCCTCATCCACCAGGTGGGTCATCTGGTGTACTAGGTCTGGCTGGGATGGAGTTAACTTTCCCTGCAGCAGCCCATACAGTGCTTTGCTCTGCACCTGTAGCTAGAACAGCATTGGTATCACGTCAGTGTTGTGTCTACTGCTGAGCAATATTGGCACAGCATCAGGACTCCCTCTAACCCCCCTAGAGCAGCAGGCTGGGGATGGGCAAGAGGTGAGGAAGCAACATCACTAGGGCAGCTCACCTAAACCAACCAAAGGGATATTCCATGCCATATGATGTCACATTCAGCAATAAAAGGTGGAAAAAGGAAGAAGAGGGGAGGGATGGGTTCTCGTTGTGAAAATGTCTGTCCTCCTGAACAATGGTAACGTGTGTTGAGGCCCTGCTTCAAGGACATGGTCAAGCATTGCTCATCGGTGGGAAGTAGAGAGTAACTTATTTCCTCTGCATTTCCACACAACCTTTGCTTGTTTTTGTTTTGTTTTGTTTTTCCCCTTTCCCATTTCCCTTTTCCTTTTAGTTAAATTATTTAATAATAATTCTCCCTTAATAATTATTTTTCTTTTAATTAAATTATCCTTATCTCAACCAGTGAATAGTTTCTTCCCTTTTCTTCTTCCCCTCCTCTTCTGAGGAGGGGGAGTGAGAGAGCGGTTGTGGTGGAGTTCAGCTGCCTAGCAAGGTAAGTCCACCACACCTGGTCATAGAAGGAGATGAGTTGGGTCAGGCAGGACTTGCCGTTCATGAACCCATGCTGACTGGGCCTGATCCCCCAGTTGTCCCGAATATACTCTGTGATTGCATTCAAGATGACCTGTTCCAGCACCTTTCCTGGCACAAAGGTCAGGCTGACAGGCCTGTAGTTTCCCGGGTCCTCCTTACGACTTTTATTAGAGATGGACATCACATTAGCAAGTCTCCAGTCATCTGGGACCTCTCCAGATGACCATGACCACTGATAGATGATGGAAATCAGCCCAGTAATTACATCTGCCAACTCCCTCAGCATCCTTGGGTGCATCCCATCAGGGGCAATAGATCTGTGGGTGTCTAGCTTGCCTAAATAAGACAAGCTTCTTCAACCAGGGGGATATGATCATGTTCTTCTAGTGCTGGAGGCCCCAAAGCTGAAAGCAGTGCTCTAGGTGGGGTCTCATGAGAGCAGAGTAGAGGGGGAGAACCACCTCCCTCAACCTGCTGGCCATGCTTCTTTTGATGCAGCCCAGGATACTGCTGGCTTCTGGGCTGCAAGCACACAGTGTTGACTCATGTTGACCTCCTTATCAACCAGAACCCCTGGGTCCTTCTCAGAGCTGCTCTCAATCCATTCTCTGCCCAGCCTGTATTTGTGCTTGGGATTGCCTTGGCCCAGATGCAGGACCTTGCACTTGGCCTTGTTGAACTTCATGATGTTCTCACTGGCCCACCTCTTAAGCCGGTCAAGGTCCCTCTGAGTGGCATCCTTTCCCTCCATCTTATGGAAATGTCTCAACCTAACGGTTTTATATGTAACCATAGATTGAAACTCAAAATCATTTTGCTTTCAAAATTCATAACAAATTTGCACACTTCTGTAATTTCCTAATCTTACATTTTTACTTTTTTTTGTTTTTTAGGAAATTTAGCTCCTGTATGCCTATGACTCTGAGACTTCACTGTAGTGCAAACTCAAACTAGATTTATACAAGCTAGCTCAGGTTACTAATTACCTAGTCTGAGTGTAGCTACTGCACTATAGAATTCCATACAGTTCAGCCTGGAATGGCTTTGGAATAGTCTGATTCCAGGCCATGGTTTGATGGCTTCTGCTGAGTCCATCAGAAAATCATCAAATCGCAATATCTTCCAGTTCTTGTGCAAGGCACTGCTTCAGGACATCTACATGTTGAAAAAGAGCTTAATCTGTGGCACAGATTCAATCTTCTGTTTTCACATTCTTTCTTGTTTTATGAAAGCCAAGTAGAAAAACTTGACTATTTGTTTCCTCTTGGTACAACGACAATCTGAATCGACAAGCTACATAGATTTCTTTCAGAAATAAATATTGCTAAGGAAAACACAGAAAGTGTGAGAGCAGAGATGAAAGTAGGAAAAATAACTGACCAACAGAATCACAAAAATAGTCAAAAATGTGGAACACAACTTTATATTAGAAATTCCATGTATTTTCAGGTTTAAAAGAAAAGTTGAATTTCTTTATGTTTAATAAATTAAAAATTGCTGATCCAGTGGTAGAAAGAAAGTTAAAATATTCTTTCAGAATTTATAATCTTTAAGCAGACACAGTGTCTGTGGACAACACATTCTAACTCAATGCCAGTAAGAGCTGCACAGATATCATCAGAGTGTAAAAATTTCTGAAGTACTGTCAGATTTCAAGAGGACTAGAAGAATGATGTTCTTTGAAATAATGAGACAGTATATCAGCTGTAAGCGAGAAATATACGTTTGTATCTACATGTATACATGAGTGCATATATCAAAATATAAATAACATGTTTTATATATATCTGCACGTATGTTGTCATATATTGTCTTACACTGTATAAGATAAAATACATTGTCCTATCTTTATTTATAGACTCCAATACTGAACAGTTTTACAGGTTCACAGGCAGAAACCTCACAGTCTGGATTTAAGCCCAGGAATTTTACAGCTAGGGAGAGTAGTAATCCTTCCTTTTCTTTAATATACATCACCTCAGTCCTAAAGCAGCACCCTTTATTTCTCATCTGTCTCTAAAGAAAATAGCATAACTTATATTATGTTTCCTGTCTTTTTCAAAGCAATCCATCATTGTCCAAAGCCAGGAGAAAGCCTGTAGATCTGTTTTAATTTTGCGAGGGCTCTAAAATCTTCCAGGTGGCCTAAGAAATAGCAGCTTGTCTTTTAATCACTTGGGGTTGGATTATGCAGCAAGTGAACTTGCTCTACTAATATGGGGTCACCATATGCAAAAATTAAAATAAAATGAAATAAAATAAAATAAAATGAAATAAAATAAAATGAAATAAAATAAAATGAAATAAAATAAAATGAAATAAAATAAAATGAAATAAAATAAAATAAAAAAATATAAAATAAAATAAAATAAATAAAATAAAATAAAATAAAATAAAATAAAATAAAATAAAATAAAATAAAATAAAATAAAATAAATACAAATTATATGTGGGCTGCCAATAATTTGAAGCTTGCACAGTCAGATGGATTTGATTGTCTGTAAATATTTCCTCAGATTTGGTAATCTTCCAGTGGCAAAGTCCCAGCTTCCATGATGATATATGAACTGGCTTATCAGTCTGAATCCTATCCAAGTGTACTATGTTTGTACTTTATATATTAAATGTTTTATAGAAGATAGCAGTATTTTTTTTTGTCACTTTAAAACAATTTTATGATTTCTCTAAGAAGGGCTAGCTCTAATACATCCCCATCTGAGTACAGAAGCCTTGAATGTGAATGCTGCTCTTGGCTGAATTGCTTCATCTACAAATAGGCATCTATAGCCTTCCTCAGGAGAGGAGCAGTTTCAGGGTAAGTAGCCAGTAGAAAATACAAGATATAGGGCAGAAGGTGTAGTATTCATCTGTTGTGGTTTAACCCAGCAGGCACGTAAGCATGACATAGCCATTCGCTTTCCTCCCGCTCAGTGGGATGGGGGGAGAATTGAAAAATATGAAAGTGCAAGAGCTCATGGGTTGAAATAAAAGCAGTTTAATAATGAGAGAGAGAGAGAGAGAGAGGAGGGGAAAAAAAAAAGTGATGCACAATACAATTGCTTACCAGTCAATTGATGCCTAGCCAGTCCCGAAGTGATGGCACCCCTCCTGACTAATTCCCCCCAGTCTTTTTGTTGAGCATCACATCGTATGATATGCAGGCAGTTTGGTCAGATTAGGTCAACTGTCCTGGCTGTGTCCCCCTCCCAGCTTCTTGTGCACCCCCAGTCTTCTCACTGGCAGAGCAGTGTAAGCAGGAGTCCTCGAGTTAGTGTAAGTACTGCTCTGCAAGAACTAAAACATCAGTGTGTTATCAACACTATTTTCATCCTAAATTCAAAACACAGAAGCATGCCAGTTACTATGAAGAAAATTAACTCTATCCTGACCAAAACCAGGACATCATCTTTGGGCAGAACCTTAGAGTCAAGGGCAGGTCCATAGAAGATAAAACATGATCACAAGGCAGAACAAAAACTGTCCCATTGAGATGTGTATGATTGGCCAAGTAGAGAGATTAACAGGAATGAGAATGAGGGAAAAAAGCATGGAGAACTGAACAGGCCCTACAAAAACTGTCTGGTGGATACTTGCATTTTTATTTTTTTTTAACTAGTTTTCTCAAGCAGCACTTTGAATATGTTTTGGAGGAAGTTGCTAAGCTAATCCTCTGAAGTGTAGGAAGTTTTCCTGAAGCAGGAGGCTGGCAGGACACTGTATATGGAGGGACTTTTTATTCTTTTTTTTTTATTTTTTTACATGGAAGCAGGTTAATGGCTTGGAAAAGAACCTTAGCATCATAGAGCCATGCAGCTACATGGTATACTGGAAGCAGCAGGGCAGGGTGGTTGTGTGGACAGAAAATAGATGAAAATAACTAAAGGAAAAAGGAGGAAAAAGGAGGATAAAGGAGTCATAAAGGTGATTTACATGACACTGGCTTCATAGACAAAGTTTTGTAAAAACGGGCTTCACTGCAGTGTGTAGATAGCTTTATCTTTGACTCTTTCTCCCAGGCTGCTGAAATCCTTACCTTATGGACAATCTGATGTTATCAGTTAGTTTAGAAATGCAACCCCAGGAACTGCAAAGAAATGTCTGGTATGTAATCATCAGTGAAGTTGTTGTGTTCTCTGCTTATCACTTAAGCAGCATACGCAACCCCAGCAATTTACCTAAATTGTCTTACCTCCTGGCATAAATTGGACACTAAAAAAAAAAAAAAAAAAAAAAATTTAAACGGCCAATCTCTCTCCCTAACCTGTTTTTCTTTGCAGCCTATAGTTTCTAAATCTTACAGGCACAAAACATTCCTGTACACCTGTACTCAAACAAGGAGAAGAATTTAGATGCTGATGGGTATGGGTCAGGTCCCTAGTATTAGGTAGTTTTCTGAGAAACAGACGAGAAGTTACCACCTTAAGTGAAAACAGACTGCTTTGTTATTCTGCAGAGTTTTTTTGGATTGCAGGCTTCTTTAAGATTGATTCATTCTTGATACTGAGTGGACAAGCCTGGTGAATTCAGGGACACTTTAAAATGGGTGCAAGAGGCCAGCTCCTGGTCATGCACACTGCAGGAATCTTGAAGAAGGAACTAACCAAGTAGTGAAGACAAGAACTGACCATAGTCAGTGAATAGTCTGTTCACTATTTTGCAACTGAGCCCCTTACTCCTTCCCCTTTTTCTTCTTGATGTTTAACTAGAAATGTTATGGCAGACCTGAAATAATCGTCCTAACAATTTTTATCTTTGTTTCTCTATCAGAAAATCATTAAAGAATGTTCAGACTTGGTGTGTTCATGAAGGTAACACCAACTTCTATGGATGAATCAGTGATTTTCTGAAAAACATCTAAATCAGAAGTTCAGTGTTTATGATAAAAAAAAAAAAAAAAAAAATGAAGAATCACCAGGGAGCAGTGAAGCAACTGGCTTGCATATATGCAGTATGCTGTTTTGTTATGAACTTTTATTTAGGTTGCTGTTTAAATATCAGGTGCTTAAAAATTTGACACATGAAAAGTCCCACTTCTGTAAAATGACAGCCTTTCACCAACCTAGTGAGACTTTATCAGCAGCCAGGTGGGCACTGTTGGTAGCAGATGAGGATAATTCAGGAACAAAGGTCATCTAACTGTACATATTCTACAGCAATTGTTTTTGCAGCTTTAAAGGATATTAGAAGATGGTGCTTTAATGCTTAGGAAAGTTAAAAGCCTTACATTTAGAGTTCACTCCCCCCCCCCCAATTTGGCTTACAATTATAGAAATTATAGATACAAAAATGAAAAGGGCAGAAATTATTGTTGTAATTGTCAGTTAAGTCTTACCAGCCAGTTACATGCACAGTTGTATGATTTTATGGCTTATGTGTGACAGCACAGTTCTGATGCATATATATTAGCCATGCAAGGACTAGTGTGCAAAGAACATTTTGTACATGCTTATTCTAAGAGAAAACGTGAAATATTGGAGCTTTAATACAACTTCTTAAGAGAAAGACATCCACATTTTAAGATTTTTTTTTCTTCACACAGAACAGCAGTTTAGAATCTAGACATAACACATGCTAAATCTTATTTATGCTAATTTAAGCTTAGATTTCCAAAGTCAGACGTTTAGGGTCATGTATTCAAATGAACGATGCAATTTTCAGATAGCAATAAGAGCCAAATTCAGAGTCTCCTAAAATCATGATCCATTTACAAACACACTCTTTTTAACATATTCTATGAATAGAGAACAACTGTTAAATAAAAGAGGTGTAGTATATTACTTCAGGATTACTTTACACTCCTTTAAAGCTGACTTAGCCAAAGTCTTCCTTAGAAATTTTCTCCTGCTGCACCAAGATTGACATTATCTTGTGAATCATGAATTACAAGCAGCAAAGATGTCTAGTTGGAGAAAAAGGACTGAGGGCTCCTTTCAGTAATATGAGAGATGTCAGCTTTGATACATGTTTTCAGATATGTAGTTCACAGAATCATAGAATCACATAATCATAGAATCATCTAGGTAGGAAAAGACCTTCAAGATCACCAAGTTCAACCATCAACCTACTAAGTCCCATCATTAAACCATATCCCTTAGTGCCATGTCCTCACATTTCTTAAATACCATCAGGAGTGAGGACTCTCCCATTTCCCTGGGTAGCCTATTCCAATCTCCATGAAGAAATTCTTCCTAATGTCCAGTCTAAACCTCTGCTGGTACAACTTCAGAGCATTTCTTCACTTCCTATCACTTGTCACCTGAGAAAAGAGATTGACAACCTCCTCACTATAGTCTCCTGTAGAGAGCAATGAGGTCCCACCTCAGCCTCTTCTTCTCCAGACTAAACAACCCCAATTCCCTCAGCTGCTCCTTATATATCTTCCCTAGTTCCTTCACCAGCATCATTGCTCTTCTCTGCACATGCTCAAGCAACTCAATGTCCTTCTTGTAGTGAGGAGCCTGTACTGGGTTGGGCTGGGATGTTAACTTTCACTGCAGCAGCCCATACAGTGCTGTGCTCTGCACTCGTAGCTAAAACAGCCATGGTATCACACCAGTGTTGTGTCTGCTGCTGAGCAGTGCTGGCACAGCATCAGGACTTTCCCTAATTCCCCTAGGGGTGGGCAAAGATGTGAGAAAAGAAACATCACCAGGGCAGCTGACCTAAACCAACCAAAGGGATATTCCATACCATATGATGTCACACTCAGCAATAAAAGGTGGAAAAAGGAGGAAGAGGGTAGGGGTGGGCTCTCATTGTGAAAATGTCTGTCCTCCTCCCGAACACCGGCTACGTGCGTTGAGGCCCTGCTTCAAGGACGTGGTCAAGCATCGCTCATTTGTGGGAAGTAGAGAGTAATTTCTTTCCTCTGCACTTCCACATAGCCTTCGCTTGTTTTGCTTAGTTTTCCCTTTCCCCCTCCCTTTCCCCTTTCCTTTTTCCCCTTTAGTTAAATTGTTAATTGTTTAGTTAAATTGTTTAGTTAAATTGTTTAATTAATAATAATCTTTCCTTAATAATTATTTTTTTTTCCTTTAAGTAATTCATCCTTATCTCAACCCATGAGTTGTTCTTTCCTTTACTTCTTCCCCTCCTCATCTAAGGAGGGGGAGGGAGAGAGCGGTTGTGGTGTTCAGCTGTCTAGCACGGTAAAACCACCACAGGGCCCCAAACTGAGCACAAGATTCAAGGTGTGGTCTCACCAGTGTTGTGTACAAGGGGATGAGGATCACTTCCCCAGTCCTGCTTCTGATGAAGGCCAGGATACCACTGGCCATACAGGCCATTTGGGCACACTGCTGGCTCATGTAGAGAGAACCATACCTGCAGACCCCAAGGTCAGTGCAGCAGGAAGGCAGGAGGTGCTCCAGGCACGCAGCAGCAGTTCCCCTGTGGCCTGTGGAGAGGCCCCTGGTGGAGCAGGCTGTCCCCCTGCAGCCCATGGGTCCCACACGGAGCAGATCTCCACACTGCAACCCCACCGTGGAGGAGCCCCCAGTGGAGTAGGTGGATGTGGCCTGGAGGAGGCTGCGGCCCATAGAAAACCCCCACAGGAGCAGGCCCTGGGCCGGAGCTGCAGCCCATGGAGAGGAGCCCACGCAGGAGCAGGAGGTCTGGAGGGAGCTGCCGCCCACCCGTGGGGGACCCGTGCCGGAGCAGTTTGCTCCTGGGGGATGGATGGACCCCATGGTATGGAGCTGTGTGGGAGCAGTTCTTGAAGAGCTGCTGCCTGTGGGCAGCCCCCGCAGGCTCAGCTCAGGAAGGACGGCATCCTGTCGGAGGGACCGCACGTGGAGCAGGGGCAGAGAGTGACCGTGAAGGAGCCGCGGAGACGAAGCGTCAGGGGCTGACCGCAGATCCCATTCCCCAATCCCCTGCACTGGAGGGAAGGGGGGGGGGGGGGGAGGAGAAGGTGAAACGGTTATCTCAGTTGGAGATATCTCAACAACAAAAACATGCTTGTGTATCTTCCTTAGGTCTTTTTTTTTTTTTTTTTTCCCCTGGTGTCTTATGTTTTGCCATATTTCTTGCTATTATCTTTCTGTGAATTCATTTCCATGCTCTACAATGTGCAATTTGTTACTTTGTCTTTGTACGATTGCACTAATCTGTCAAATCATGTTTCAGAGGGTAATTAAACAGAATAATCCCAAATATTCACCAGTCCAATATAATCAAATGTTACTGAGTTCACAGATGTTTTGGAGATCTCAATTCTACATACTTCAATTTTTGTTTTCTACCAAGTTACAACTTTTATAAGTAAGAGTCATTTATATGTAATCTGACACATTAATTAATTATTGTTCCTGTTATCATTATCATTATTATTTTAAAGGGAGAGTACTTTAATTTGTTGCTTGGTATAATTAACTTTTGTTCTGTGTAATTAACTTCAAAAAGTCACTTCACTGAGAAGATCAAAAAAGTCCTTTTTTAAATTCTAGGCTATGCAAAGCAGTAGTCTGCATTTCATGAGGGAGAAAAGGCACCAAATGATATTTTTACAATACTATTTTAGCCACTATTTGCTACTCCAGTTTAATATCAGTGGAAAACTAGCCTCTTTCCTGTTGCTTTCAGTAATGTTTATTTTATTTTTCCATCAATTTCAGTGAGATACAGATAAGTTTCAGAAGCACTTAGGGATAAAAAAAAAAAAAAAAAAAAAAAAGAATTTCACTTCTGTATTTTAACTTGATTGTCCAAAAAAAAAGTGGTATATCAATGCACATTACAAAACATTTTCTTGCATTCCTCTTATCCTGTCAATATCTCATCGTGCTGAGGTCAGGAAAAATCCATATGAGAATGAAGATGGAAGAGCTGGAACAGTTTTTACAGGACGTTTTTTCCTCATTCCAAAGTTTGCCCAGCACCACTGGGATGGGCTGTGCAGCCTCATCTACTTACCTATTCTAATTTCTGCAACATTTTGACTCCCATTTGTATCTATGCTATTCCTACCAGTCTCTAACACTAACTTGCCACAATTAAGATTAATTAAATCTTTCTTTGCTACAAATTTAATTAACTCTAATTTTCAAGAGAAAAGGATGGAGATTTATACCACTTATGTGGGAGATACAAATTGTGCAATAAAATCTAACTGTTGCCCCAGAGCATAACAATATGTATGTCTAAAATTGGAGCAGAAAGTTCACTGATCTCAATAGAAATTAAAAAAAAAAAAAAAAAAAAGGAAAAAAAATATCAATTAGTAGGTCTTCTTCAATAGTTAATTTAGCTGTAATTTTTTCTTACTTTTACAGATTCAGGATCAGTTACTGTATCACTCCCAGAATCACACATATCACACCTTTTCATGAAGATTTTCATTTCTCCTTGATCCATATCTTGTCTCCCTACTATTCTGTCCGTAAATTGGTAAGCACATTGAGCCTTTTGTCTGGCAATGTACTTAATCATGTGCATAGTTTTAAGCACCTGTGTAATTCGGTTGATTACTGGATCAAGGCCACATATGACTCACGAGAAAGACTGTTTAGTGATCAAGACACTGAACAATGATCAAATAGTAGGGACATAGCTCCGCTTTGATACATTTCTCTTATGTGACCCTTAATGAATTACTTAAACTATGCCTTTCATTTGTCCTCAAAACGCTATGACTTTTGTTGAAGAGATATTGTGAAAATGCAGTCTCTGAAATTTGTGAGGCACTGAAATACTAATTTAATGTGTTCCACACAGAAGCTAGTAATAAAACCGAACATTTTCATCAGGGTTAACTGAAACAGACCTAACCTCATTGAGAACAGGTGGTAAAAAACTGCACACTGCTTGAAAGAAATTATTTAGAAGATTAGCCAGGTCTCCAGCGAAAAGGTATTTATGCATAAAAAATGATGCAATGAACTAAATGTTCCACCTTAGAATTGCCCTAGGATAAGAACGGCCATACAGTCTGAGCCACTATTAAAGTATGCTACTGCTGCAACAATGTAAGGATACTTCCTAAACACAACCCATCATTTGTGTGGCAGTAGGCTTACTGTGACAGCACTGAAGGATAACAGCAAGAAGTAGTGCCAAAGAATTAATCATCAAATAACTCTCCCTCAATACATGGGGATAAGTAGATACAGGTCTAAACATGAAAACACGTACATACATGTTTGTATATATACATATGTGTATGTATGTATCCATTTAGCTAATTAGCTACCAGTTTCTTTTCCTAATTCAGAATGACTTTCAAAGAAAATTGAATGCTTTTAATTCTTGCATATTCTTGGATGTTCTTAATTATACAATGACTCTTAATTTCTGCTTTCCTTGGAAAATGTGTTTGACATTCTCATGGGGAAGGACAAAGGGAAGAGTTTGCTGAACACACATATGGATGGGAAATAAAGTATTTGCGTACAAATATATCACACAAGTCTCTTGCAGAAATGTATTTTCTATGATACAGAGCTGTTGGGACATCACTGGTCCTCTGCATCCACTTTTCATCGTGAAACAACATCATGATACATAATGGAAAATACAATATGGTCTGAGAGAATGAGGATATTAGCAGGAAGACTAAAAGCCTTAACAAAGAGACATTGTCATAGCATTTCCTTATTGTTCAGCTTTGTGGTTTTTTTGGCACACACATATACACCCATATGCATGCATGCCTGCAGGCATTCATTTATACATGTGATGTTTGATAAACAACTCTTTGTTCCTTTTTATTGAATTTTTCAAAAATTCTAGTTCATACAGACAGATTCTAAATGTGTGTGCTTCCTTCTTGTTTTACTCCTGAAAACTGAAAATTTTTATAGTTAGTTCACTACAAAAAGATATGAAATACTACTTTTTTTTTCTATAATGTAATTCTATATAACAAGTAACTATATATATATATATATTATTCCACAATTACTCTCTCTATATGTATATATATATTGTAATTGTGGAAACCAAAGCTAATATAAATA
Source organism: Anser anser (assembly GCF_964211835.1). Taxonomy (NCBI): domain Eukaryota; kingdom Metazoa; phylum Chordata; class Aves; order Anseriformes; family Anatidae; genus Anser; species Anser anser. The sequence goes on along the minus strand of NC_139723.1, from coordinate 26,318,893 downwards.
TGGGCACCAATATTAGTAAAAAGGTAAATGTTGTATTAATAATGTTAGCAGGCTTTTACTAAAAACAAACAAACAAAAATTTCCAGTTTTCATTATGTACAGCAAATTCTAAAATGTGCTCAGATTTGTTGTAAGGCATTTGTATAGGTTTTGTTCCCTGACTCCTTGAAATTTTAATGTTTTATTGGCTTACATGCCATAATTTGCTACCATGAAATGACTAACCATTAAAACCCAAAGGCCACTATCCTTTGGAGCAAGGGTTATTTCATATCTCTCTGAGTGCTGAAGAAGTAGTGATATGTGGTGGGGTAAGGGTCCCTAACAGGGTGGGAGCTGCAGAGCCTGGCCCTAAGAACACACCAACCTGTGCATCAGGCTGCACCTTTAGCTTTCGGGTTATGGGCAGAAGGAAAACACTGTCAGGCCTGGCTGCCCGCTGTCAGTGTCAAAGGCTTGGGTAGAGTAATTCATCAAATTTCGTTCAGTTTGGGGCAGGTGAGGAGCTGACAAGGTCATTCCTGGCTCATCATGTGGTGTGAAGGTTGAGCATAAACACATTCACTGCACTAGGGATGGGACTGAACCAGGTGGAACAGGGCAGCAGGATAGATGGCACACATTTACAGGTGGCTCCCAGTGAGGTTTCAGACTGGTTGACAAGTTAAAAAGGGAAACAAAGGGTTATATTGTTTGTGTTGTTGTTGTTCATTTGTTTTCTTCTCTTTTACTTTTCTTGAGTAATGTCAGACTTTAAAATTCCATTGCACCCTTTAAGCCGCCATGTGTAATGTGGACTTGATTTTTTTCTTCTTACAATTTATTCATGCTATTAAAAAAAAAAAAAAAAGTTTTCAGAGAGCTGGTGGTTATTAGCAGAAAGAAGTTGTTGCTGAGGGGTGACCAAAAAAAAAAAAAAAAAAGCCTAAATAACTATTTGCAAGCATTACTGTTCATTACTTTTGACAAAAGCAATCTTTTTTTTTTTTTTTTTCCTTGGTTGGTTGGTTGGTTGGTTGGTTTTGTAGCTACAACTTCTTTCAGTATCGTAAACCGAAACACATAACAGTGATTTTTGTTCTTAATGAAAGTACATGTGAGAGATTCTAAATTGTTTTCATGTTGTCTTATTAAGGCATTTCTTAACTGTATTAGTGTCACTCAATCCTTTAACAATTTACTTTTTTTTTTTCTTTTTTTTCCTCTCTTTAACGGATTTCTCATTATGGCAAAAATGTGATTTACATGACTGATCACATGCACTAGCATAGCATCCATGTACAAAAAACACCACTGATACCCTGTGCTGCATTATCATTGCCTCCAGGTAGAAGGAGGTAATCCTTTCCCTCTACTCAGCACTGGTGTGGCCACACATAGACTGCTGTGTCCAGTTCTGGGCTCCTCAGTGCAAGACAGGCATGCACATACTGGAGACAGTCCAACAAAGGGCCGTGAAAATGAAGGGACTGGAGCACTTCGCTTATAGGGAAAGTCTCCCTCTTTGGAGATCTTCAAGAGCCACCTCAATGTGATTCTGGGCAACCTGGTCTAGGTGGTCCTGGTTGAGCTGAGTTGTTGGACCATATGATCTCCAGAGGTCTCTTCCAACCTCAATCTGTGGTCACATCATTAGTAACCAAAAAATACAGACGTCATGAATAGTTTTTAAACACAGCAAAAAGGTTAAACATAACTGCATGAAATTCTAGCTTTTTTTAGCTTTTTTTTTTTTTTTTTTTCTGAATAGCAGTGTCCTACACTTTGAAACCTATTTATGGAGAGCATACAAACAGAATAAAGGCAAACTTATTTTCTCATGTTTTCTGTTTTAAACAGCTTAACTGGCTGTAGATAAACAGAAATATAAAGCATGATCAAAGAGATCTTCCTGCAATTTATGGAAGACTGAGATCTCACCGTAGATATCACAATGAAGTCAGATATCTGCTTGTCATTCTGAAATCACTGTAGATCTGTTTTGTGAGAATGACTAAAAATTCTTTAGTTAATTGTATTAAGACAGTGATTATGTACCTAAAATAAGCAGCAAAGTTTTTTCTGAATTTCTCTACAGAATATTCAAGGTATTTTGTATATCTGATTAAGATAACCATTGTGTGGACATCCTGTAAGACACTCTCATACCTAACACAGACATCATAGGGAGATGGAGCTTCTTAAGCATGATGTTCAATTTCCCTCCTAGAAAAATATGTCTTTCCAGAAAACAAACAAGCAAACACCCTTGCAGACCCTTAAAGAAATATTTAAAATGAAAGTATCTTCATGCTGACAATAACATTAGAGATAACAAATATTCCAACCAACTGCAGATCAGTTATGGATTCAAAGTAGCACCTCCTTCAATGTTCACAAGCAACAGAATTAATAGTAGTACCAATACTCCCATTCTGATACTCTTCAAGTTTTGCATCTATGTCATTTATCTGAAAAAAATTGCCTTTCACATTTGTAGCAGAAATTTGGAGAGTCTGCACCAACTTCAGCTAAGACTTACATCTGTGTAAATAAAAGAACAAAAATTAGCTTTTATCAATTAATGCTGGTTGACAGCACTAGAAATGTGGCAAAAACATGTTTCTGTTTTCTAATTCATTTTAGCACTGTGCTGCTTGTTGTAACTGTTCCAAAATATAAATAAACTATGCAATCAATAAAATACGTCCAGTACATATTTTCCTTTGGCTCAGTATCTCTATCAGTCAGAAGATAAAACCATGACTCAGAAAGCACTGATCATCAATGACTGTTTAAATCAAATTGTTCAGAAATTGGCCATACCAAACCATACAAATGTAATCTGGATCAGTCAGGCGATAAGTTATTATTTATAACCTCATTTACTTTCTTACAGTGCTGAATAAAAATTAGTTACCTTCAGAGTGTGAAAATTCAGTCACTTCCAGAGCAGAGTGAAAGAGTCATCTTGAATCTAATGGACTTAACCCTTTAAGGAAATTTTGGTTTAATATTACCCACCCCAAAAAATATCTTGATGTACTTCTCTAATTAACCTCTAGATAATCCTGAGTGATACTTAGCTTAACAGATTTATGGGTCAATCAAGTATCACTATCTGGTTAGAATATGAGGTTGTTTTTGGAGGGAAAGCATTTTACTAAATGGCAAAAAATTTGCATAATCAGCTTGACAGAGAATGGAGGTCAAAGACATTTTGTACTTCTTACTGTCACTCTTAAAGGCATAAGTATTTCTCATATAAACAGGGAACAATCTTTCTCAGTATAGCCCTTCATTTAATTGCCTGGTGGACCTTGATTTTTTTTTGTTTCAGGGAATAATCTAGATTCATTTATGCACTGCAAGAAACTCTAGTTTGTTGCTGACCTGTTTGTCACAGGTGTTAGGAAAAAGGAGATGACAAAAAACAAACAAGCTGCACAGGTGGTATGGTAGTTCCTGGCATCAAGCATATTTGAAGTAAAAATGTGTGCAGGAGGTTTTAGAGCTGGGTCAGATTTCTGTGGATAATAAATTTTTGCCTAGCACAAGTATAGAGCAGAACTGTATACAGAGATGGAGATAAAAAGTCTTTTTACATTGCCTATGTTTTCAGTGATCACTGGCACTCAACCTTGTGGTCACCTCCAAGACTTCTCTTACTGCTGTTGGAGGACACTTGCATTTGATTTCTACAGATTACATGTTATTATTCAATGGAAACAGCATGGGAGGAATTGAATCCAAATACAACTATTTTGGACTGTATTTTTTAATTCTGTGAAAAGTAATTTTCCAAGGGCATTGAAGAGTACAGTTTTGCCATCCAAGGAAACTGAAAATAACCCCTTCATATGTGGTCATGGTGGGCGGTAGCTGGCAGTTGTTCCTGAAACAGTAATTGCACCTTTTTGTAAGTACACAAAAATACAATCTTTAATTTCATAATTACGTACACTTCTTGCCTCATTCTCTGTTCAGTGCTTACTTAATGAACACCTGTTGGAATGACTTGTTTTATCATCTTTGTTCAGAATATGGCCCTGGGCATATTTATAACATATGATATGTTATATATTAAAATACTGATTTCCTCATTAGCTTTTTCTATAAAATTAATTGCTAAAAATAAGTGAAGCTATTATTAACTAGAAAAAAATATACAAAGTATTAACTAAATTATCTTCACAACTCTGGCATGCTTCCTGTTTTACACTCAGGATGTATCCACATTGTTTAGCCCAGGAGCAATCATAGGCTCAAATAAGATATTGCCACTCTTCCTTACATAGGAAACATGCAGCTAGGTTGTATATGTATCCCGCACTGCTTTGCCTTGTTAACTATTTCTATTAAAAAAAACATCTTCTTCACTAACCTGTCTGCCCTACCATTCAATATTTCTGCAACATGTTCCAGGATGTACTTGCGCAGTTTTCAAGGTGACCAGACATGTTCATGATTGTACTGGTACATTTTAAATAGCTGTTAGCAAGACCATAGAACCATAGACTAGCTTGGGTTGGAAGGAACCTTAAAGATCATCCAGTTCTAATTCCACCATGGGCAGAGATGCTGCCCACTAGATCAGGTTGCACAGGGCCTCATCCAACCTCGTCCTCCAGGAATGGGGCATCCACAATGTCTTTGGGCCACCTGTTCCAGTGCCTTGCCACCCTCTGAGTGAAGAATTTCCTCCTAACCTCTAATCTAAATCTCCCCTCTTTTAGTTTAAAACCATTCCCCCTCATCTTGACATTATCTGATCGAGCAAAAAGTTGTTCTCCATCTCTTATAAGCCCCCTTTAAGTATTGAGAAGCCACAAGGAAGTCACCCTGAAGCCTTCTCTTCTGTAGGCTGAACAGCCCTATCTCTCTCAGCCTTTATTCATAGGAGAAGTTCTTCAGACCTCTGATCATCCTTGTGGTCCTCCTCTGGACCTGCTCTAACAGATGAACATCCTTCTTGTGCTGGGGACTCCAGACCTGGATGAAGTACTCCAAGTGGGACCTCACAAGGGCAGAATAGAGGGGGACAATCACCTCCCTCAACCTGCTGGTCACACTTCTCTTTTGATGCAGCCCAGGATAATGGGCTGCAAGCATGCACTGCCTCCTTGTATCAAGCTTTTCATCAACGAGAATACCCAAGTCCTTCTCTGCAAGGCTGCACTCAATGAGTTCTTCTTCCAGTCTGTACTTATGTCTGGGATTGCCCCAACCCAGGTGCAGCACCTTGCACTTTGCCGTGTTGAACCTCATTAGGTTCACTTTGGCCCACTTCTCAAGCTTGTCTGGGTTCCTTTAGATGGCATCTCTTCCTTCTGTTGTATCAACTGCACCACTCAGCTTGGTGTCATCTGCAAACTTGCTGAGAGTGCACTCGATCCCACTGTCTATCCCACTGTCATTCCCACTGATAAAGATATTAAACATTAACAGTCACAGGGAAGACCCCTGAGGGATATAGCATAAATATATAGCATAGATAGTATAAGGATATAACATTAATGGCAACCTTGATTTTTTTTTCCCACTGGTATATTAAAGTAGTGTGCTTAAAATATGAAAAATAAAGACCCACAAAGTCTTTGATTCTTATGACATATTTGATACACCTACATATTATATAGTAGTTTATCTCTTCCATGTATTATTGCTATTGACTGTTGCAGCCTCTGTGAGTACTCAGTTCCTCTGAAAATTATAGACCTTGGACTCCAATGAGGAGACAACAAAATGAAAAATGGACAAGTTATGGCCATCTGTGAAAAAAAAAATGCTACATATTACAAAGAAAAAACTAGGCAAAGGAAAACTGTCTCGGGGACAATGTTCCCATGCCTGAGTGTAAGTGTATGTCTCCATATTTTGTACAACTCTCAAATCATTGAAAACCTTCTACCAAAGGTCATGAATCAAAATGTTTTCAGGTGAGGCCAATGATTGTTTCTGTAAGACAGAGTTCTAGCCAGAAATATGTACTCAGGAACATTTAAGTAAGCAAGAAAGATATCAAACTAAATTAAAATGAACGATCTAACTCCCATCCTTTCCCATACACACCCTGTAACAGTGATAATTATGTACTAATTAATATAATAATACCTTTGGAAGCTTTGGAAAGCTGCAGAAACAATGCAGAATGTACTGTAATCTATTTTAAACAAGAAAACAGGAAATTAACTTTTGCCATTTGAAGTTAAGAAATCTATTTTACTGTAGCCTGTGAAAGTGGAAGAAAGAGAGAAAGGAGGATCATTATAGGGGGCCAAGTTCACCTGATAAGGTCAGCTAGAAAAAGCTCTTATAGAGTTTACATAAGATATCTGCACACCCTTTTTATAATGATTTTTTTCCTCCCGCTTTGTATTTCAAAATGGAAATACCTTTTCATTCAGTGAGTAATAGAAGTGAATCTGGGAAGCTGTGGATCTGTTCAGAGGATTTGTATATTGGATCTGCACCATGATCTGTGTCATAAGCTCCATTGGTTCAAAGTTTCTTGGAATTACCACACATCTACACAGGCCTTGCAGAAATATTTTTGTACAGGCACAGAACTCTACGGCATCCTGAATATATTAGTTCTGTATCACATGTGTAAACCACCTGTGAAGCACACGAACAATAGATATGATGATTCTCTTGAGGTAATGGGTCTGGTATCTATGGAAGACTTTATTTTTAGTGAATTTCATCAACACGCAGGCTCTCTCCTACCCCATAATCCTTTTGATTATAAACCACTTAAGAATGCACATTTCTTTACTGTAATAATCCTAAACTCATACACATTTGTTTTACTTTTTAATAGACGTAAAGTCTCTCTCTGAAGAATTTTGCAACTAGGGCTACATTTAAAAAAAAAAAAAATCATTTTATATATATATAGTGTAAGACACAGCTTTCCAAAACATAAAACTTTTACTTTTGTTTCCATCTTTATATTTTATTTTGCCTATGGTGCATATCCAGTAATTCGAACACTGGATATCAGTTTTCCTAATTGAAGTTGTTCTGTTTTTCCTGTAAGCAATTTCCTTCCATTCTTATTATCCCATGCATGTCATTATGTATAATATGTCCTTTTAAATTATAAACAGCAACTTATATTTATTATGTACTGCATATTAGGACCAGTAGCAAAAGATACTGGAATGAATCAAATAAAATTATTAGATCCTGATATTGTTATTTTTAAAACAGACACAGAGTTACGTGATAGGCCAGACTCTGGGCTTTGCTGTCTGTCCTCATCTGATGACTGTTTTGAATCTTAAGAGTGAAACATACAGTGTGTTTTTTTTTTCCTCATTTTTGAATTGGAAGGTAATTCATAGGTGTCCTGGAGAACATTCCGTCTGTTACTAATGCAACACAGATTAACAGGCAGAATTGTACAGTGCCTTTTCACACTTTCTGAGTTTTATATTTGCGTTTCAATACATTTCTGTCATGGGGAACTAAAAAGAAAAGAAAAAAGAAAAGATGAATAATTATATATTTTCAAGTATCTTCTTATATCAAAACAAAAAAGAAAGAAAAAGAAGAAAAAGAGAAAGAGAAGGAAAGGGAAAGGGAAAGGGAAAGGGAAAGGGAAAGGGAAAGGGAAAGGGAAAGGGAAAGGGAAAGGGAAAGGGAAAGGGAAAGGGAAAGGGAAAGGGAAAGGGAAAGGGAAAGGGAAGGGGAAAGGGAAAGGGAAAGGGAAAGGGAAAGGGAAAGGGAAAGGGAAAGGGAAAGGGAAAGGGAAAGGGAAAGGGAAAGGGAAGGGGAAAGGGAAAGGGAAAGGGAAAGGGAAAGGGAAAGGGAAAGGGAAAGGGAAAGGGAAAGGGAAAGGGAAAGGGAAAGGGAAAGGGAAAGGGAAAAGAGAAAGAGAAAGAGAAAGGGAAAGAGAAAGGGAAAGAGAAAGAGAGAGAGAGAGAGAAAGAGAGAGAGAAAGAGAAAGAGAAAGAGAAAGAGAGAGAGAAAGAGAGAGAGAAAGAGAGAGAGAAAGAGAGAGAGAAAGAGAGAGAGAAAGAGAGAGAAAGAGAGAGAGAAAGAGAAAGAGAAAGAGAAAGAGAAAGAGAAAGAGAAAGAGAAAGAGAAAGAGAAAGAGAAAGAGAAAGAGAAAGAGAAAGAGAAAGAAAGAGAAAGAGAAAGAGAAAGAGAAAGAGAAAGAGAAAGAGAAAGAGAAAGAGAAAGAGAAAGAGAAAGAGAAAGAGAAAGAGAAAGAGAAAGAGAAAGAGAAAGAGAAAGAAAGAGAAAGAGAAAGAATGTGTGTTTGTTTAGTGTTTGTTGTGAAGAGGAGGACATGACAGGGGGCTTCATGAAACTGTTCAGTGACAGGAACCCCTCTATTGAGATATGGATTTGATTTGGGTGCAGAAGAGGTTCTTATTACAGTGGTGTTTTTATGGTGTAAGAGCCTGCAATTGTCATTCATATGACAGGAAATGCCCTTGAGAATATATTATTCGTTCTATTAGTTCCATTGAGTGCAGTGATTTCTAGACTTCTGTGCATGAGCTTCAGATCTTACAAATTTTCTTTCGGTGTCTACAGAATTTCCCACTCTACTGATAGTGTCCCAAATCCAACATCTGGTGAAAATCGTAGTATAGTTATAGTATAATTAGATCCTGGAAGCTTGTGTATATTACTTGCATCTTTTTAATCTAATAAAAACTCTTACCTTCAACTTTTTGTTATAGATTTATTCCTAATACATAAAGCTAGAGCTTCCAGCATGATAAATTATAAAACAACCATAGCTCATATATTGAGCTTTCATGCAATCTACTTGCTAATAGGAAGTTAAACTATCCCAAATTAAACCACACTGTCTATTATATGATTGTATTGGCTATTACTTTAAAGCAAAAGTGAAATTAATTATAAGATAGGAGGTAGAAAATTTCTCATATTATTGCCTTTACTTTCTGTGGGGAATAAAAAGCCTGAACCGCAGCCCATGAAGTCTGGATTTTTAGAATAATTATTTGAATGATGTCTTTGGTAGTAAAAGATAAAAAGACCTTTGGTGGTAGGCTCCGCTGCGGTTTTGCATGCTTGATACCTACATGTTCCAGTTTAAGTTTGCAGTTTGACACCTCCCCCCTCACCCTTCTCTGTCTCATGTGTGCTTCATCACTAAGCATTTCATTACTCTGACCTTTTTACTATAGACATTTGGGCACAGATTGCCTACAAATGGGTTAGAAGGAAATAAATCACTCTCAAAGGCATTTCCCACGGTTTGCCAACATTGTTAGCCAGCTTTTGCAGATGCCCTTCCTGGCATCAAAGCCCAGGAACCTGCAGGAAACAAAAAAGTGCCAGGTTTCTCCTGATGCTCAGGAAAAGCTTTGTTTGCTACAGGATAAATCCATGTGCTCTGATAAATGCTACTGTACTGAATGAGCATGATGGGCAGTTTAGCTTTGTGACCTTCTTAAAGTTGACAGCTTTCTCCACAGGTTGTCTTTGATATAGACTATAACACAGACAATCAAATTACTAGAGTGAAAGAGAACTGCATGTATTTTACTGTTAAGTCATACTTCTCTATGTAGATCTCTTGGACTTCACAATTTCATATGCTTTATTGTTTCCACCAGCTGTGTGCAGGTATTTGTTTTTGTTTTATTTTTTTATCTGAAGTAGAATGTTCTTTTCACAGCCTGATTCTGTTACTGTGACATTTCATATGGGCCTTTAGTGTTTAGGCTCAGAGTCTAGAAATTATTTGAGAACAAATTTGTAGTGTCTTGTAGTGTAAATATTTTTGCTGTTATATTTACTGTATTTGGAGCCACAGGTACAGTTTGCCATTTAGGGAACTATTTTCAGAGCAGTATTATCCACATTTAATTACAAGATAAAAATGCAATATATCTTCATTTGGATTAAAATAAATAAATAAATAAATAAATAAATAACGTAACTTTTTCTCACTGCTGCAGATGTAACTTCAGATGACATGTTTTGGAGGTGTCCAAAACCTCACATGAAGGTTTCTAAGCTTGAAAACTGTCTCAGAGCTTCTCAGCAGGGTAGTCCACATCTGAGGAAGAAGACAAAACCCTCTGGACAACAGAATGTCACTATCTGAAACAAATTGGTTTTCAGAGGGCTGTGAGTAGTTCAAATAAGAGGATTTTTCATCTTTCTTTTCTTAGCCTTGCCATTGTGTTCTGATTCTTTTCTCACTAGCAGTAAGAGTATGTGGATGGAGTATTTAGGCTAAGTATATTTATGCTAAATATTAGATAGTATTTCAACTGAAAGAAAAAAGAAACTGAAAGACATCCTGTTTTCCTCAGTCTGCGCATGTCTACAGAATGGAGTGTGGTATATGAAACAGTGTGCTGTTCCACTCTAGAGAATCAGACTGAAACCAGATTTGCTTTTGAGTACCAAGAACTGGTGGTCCAACAACAGTGTATGCATGTCTTTATGCACACACTGCATGGGAGTGCAGCACATATGATATAATGTACATATGATATAATGTACATAATATATTCATACACTGGTCTGATATATTACAAATAAACTCATTATCACTAGTAAAGTATGATTAATGTTGGAACATTCCTGTCATTGCTTTTATGTTACCTGTACATATGTACATATGCCCATGTGTATAGGAATTTCTGTATGCATATACAACATTGTGAGATCTCAAACCCCTGTGGCAACAACAACATTTTAATAAATTTCACCTGCAGCTGTATCTCTACTTGCTAGCCCAAGGAGAGCTTCATCATGCAAGTAGAAGCACCTGGGATAGGAAGTACAGCAGCTTCCACATTCTGTGCTGAGTCTCCAGGAGCAGAGGATGCCCTGCACCTATCCTTCAGTGCCCATCACTGCCTTCCATTAGGGCCACACTTACTGCAGTAAGGGCAACACTGTGGCCTCTACTACTGACTGCTGGCTGTGGTATCCTGCACATTTCCAGACTGATTGCAGAACTGGTAACATACAGTAAGAAGCAATGAGTAACTTGACCTGAGACCATGAGATTGTTCATAAAGTACAGAAAGCCTGAAAAATTTCCACAGCACAAACACTGGTGTATTAGAATGACATTTAACTGCAAAGGAATCTAAGTTCTTTATCATAAGAAATACAAAGAAAGGAATCCAAGTAGTCTTTACTCTAACTACACTTCTAAAAAGAAAGTTAATCTCTAAAATTATGGGTTCTTGGAATTATAGAGACACTGAAATAACAGTAATAATCAGATACAATTTTGCCTTTCCTGTCCGATATCGTATTATGGCAAGAAGGAAAACAGCTATGGTAATGTAATGGTAATGAAATGAAGGATATTAGACTGGGTGGAAGAATGTAAGTTAGTCAGTCTCACGCCCAATACAAAACGGGGGAGTAAAGAAGGATAGAAAAGAAACAGGCAATATCCTTATACCATCATTTATTGTTTCACTAACACAGAGAGTGCAGCATACTGTGATCTTGTCCAGCAATGCAGGATTCTCATTTTACTTCATATACCCTCATTTGTTTTCACCTTTCTTATATATACATAGAGAGAACATGTTGAGAAATCTGTGTGTGTGTGTTTGTTTGTGTGGAAACAAAGAGCTTTGAAACATTTGCCCTCATACTATTTAAAATGGTGAAAAATATTCAGCAGGATTTCTTGTCTTACATTTTTGTGACCTTTGTATCCCTCTTGCTTTTTATTCACCTTACAGAGCTCCTTGTAACAATGGATGCCATGTGGCTTTTGCCAGTATGGGGGCTGACAGCCTGATTTAACTGCATTTTCCTGTAGCTTAAAGCTCAGTTCTGAGGGACAAGAACACTCTGGAACTTTGTTTCAGACACTGAGCATTACTGATGCTTTTTACCACATCAGTAGCACACAATACTTCACAGGAACATGCTCTTTCTCACCGCTTCTCTAGAATTAAAGAGAACTGCTTATTGTGTTTTGGTAGTACAGTAGATTCACAATAAAAATGTGACCTAGTATATCTAACAGGTAAAAATCTTTTTTCCTACCATAGCTTTCTTTTGTCTTGCATTATTGCACAGGTGTTTTGTTTTGTGTGTGCTTTGTGTGTGTTTTGGTTTGTTTGCATTTTTTGTTTGTTTATTCTGTTTTGTTTTGTGAGGGACTAATGTTTTTATTCTTTGGAGGTAAGCAGTTTAGCAATTTTTTTGCATAAGCCTTTGAGCCTGCAGGTACAGCTGGTGCAGCTATCATTTCTAAAAGAAGAACTGATGAATCTCTTGACAAAGATATACAAAGTGCTAATGTTGCATACATTTTGTCTCTTGACTTACAGTTCCAATGGGCATTTTATATATATTCATATATATATATATAATTATATAATAACTGTTAATGCTTGTTTTCATGTGTGAAAATGGCAACAGCATACAGCACACAATTGCACACAGTAACTATGTACATAAAAAAAGAAAAGTACAACTTTACAGACAGCAAAATTGCCCCCTTCTGGGTCAGTGATATTCACAGTGAAAGGTGTTACATTTATCTGATGTTCACATTAATCTAGTAATTGCTTCTTTACAAGAAAAAAATGCCTTTGGGCAGTTGTCTTTAATATAAGTGACCATTTTACTGTGACTGTCATTGATCATTACACCAAATTATCATTGAATCATTAGTAAATTTTAGACAACATTTCAGACAACCTTCAGCTTACATTATTTGCATACATTGCATATTTGATGAAAAGAGCTACATTTGCTGAAGGACAAAAACAGAGTATACTCAGCTATTTCTTTTCTCAACATCACATACAAAGACATTGGTTTGGGTGTTCTGTTCTGTAGACATATTCATATGTAGTTTTGTTTTGCAAAGCTACTAAGTAGGAGGCATGTGCATTTAAATGCATATGAAAATTTTGCAGATAAAGCTTCTGGGGAAGTGGGGGAGGACATTATGGGGAGAAAACATTTACTGTGTGAAAACACTTGGTGAAATACTGATTCCTGGTATTTGATCTGAATTGCACTACTCATGAATTCCACTGATCCATAGCCTTTTACCTGCATGAAAATACATATTTAGGACTTGATAGGTTATGGAGTCAAGAAGATATAGCAATAAAGGAAACCTGGTAGAAGACTATTAACTTGTACAGATATTGGCTTTAGAAGGCAGGCAAAGATCTGTAAGTATCACACTTGAGGAAAATGTGAGAGTGATTCAGAACATATTAGATTGACTGTATTTTACGTAAGTCATTTAGAATTCAATATGTCAAAGTACAGAAACTTTGTGGCTTTTTAAAGAGTGGTGCTGGAGTAAATTTGCATTCTATTATTTCCATATTATGTCCCCTAGGCCTTAGTAATGACTACAGAAAGCAATTCCAGATGAGTTATGCTTGTGAAATCATGCATACATGGCTGCTGCTCACAGCAACAGCCTTATACCTGTCCAGCTAAACTAAAGTGACACATACCAAGTACTTCAACATGATATTGAATTGTTTATGTCTCTAACAAATGTCAAAAAATGAACACTATCAGGCTGAAACACTGGACTTTGTTTTCGTAAAGACCTGATACGACAAACATCACTGAGATCCCATTAAGCTCCACTATCGAATAAACAGTTGCACTTAATCTTGTCCACAGACAGAGCAGACAAATAGAGCTCCAGAAGTGCACAGCGTGCTGCTGCTGCCCCCTTAAGATAAGTAAACATAAATAATTGTGTATGTGCTGTACTGTCTACATTTTCTAAAAGGTCTTTCTTTATGAGCTATTCCAGAGAAATTATAATAAGAGACTTGCCTAGTGTAAGGTGGTGCAATGATATATCCAGTTTATTACAAGACCAATGAAAAAAATAAGGTTGAACCTCAGAGAATATGACAACCAGGAATGTATTTGTCAATATATGTTGGAAGCTTTAAGATAATAAGGAGCAAACTGTGAAAACAAAGATATAGTTAACACTACTAAATCTTGAAGAAGAGAGAGATGTTAGCAGGGAGAAAAAAGGTTCAGTCCCAACCCATGCACTTTAGGATGACATACAGCTTGGTAACCCAGGTAGGCCATGAGATGATTATGTGAAAACTATAGCAAGGATGAATTACTATCACTTTCCGTTCCTTTAACCTTTGTTGAGAGACCCGATTAATATTTGGTCATTTGGTTCTTTCTTTAAATTTTGTCTAAGACTTCGATATTAGAATTTTTATGGCTGCTTATATATGTCCTTTGAAGCTGAATTGCATAGGGTGATATATTGACCTAGACTGATCTTCTCTATTTTCACTTGGCTGTTCACCTCTGCCTCTTTGAATCAAGTTTGGCCAGACATAGCAGGCAAAGCAGAAAAGTTAACTCACTAAATATAAAAGGAAGAAGTTCTGTCTTCTTCTTCTCTATTCAGTAAAGTTAATATAGCAGGGACACAGAGGCATAGTGGGCTCCAAATAACTGTAATTACTGAACATATAAAAACCCTAATGCCTGCTGCTTTTAATAGTTTCTGGTGGCTTCTAAATTGGAGCACAAAATGTGAGCTCCAATTGAAAAATGAGTGTAGCCAATTAAAAACTAAAAAATAAAATAAATAAAATACCACCCTACTGCAGGGTATCGTGGTATTCACCTCCTGTGCACATTTGAAGAAATTTCCAGTCCCTTGTCTTCTTTGCATCACCTAATTGTGCATGTAGGTGTCACCCTATGGAAGCCAATCTACCCCGATCAAGAAAGCAGATACTAATGCATATTTTTAAGTAGTTACAGAGAATATGAGATCATATGCTTTCATAATAGAAGGACAGAATGTGGTATACCTCCAGCTTCTGTATATAAAAATATTCTGATGAGGGAGAAGAAGCACTGGCAATTACACCTATTTATTTGTGCTGGGTATGACACATCAGGGTCATTGTAAATTCAGACTACAAAGGAAAAACAATTTTGTTGCTGATTGTCCTCCAGCATCATATTAAAATAATTGAAACATCTTAATTCTTTCTCTTTGTGACAAAAATACAAGACTTCTGGATATTCTTTTTCTCAGAAAATGAAAGTCGAAAAAGGTCTGACTATATATCTCCCAGCTTGTTGTTCAGACAATTAAAGCAACTGAAATCTACTGTGTGTTTACTAGACATGAATAAATGAGTGGAAAATAACTCTGTGAATACCTGTTAGGGTTCAAAATAAATGCCACTGTCAGAATTGCCACAGCATCACTAGTGTCTTCTGGAACAATAAGAAAAATGATGACCTGAAATGACCATGAAAATTGCCTGAAAGCTCATGTGTGTTTCCCCAGATATTTTGATTGTTTAATAAATGATATACAGTCTCTATAATACTTTTGTGCAACAGTCTTTACATCATCACTGCAACGGCATTATTGCTACAATTATTTAAAATAACTATTTAAGTGCAAATACAAACCTAAGTGTGGTTTTTCTGTTGATCACAAAATATTTTTCTTTGTTCTTTCAATACTAATTCCCTTAGTGCTCATTTTATCTGTTAAATGCAGTCGTAACACCAATGAAATCAGTGGCCAGAATGGAATACTTCATGTGCTGAAGTATGTCAAATATATTCGTTAGAGCAAAATCACAGCACATAAATCAGCTCTAAAGGACGCCCAATATATAACAATACTAGAAACCTGAGATCTTCATACAAGTCTGTAAAAGATCCTGAATTATTGTTTGGGAATCTATTCCAAAAATTTTGAATGACATTTTCCAGAATTTTACAATGCTTCTGTTAGCAAATCAAATGTGGACAAAAGGGAAAAGAACAGATGTGTTTGTTCAGAAATATTTATTGATTTCCAAATTTTGACTGAGTTAAACAGAAGAACTCCATGTCAGCGGCAGAGCATGCTGACTACTTGTCGCTAAGCAGCTCTCAGAATGGTTGCTGCATTTTCACAAGTAAAGAGCAGTCCTTTCTATGGAATGGCACTTCAAGTCCAGCAAACAATGAAGTGTGCTTTGTAATGTTTTTGTCAGAGAGCCTGTACTGTTCTTAAAAGGAGCTAAAAATACATTTTGAAGACTATTTCAAATATTTTTCATTTGCTTTTCTCATCAAGCTTTTCATCTCTTCTTCACAGGTGGTGTTGATTTGTTTTTGCTGATAAGTTTCTGTCTCCATGTCCAGTTAATGCAGCTGAGTTATGTTTTGTACTTTTCTACATACTTATAAAATCCTATACACTCTGAGAGGGTTTATTTGTCACAATAAGGAACTAAACTGCCTTTGAGTTTACCTTTTGGGCTGGTTGCATTTTCAATGCTTTCTTTGGTACTCTAATAACCCTGTGTTTGACAGCTTTTTCCATTTTCTAATGTAGCATCTTCTATTGTTTCTCTTGTATTTCCACTATTATTTTATGCAGAAATCTTTCAAAGCTTCATTTTAAAACTACAAAAACCTCTCATATTCTGCTATTTAAACGTTGGAAAAAAATAAAAAATAAAAAGTTTGGGTTCACGTTGTATTCTGCTGTTAAAACTTCAAAATTTCAACTATTACAATGATATTTAGATTTTAACATTCTTTAACAATTCTTTTATTTTATTATGAAACATAGGTTCTGCAAAATTTTACATATAAACCACCGGCTAATACTACCACCAAAATAAAGGGCTTTACTGAATCAGAATCTTGTTCAGAATATGAATTAGATTTCCACAACTGTATCATATAAAAAACTGCTTACATCTCCAACTGGCATGTAAGCACATCAGTGCCTGGGCAATGTATAGGACAATGAAGGATCTGTGTACGGTTTATTACTACATCCTGATTCTGATTATCCTCACTTTATTGTAAATAAATTGAAATTAATCAAACAATTGTAGCATAAAACTGATTGTTTTATGTATTAGAATCAGGCTTACTGCATGACAGTATAGCATATTGTTTCATATCATTTGCTTCAAAGGCTTGGGCTAGTCATTTCTCATGTACTCTCTAGTCTTACACTTCAGTATAATCTTCCTTCTTCCCTTAACCTGTCATATTAGATATTTTTTCCTATTTATCTGTACAATGGAAAATCAGCTGGACTATATTCTGTGACTATTTCTTAAGAAAGAAAAATAAATCACTGCTTTCCTAGCTTTTGAATTTTCACAAGTGCAGATATCCAATTTACTTCACTTAAAACATCACACAAACTTGATTCCTTCAAAATATTGATTACTTCAATGCTTATGGGCTGTTACTAATTTTAACCACACTAGGGCTTCTCTTCTACTGTTTAATTTTGTGTTTACAAGCTAATTTTGTGTCTAATGTTGTGTTGTTTTTTTTTTTCTTTCAAGTTTATATTCATCTTCATTATGTAAAGAAACAAAACGAAGTACAAATCTACTCAGAATACAAAAGGAAATCAAATTTTGCTAGCTCCTTAAAACTCTGTATGTATCACAGACCTTTCTCAAGTGAAAATATTGCTGTGTTAGATATTGGGTTTTATATTAAATATGGAGAGTGTGTTTTAGCCTGGCCGTTAGAGAATAACCCTTTTGCTGATGCAAATAATTCTAGGCACAATTTAGATAATTTGACATAAATGAATTCAATTAATTTGGAATAACATCTATCTGGATGTCAAATAAGCAAATGTGTGCATCAGTTGTTTAAGCTCTTAACTGTAGACTGAAAAGAAAGATCATTCCCACAATGGTCTTACCATTATCTCTAGATTGGTTTTGCGTTTACTTCTGATCAATCTTTAATTGCCAAGTTTGCATTGTAAGCATTTGTTTTATGTCCCCTTGTTTGCTGTGCTACTGTTACAAATCACTGTTATTTCCCAGTTGGCTGCACTATCATCACTGTTTTTTGGTTTTGTTTTTCCTGGTGTCAGCCATGGCGGTGGCTGTCACACACAGGTCACACAGTGCTGCAGTGTTTTTTAGTGACAAACAATCAAAAAAAGAATCTAGGGAGTTGAGAGAGTCGTGGCAGGGAGAAGAAAACATTCAGTATTCTCTTAACTAGTAAAAAAATGTATTTATACTCCATGCATATATATGTAGGCTTCAAGAAATTCTTACTGTACACATGCTTGAGTTGACACCAATATCAATAAGTTAGGCAGGGATGGCTGGAGAGCAAATTCAAGACATAAGAATCTGATCATGCAAGCTGCTTCACTTTTAGCTCATTCTCTGGCATAGTTTTAGTCCATTTCAGCCAGTATTTCGAGAGACCGACAATTCAAAAAAGAGATGAATGTCTGGTAGACCAGGTGGTCATACAGACATCTAGAAGGACCTCAGTAAGTTGAAGAACTGATATGACAGAAACTTCATCAAGGTTAACAAAAGGAAATGAAAAGGTCTGCACGTAGGAAGGAATAAACCCCAAGCACCAGCACATGTCAATGAGTCTGCAGTGTGATCTTGTTGGCAAAGACAACCAGCAGCATGCTGGGCTTAGTAAGAACATTGCGAGCAGTTCAAAGGAGGTGATTCCACTTTACTCAGCGGTGCACTAAGAGAGGGAGCGCAGCACCTCTGGAGTGCTGAATACAATTATGGGCTTCCCAGGACAAGAGAAATGGGGACAGTGAGACCCACGGATGAGACAAGAGGCAATGGGCACAAAACAGAAGAACAGGAAATTGCATCTGAACACAAGCACACTTTTCTTTTTTTTTTTCTTTTTTTTTTTTTTTTAACTGTGATGATGGTCAAACACTGGAGCAGGTTATCTAGAGAGGTTTTGGAGTTTCCATTTCTGGAGATATCCAACCAGACATGGTCCTGGGCTACGTGCTTTTGCTAACCCTATGTGAGTGAGACAGTTGGACTAGATCATATCTCAAGAGATCCCTTTATAGTCTAAACAATTTTGTGTGTCTGTGAAGTACAGTCTAGTTTATTACAACAGAACTCCCAGCAGGCAGCTTGGATGAAACTGTACCTTTTAAGCTCCTTCAGCTCTATTTGTTCCTTTAACAGTGTATCTTTGCTCTTTCCAGTACTCCTCTACACATAGGAATGCGATATACCAGGGCAGATGACAAATGCAATGAAATGATTGCCCTGCTGGGCCATGATGCAATGAAAGGAACTATCAATAAGCATGCCTCTGACTCTCTGAAGAACTCGAAGAAATCCAGAAATGACAGTGAGATGGTATGACCTCTACACTCACATCACTCACATTGTTTCAGTTATTCAGGATTTTACAAAAAAAAAAAAAAAGCAATTTTGCTTTAAACCTATTATATGTAGCTCAATAACATTGATACAAGTTGTGACAATTAGCCATAATAACAGGTAGTAGTTGTTTCACTTGGTAGGAGAGACCTGTTTCAAGTACATTCTCTTGAGATCTCCAGAAAAGAAAGAAGGAGATTTGGAGGGGCATCTTTTGTACCCGCTGTCCAACTCTGTAGTCTACTAAGCTTAAAAAATAAATAAATAAATAATAATAATAATAAAAATTAAAAAAAAAAATCAAGGAAAAACTCACAAACAAACTTAAGAATACCACTGATTTCCTACATTGTTCTCCCAGCTACCCAGTATAAACAAGATATTGGACTGATTTCAGCAGGTACATTGCCTCACAAAATGTCAGCTCAGCACTTTTCAAAAATGTGGCCTTTTACTTCACTTTTCATAAGGTATCTTAGTTTATTCTTGATGCTTTTTTTTCCAACCTGTTTTTTATAATATATATATAATGGTATTACTGCTGTAGTTATGTAGCAAAGAAAATTTCAGAGAAGAATGCAGATCTTCATTCCTTTTTTATTCAGGTTAATTGATTTTATTACTAACTAACAACTAATTAGTTACTATGATAAATAGCTTTGCACTTTAGAATGAGGGAGAAAGCAATGGCCTAAAAGGCAATGCTTTCAGATGATCTCTTTGATATGAATACTTATTTGTTCCATGTTGTTACTGTTTGTTCAAATGGCATTGATTTTTGTCTATTTTTTCTTTTGTAAATGTTGACACAGCTAAATTTGAAAGAATCTTATTCTACACTGTTTATTTTAGATTTATTCAGATATGCAATCATATTTTTATTTCAAAAATTTCTTATGTGAATCATTCAGCCTCTTACTTATGTTTGTCCCTCTTGTTCTTCCATGCATTTTTTCTAATCTGTTTCATTTCTTTTCTACAACATGCACTTTCTCTGAAAAACAAATTGCGGTAGTACTACCACAGTGAAAAATAATTTTGTTTTTTCACAACTTGCTGCTTCGTGTATTCATAAATTCTGCAGATTTTAACACAAAACTCCCAAAATCATCTTTTCTTTTTAGACTTAATCATGAGCCACACAGGTAATTCATATAGTGCTTGAAGTAGCAAGTTTTATGTGATTATATCAGTGTGAGTTCTTGATGGCAATAATTTACTGCTATGACACTGTAAGAATACCTGGTGCTTCCCATCCTAAACATTGCCCCTTGTCTGTGATAATTAGTGCATTACGTAAGGAAGAGTACTTAAGACAAGTACTTAAGTACTTAAGGCAAGCATCCTGGTGGGGGTCTGTTATAGACCACCAAACCAGGATGAGGAGACTGATGAGGAGTTCTACAGGCAGCTGGCAGAAGCCGCGAAATCGTCAGCCCTTGTTCTCGTGGGGGGACTTCAACTTCCCAGACATATCCTGGAAGCACAACACAGTCCAGAGAAAGCAGTCTAGGAGGTTTCTGGAGAGCGTGGAAGATAGCTTCCTGACGCAGCTGGTTAGAGAGCCTACCAGGGGAGGTGCCCCGCTAGACCTTCTCTTCACAAACAGTGACGGACTGGTGGGAGATGTGGTGGTCGAGAGCTGTCTTGGGCAGAGTGACCACGAAATGGTTCAGTTTTCTATTCTTGGCGAAGTCAGGAAGGGGACCAGTAAAACCGCTGTCTTGGACTTCCGGAGGGCTGACTTTGAGCTGTTCAGGACACTGGTTGGCAGAGTCCCTTGGGAGGAGGTTCTGAAGGGCAAAGGAGTCCAGGAAGGCTGGGCACTTCTCAAGAAGGAAATCTTAATGGCTCAGGAGCGGTCTGTCCCCACGTGCCCAAAGACAAGCCGATGCGGAACTAGACCGGCCTGGCTGAGCAGAGAGTTGTGGCTAGAGCTTAGGAGAAAAAGGAGGGTTTATAATCTTTGGAAAAGAGGGCGGGCTACTCAAGAGGACTATAATGCTGTTGCGAGGCTCTGCAGGGACAAAATTAGAAAGGCCAAAGCTCATCTGGAGCTCAATCTGGCTACTGCCGTTAAAGATAACAAAAAACGTTTTTACAAATACATCAACACAAAAAGAAGGACTAAGGAGAATCTCCATCCTTTACTGGATGCGGGGGGAAACTTAGTTACAAAAGATGAGGGAAAGGCTGAGGTGCTAATGCTTTCTTTGCCTCAGTCTTTAGCGGCAAGACCGGTTGTTCTCTGGATACCTGGTACCCTGAGCTGGTGGAAGGGGATGGGGAGCAGGATGTGGCCCTTGCTATCCACGAAGAAATGGTTGGCGACCTGCTACAACACTTGGATGTACGCAAGTCGATGGGGCCGGATGGGATCCACCCGAGGGTACTGAGCAAACTGGTGGAAGAGCTGGCCAAGCCGCTTTCCATTATTTATCGGCAGTCCTGGCTATCACGGGAGGTCCCAGTCGACTGGCGGCTAGCAAAAGTGACACCCATCTACAAGAAGGGCCAGAGGGTAGACCCGGGGAACTATAGGCCTGTCAGTTTGACCTCAGTGCCAGGAAAGCTCATGGAGCAGATTATCTTGAGTGTCATCACGCGGCACTTGCAGGGCAACCAGGCGATCAGGCCCAGTCAGCATGGGTTTATGAAAGGCAGGTCCTGCTTGACGAACCTGATCTCCTTCTATGACCAAGTGACGCGCTTGGTGGATGAGGGGAAGGCTGTGGATGTGATCTACCTTGACTTCAGTAAGGCTTTTGACACTGTTTCCCACAACATTCTCCTCAAGAAACTGGCTGCTCGTGGCTTGGACTGGCGTACGCTTTGTTGGGTTAAAAACTGGCTGGATGGCCGGGCCCAAAGAGTTGTGGTGAATGGAGCCAAATCCAGTTGGAGGCCGGTCACTAGTAGAGTCCCCCAGGGCTCAGTGCTGGGGCCGGTCCTCTTTAATATCTTTATCAGTGATCTGGATGAGGGGATCAAGTGCACCCTCAGTAAGTTTGCAGATGACACCAAGTTAGGTGCATGTGTCGATCTGCTCGAGGGAAGGAAGGCTCTGCAGGAGGATCTGGATAGGCTGGAGCGATGGGCTGAGGTCAACTGCATGAAGTTCAACAAGGCCAAGGGCCAGGTCCTGCATCTGGGACACAACAACCCCAAGCAGAGCTACAGGCTGGGAGATGAGTGGTTGGAAAGCTGCCTGGCGGAGAAGGACCTGGGAGTACTGGTTGATAGGCAGCTGAGTATGAGCCAGCAGTGTGCTCAGGTGGCCAAGAAGGCCAATGGCATCCTGGCTTGTATAAGAAGCAGTGTGGCCAGCAGGTCTAAGGAAGTGATTGTCCCCCGGTACTTGGCTCTGGTGAGGCCGCACCTCGAGTACTGTGTTCAGTTTTGGGCCCCTCGCTACAAGAAGGACATGGAGGGGTGCTCGAGAGAGTCCAGAGAAGGGCAACGAAGCTGGTGAGGGGTCTGGAGAACAAGTCTTATGAGGAGCGGCTGAGGGAGCTGGGGTTGTTTAGCCTCGAGAAGAGGAGGCTCAGGGGAGACCTTATCGCTCTCTACAGGTACCTTGAAGGAGGCTGTAGAGAGGTGGGGTTGGTCTATTCTCCCACATGCCTGGTGACAGGACGAGGGGGAATGGGCTAAAGTTGCGCCAGGGGAGGTTTAGGTTGGATGTTAGGAAGAACTTCTTTACTGAACGGGTTGTTAGGCATTGGAATGGGCTGCCCAGAGAGGTGGTTGAGTCGCCATCCCTGGAGGTCTTTAAAAGACGTTTAGATGTAGCCCTTAGTGATATGGTTTAGTGTAGGACTTGTTAGTGTTAGGACAGAGGTTGGACTAGATGATCTTGGAGGTCTCTTCCAACCTAGACGATTCTGTGATAAGACTTATGAAGACTGGTATTCCCACATAATGCTACCACTTTGAATCTTTCCCATTACAGGAAATAAAAAGATAGCTTTTTTGTTGACTCCAGTATTAATTAGTTTGTGGGGTTTTTTTTTTGCTCCTCAGGCAGGTATTTTCTGCCAAATTATTTTAGGGGTGAATAAGAATTACCTGACATTTTCATACAAACAATGAAAATTTTCCTTGTACTGGAGAATTCTATTTTCTTACAGGGCTTACGGCATGATCCAGCAAAATCTTACAAAGAGAACACCATCTTTGTGATTATTTTTATTATTTAATGAATCCCAAACATGCTAGATATTTTCCTAACAGAGAAGCAACCACAAATGCCTAGGTGCTTTCTGAAGGCTGAAGTCATAAATCATTTCAAACCTCCAAAAATACATAATAAAATAATAATAACAACAACAACAACAACAACAACAATAATAATAATAATAATAATAATAAATCTACAGAAGCTGAAGCACTGTGATGTGTGCTATCGTAATAGGGATATTGTAGGATTGACTGTTATCTGAGCAGCAGTCCTTCTTGCAGTCCCCTTGTTCTGGATAGGGTTCTGGAAGGTTCTGGATATAAGTGAAGGAAGTAAACTGGGACATGAATATTGATCAGATATTAAAGAAAAAGAATAATGAGAAGAAGAAGGGAGGGGAAAAGAAAAAAAAAAAGAAAAAAAAGAGTATTCCTTTTTTTCCCTTACCCTTTCTGCTCTCTCAAACTCAACTCTTTCAAAGCTCAACTTTTTCATCAAGCAGATGAAACCCTCTATAGGAAAGAGTGTGTATGGGTTCTGTGTTAAGGAATATTCAGCAGCAATGCATGAGCCTTTATCTATTCTTTGTCATTACCTCGAGGGCGTGTTGCCATGCTAGAGACTTACAGCAATACAAAGGAGCAAACAAATGGCAGTCTCAGCGTGGGCTGATAAGTTGGGTTTCTAAGAATTGACATGGATGGTTTTCTAACATTTAAATGTGTTCCATTGGATATAAAACTGCTCTTGAGGCCATGATTTTTGCACCTTTAGCCTATATTTTAAAAACTGAAACAGAGAAAATCCCAGTAACTCAGAACTGCAGCACTTTATATTTGTTACTTTATCCGTTTTTAATTGGTTTGTGGGGGAAATGGAATAAGACTAAAATTTCACTGATTTCTCTTCAGCTTTCTACCCATATGAGGAGTGGTATGAAAATAATGCTTCAATCACACAGAAAATCTCACTGGACAGGAAGGAGATTTTGATTACATATAGAATTTTACAGGAGAGTTAATTTTCTTTTCTATTCATTGTCTTCTTTATTCCTGAGTCTCCAACACTCTTTGGCCATCCACTCAGCAAACAAAATAATAACAAGCCAAAACTTAGATAATGACACCAAGTTGAGTGGTGCAGTTAATACAATAGAAGGAAGGTATGCCATCCAAAGGGACCTGGACAAACTTGAGAACTGACCTTGTGAACCAAGTGAGGTTCAACAAGTCCAAGTGCACGGTGCTACACGTGTATTGCAATTCCAAACATCTGAGTACAGACTTTTAGAACTCATTGAGAGCAGCCCTATGGAGAAGGACTTGGAGGTTCTTGGGGATGAAAGCTAAACATGAGCCAGCAGTGTGCACTTGCAGCAAAGAAGGCCAACTGCATCCTGGGCTGCACCAACAGAGGAATGGCCAGCAGGCTGAGGGAGGTGATTGCACCCCCCTATTCTGCCTTTGTGAGGGCCCCACCTGGAGTACTGTGTTCAGCTCTGCAGTACCCAACACAAGAAAGATGTGGACCTCTAAGAATAGGTTCAGACTAGGGCCACAAGGATGACTAGAGGGATGGAGCACCTCTCCTTTGAAGAAAAGCTGAAAGAGCTGGGGATGTTCAGCCTGGAGATAAGAAGGCTCCAAAGAGACCTCACTGAAGACTTTCAGTACTTGAACGGGTCTTATAAAAGATATGAAGAGTGACTATTCACTCATGCAGACAGCAAAAGGACAAGGGGGGATGGTTTTAAACCAAAAGAGGGGAAAGTTAGATTAGATGTCAGGAGGAAATTCTTAACTCAGAGGGTGGTGAGGCACTAGAACAGGTTGCCCAGAGAAGTTGTGGATGACCCATCCCTGGAGTTTTTCAAGGAAAGGTTGGGAGTGGCCCTGGGCAACCTGATCTTCTGTAGGTGAATCAGTGATAAAAGGAAGACTAAGGAAATTGTGGGCCCTATCCATAAGGAAACTGGAAAAATGACATGGAGAAGGGTGAGGTACTCAAAGACTTTTTTGACTCAGTCTTCACCAGCACAAGCTTCAAACACATAGCCCAAGCCCCAGAAGGCAAAGACAGGGACTGGGAGAACGATGAACCACCCACTGCAGGAGAAGACATGATTTGAGACCAGCTAAGAAACATAAAGGTGCACAAGTCCATGGGACCAGATGAGACACACCCAGGGGTCCTTGAGGGAACCTGTGGATCTACTTGCTAAACCTCCATCCATCATATTTGAGAAGTCATAGCAGTCCAGTGAAGTTACCACTGACTAGAAAAGGGGAAATATAACCTCCATTTTTAAAAAGGGAAAAAGGGAAGACCTGAGGAAATACAGGCCAATCAGTCTCACCTCTGTACCCAGCAAGATCACAAAGAAGATCCTCCTGGTAACTATGTTAAGGCACATCAAAAATAAGGAGATGACTGGAGAAAGCCAACATATCTTCACTAAGGGTAGGTCGTGCCTGACAAATCTGGTGGCCTTCTATGATGGGGTTACAGAAATGGTGGATAGGAGAAGAGCAACTGACATCACCTACCTAGACTTGTGCAAAGCATTTGACACTGTCCCGTGTGATAACCTTGTCCCCAGAATAGAGAGGCATGGATGTGATGGATGGACTACTCGATGGGTATGGAATTGGCTGAATGGTCACGCTCAAGTTGAGTTGCTGTCAACGGCTCAATGTCCAAGTAGAGATCAGTAATGAGTGGCGCTCTTCAGGGGTCAGTACTGGGACCCACGTTGTTTAATATGTTTGTTAGTGACATGGACAGTGGGATCAAGTGCACCCTCAGCAAGTTTGCCGATGACACCAAGCTGTGTGGTAAAGTTGACATGCTGGAGGGAAGGGATGCTATCCAGAGGGACCTTGACAGGCTTGAGAGGTGGGCCAGTGAGAACATCATGAAGTTCAACAAGGCCAAGTGCAAGGGCTTGCATCTGGGCCGAGGCAATCCCAAGCACATATACAGGCTGGGCAGAGAATGGATTGAGAGCAGCCCTAATGAGAAGAATCTGGGGGTGTTGGTTGATAAGAAGCTCAACATGAGCCAACACTGTGCTTGCAGCCCAGAAACCAACTGTATCCTGGACTGCATAAAAAGAAGAGTGGACAGCAGGTTGAGGGAAGTGATTCTCCCACTCTGCTCTCATGAGACCCATCTAGAATACTGTGCTCAACTTTGGGGCACCCAACACAAGAACGATATGGACATATTAGAACAACTCCAGAGGCAAACAATGAAGATGGTCAAAGGGCTGGAGCACCTCTCCTATGAAGACAGGCTGAGGGAGCTGGGGTTGTTCAGCCTGGAGAAGAGAAGGCTGCAGGGAGACCTTATAGCGGCCTTCCAGAACCTATAGGGGGCCTACAGGAAAGCTGGAAAGGGACTCCTTGTCAGGGGGTATAGTGATAGGAGAAGGAGTAATGGTTTTAAACTAAAAGAGAGTAGATTTATATTATATATTTGGAAGAAATTCCTTACTCTGAGGGTGGTGAGGCACTGAACAGGTTACCTAGGGAAGTTGTGGATGCCCCATCACTGGAGTTTTTTAAGGCCAGCTTGGACGGGGCTTTGAGCAACCTGGTTTACTACTGGAAGGTGTTGCTGCCCTTGGAAGGGTGGTTTAAAATTGATGATCTTTAAGGTCTCTTCTAACCCAAACCTATGTGGTTCTATGATGGGGTTCTAACCCAAACCTATGGGTTCAAACCTATGATTCTATGATTCTACAGTTTACCAGGTGGCATTCCTGCAGGCATGTTGTTCCTGGCAGGCATGTTGGAACAAGATGATTTTTAGTGTCACTTCCAGTCCAAGCCATTCTATGATTCTATGATTATTCTATGATCTGCTAAGCTATATTATTCTGCATATTTCCAGATCAACTGCAAATTAAATTCATGTTCCTAAATTGCATCTAGATAAATGAAGGTTTAACATAGCAACACAAACTTTATGCATCATGTGTGTTACTACTGAAGTATTAATTATTGCTTGTTTTTTTCATTGTATATTTTTAGCAAAGACTCAATTATCTCACTTCTTTACTTGAAGGAGAACTGTAGATGAAGTTCAACTCAGCGCACTGTGCTGGCACTGCATACCCATCTTTTTAGAGCTGTCCTGGTTTTCACTGTGATAAGGTTATTTTTCTTCATAGTGGCTGGTATGGTTCAATGATTTACATTTAGGCAAAAAAAAATGTTGATAGCATACTGATGTTCTAGTTGTTGCAGAACAGTTCTTACACAGAGCCAAATGCTTTTCAGCTTCTCATGCTACCCTCCCAGTGAGGAAGCTGGGGATGTACAAGAAGCTGGGAAGGGACTGAAGGAGGACAGCTGACCCTAACTAGCCAAGGGATGTCCTATAGTATATGATATCGTGCTCAGTCATAAAACTGGGGGATTTGGCCAGGGTTGGGTGGCTGCCACTGCTCAGGGACTAAATGGGCATCAGTCAGTGGCTGGGGAGCAATTGCATCATGCATCACTTGTTTTGTACATTTTTATTACTTCTATTACTATTAATATTTCCCCCTCATTTTCTGTCCTATTAGATTATCTTTACCTTTTTCTTCTGATCTCCCCCACCTCACTGTGGGGGTGTGAGTAAACAGCTGTGTGGTACTGTCTGCCATGTTAAACCACAAGGGACATGGATACACAACACAAAATATTCACAATTCATAGTGTTAAATACTTTACTGATTATCAACAAAATCTTTCAAGACTGAACACTGAAGTACTCTAGAGTATTTCTGTCTAGTTACAGCTGAGAAGAAACTACAATGAGAGCAAGTAATATTCAATTATATAAATTAAAACTAGGGGAGATTGACAATTGCATTAAGTTGACTAACACCTGCTTACTAGAAATCAGTGCTATTTGGCCACAGTAGAAATTCTAGGACTTGATGGTGAGGGAAATTTTGTGAGCTGTTTCAGTGCAATGTCATTGTGCATGTGAGACATGCTTCCATGGAAAGCCAAGTACTTTTGTGGATGGACAGATTCTGAAGCAGGCTGCTCCTGAACCAGAACATACCAGTGTAATCAAAGCAAGACTTCTTGGGAGAATGGTAGGTGTAACAGTAAAGAAAGTAATATATTTACTGAGCAGTAATAGAATGTTTTCTAATAACACTCAGTTTGAAGTATTGCCAAGTCTTTCTTAAGGAGTAATGGAAATGCTACGTCAGTACGAATAAGAAAAGATTATTTTCTCCAGCAATAAAATGAATGATAGAATACTTTATTACTGTTGCCAGAAAATTTATACTGACAAGCATACTCATATAATTCATTGCATGACAAAGAACATTGTATTGTCTTGTCAAAGAAAAGGATCATTTTAATTTAAGATGAATTGTACTTTACTAGCTGGTACAGACTTCATAGATCATAGGTCTGAGTAATGAAACTGATTTAAAGGAAACAATGAAGACACTACTTTAACAATTACCTGATTAGAACAACTTAGTCCTTGTCATGGTTGCTAGCATTTTGAAGAAGGTTCTCTGCAGGATCTGATACATTTTACAAAATTAAAATACCTTCAACAATATCAGGCTTTAAAGTTTAAGTATACCTCTAGGTATCCAAGTTGCTTCACATATAGGAGGGGAAAAATAATTCTGTCATCCACTGTTCTGTAAGAATTTTTCTAGAAAATTATGGTCTTCCTGGAGACATTTTAATTGCTCGTTTTATTTGAATCAGGTAAAGCTTGTTATTAATAGAAATAACTTCTCAAAGGGTCTCACTTTGCTAAGTAGAATAGGACTGAGTGAGTACAGTACATATTAGTATAATGACATGATATGTAGAAATGGAACTATTTTCATCTCGCTCAACCACAAGAAAATATGAACTGAAATTATTTCCACAGAGGACAAACAGCACCTTAGAAATCATTCAACTGACATTTAGGAATGGTTCTTCCAGTTATATTGAAATGATCCCATTGCAAGCTACTCTGGCATGACCAAGAGCAAGCTAATTTCAGAGATCACTAATTGTCCAGAGGAAGAGTGACAAGTACATGGGAAGCACCTGATGAAGAATAAAAGCCAGGAAGACAGGAAAGACAGGAAGGAAGGAAGGAAGGAAGGAAGGAAGGAAGGAAGGAAGGAAGGAAGGAAGGAAGGAAGGAAGGAAGGAAGGAAGGAAGGAAGGAAGGAAGGAAGGAAGGAAAGGAAAGGAAAGGAAAAGGGGGGGAACACTGGAGAACAGCAAATGAAAGTCTTCAAAGAATGTTTTCACCTCCCAGAGGACCTCTTCTGCCAGCTCAATGATTACTATTAAAAAAAAATAAGAAGAAAAAAAAAAAGAAAGAAAAAAAGAAAAAAAAAGAAAGAAAAAGAAAGAAAGAAAGAAAGAAAGAAAGAAAGAAAGAAAGAAAGAAAGAAAGAAAGAAAGAAAGAAAGAAAGAAAGAAAGAGAAAAGAAAAAAATGAAAAGAAAAGAAAGGATGCTCAGGGTAATAGACTTAAAAGACTTACCAGAGTGGATATTTCTTTCTTTTTCTTGATAACTTTTGCTTAGAAAATGCAAGTATGGAATAGGTTTTAATTTATTTGATGAAGTGCTTAGCTGCTTTCCTTCCCCCCTTTAAGATAAATAGGGTGTTGGAAAAAAGCAACCAAATATACTGATACAGTAATAGCAATCCTTTTCTTTTGCACATTTTGATTGTCAGAAACTAACGAGAAACAAAACATATCCATAATCCTTAAAGGTTCCAAATCACATTAAGCCTGATGCAAATTAGCTTAAAAAAGGATTGGATATTTAATAGTATCCATTGTGATAATGAGAAACGACATGAAGCAAAGTGGAAATAGGCAGTTACTCTATTACATTTAACAAGCAGGACGTATGAATTATTAAATTAATGTAAGTTCCCTGAAGTTGCTAAATAAGAGACTCATTTTTGAAATAATTCTTGTTGCATCTTAAATACATGTTGGGCTCTGTTTTTCTTTTCTGACAAAATTCATAATCTTTCCAACTAAAAATTAAAAAAAAAAAAAATAATTTCTAATGTCTTTAAGAATGGAGTGTATCCTCTAAGGAAAGACTGCTTACTGAGATGCTTCTGTTTAGCTTACCAGCAGGCTATCTGTTATCAGAATGTATTGTAATAAACAAAACCTACTGATGGTAAAGCACACTTCTATTGGCCTGCTTTCAGAGAGCACAAAAGCAGTCTGAAGTCACTACAGACACATCTGTGTATTTTATAACATAAGAAGTTACCGCCTGTCCTGGTTCCAGTTAGGACAGAGTTAAGTAGCTCATAGTAGCTGGTAGGGTGCTATGTTTTGGATTAGGATGAGAAGAGCGCTGATAACATGCTGATGTTTTAATTGTTGCAGAGCAGTGTTTACACCAGGCCAAGGACTTTTCGGCTTCTCGCTCTGTCCTGCCAGCGAGCAGGCTGGGGGTGCAGCAGGAGCTGGGAGGGGACAGACCCAGGACAGCTGACCCAAAGTGGCCAAAGGGGTATTCCATACCATCTGATGTCATGCTAAACAATATATAGGGGTGGCTGGGCGGGGTGGGGGGGCCGGCTCCTCGGGAATAGGCTGGGCATCGGTCAGCGGGTGGTGAGCAATTGCATTGTGCATCACTTGTTTTCTTACACATTATTATTGTTAATACTATTATCATTATCATTATTATTATTATTATTGTTATTATTATATTCCTTATATTCCTTATATTATTATATTCCTGTCTTAATAAACTGTCTTTATCTCAACTCACCGGCTTCACTTTCCCGTTTCTCTCCCCCATCCCAGAGAGGGAGGGGGGAGGGTGAGCGAACGGCTGTGTGGTGTTTAGCTGCCAGCCAGGTTAAACCACAACACTGCCCAAGGCAAATTTAGAGTTCCATCATTTCAAGAGACCCATAAAAATGATGTACAGGAAACAGAATGGGAACTGAATATGAACTTTCTCTTTCTCAGTAAAGATTCAATTCTCTAATGTATTGTGCATATAAGTATTTAAATACTGAGTTTATTTTATTTTAATATATTTCCTCAGTCCTCTAGCCAGCTGTTTTCTCTCATCTGCAGAAAGGCCAAATTTGAGTTTCGGTGGAATGCTCAAGAGCTGTAGCCTAGTTTCAAGGCATAATAGAAAGATATGTCTGATCTGCAATGCCACAGGACTGATCTTATAATTTGTATTGCCTGATTAAAGACTGCTAATTAAATTTACTAATTTTTATGACTAGGCAGTACTTGTAAGAAAAAGAAGGGAGCAAAGAGAAAATTAACTACAGGAAGTTAATGTAACCCTTCCAGTAAACTATAAGTCCACTGTCATGCTGTGGCAGTGAAACATCTAGCTTGGTGCTGAGAAATTTAATTCTAGTAAGGCCAGATTCTACATACTTTCCTGGACAATCACATTAAATTGATTAGTACTAAATTAATTTTTAAAAGGCAGTAAAGTTTGAGTAGTTAAAGACTTCCTATCAGCACTAAACCTGAAAGAGAAAAATGAAGCATTGAAACAGTAATTTACACAAAATGCCTACATGGTTGTGACAACATGAACTCAAAGCAGCTGTACTTTGGTTCTGAACTCTCCTCAGCAGTGAGGGAGAGTGCCACGTACAAAAAGTTGCATTCTTGAGAGGTGATTTGTTGTAAGGAAGAGCCAGTTCCAGTCAAAATAACGGAATTATGTTTATGTAAACGTGAGATCAGATCCTCAGCTGGTAAAAACAGTAATAGCAAGAACATATGCAGTAGTACCTGTACTGTCTCTGCAAAGGATTATCAAAATGAAAGAATATCCCAGACAAATGCAGAACTGAAATACAAAAGAACTGACCGGTGTGAGTACTTTCCTGCTTGAAACAGCCTACAATGCAAGTGTGAGAGAAAAAGCAAAAGATGAGCACAGGAACACAGAGGAAATCATGGAAAAATAAGCTGGAGCTGGTCATTGTGACAAGCAGTAGAGACTGTACACACACAGTTTAACCATGGCATGTTTTTGTAGGCATTTCTCCAAAAGAAGGTTTTGAGGAATGTTCTGAAGACAAATCATAAAGGCATTACACAGATACTCAAGGTCTCCTGCTTGACTGGGGAGTGCTGGGGTGGAGAACTACAGACATATCTACTTGAATAGACTGATGTTCATTCATATCAGCACAGGCTCTGACATTAAAGTATAAATGAAGATAAAACTGCTTTCAAAATCAGTGTTGCTCTCCCTCAGTAATCCAGAAAATACATTCCTATCAAAGGACCATGAGTTTTTTTTGCACAAAAGAAATAGATACTTACATTTTTTTTGGAAGATGTGATATTTACATGGCTATATCAGAAAACTTGAAGTGCTGTAATGATA
This sequence comes from Anser anser, assembly GCF_964211835.1. NCBI lineage: Eukaryota > Metazoa > Chordata > Aves > Anseriformes > Anatidae > Anser > Anser anser. The sequence goes on along the minus strand of NC_139723.1, from coordinate 26,286,174 downwards.
TAAAATGTTACTGGTCTTTAGGGAAAATTCATTTTCTGTCAAACACCAGACACAGTATTTTGTCTACTAATCTAGTGTAAACAGGTTTCCTACAGATAAGAATATTCTCTGCTAACAAGTAGCTTACAATATTAATTTGGAATTTCAGTTGTATTCTTGTGAATCTGTCACAGGTCAAAGTAACAGAATCGCAGATTTTTTTTGCATTGGAAGGAGACCTCTTGACATATCATCTAGTCCAACTACCTTACTAAGTGCTTTTATGCTAGGGTTAGCAAAAGCAGGAAGCCCAGGACCCTGTCTAGCCACCATTTGAGTATCTGTCCATTGCCTCTTGTCTTGACAGTGATTCTCACTGTCCCCAACTCCCTTGTCCTGCGAAGCCCAGAACTGGATGCAGCGCTGCAGAGGTGCTGTGCTGCCTGAGTACAGTGTTGAGTAGAATGGAAGGATCACCTCCCTGGAATTACTGGCAATGTTCTTCCTAAGCATTGCCAGCTTCCTAAGCTTCCAGTGTGCTGCTGGTTGTCTCTGCCAACAACATCACATTGCTGGCTCATGTTCATGTCCTTGCTCACCAGCACTCCCAGGGCTTTTTATGCGACCTGCTTCCCAATGGGTTAGCATTTGACATGAGCTGGTGCTTTGGGTTTATTCCTCCGTAGTGCAGGCTTTGCATTTCCTTTTGTTGACTTTGATGAGATTTTTGTTATCCCAGTCTTCCAGCTTACTGAGGTCGCACTAGATGGCTGCACAACCACCTGGTCTACCAGACGCTCCTATCTTTCTTTTTTTTTTTTTTTTTGGTATAATCTGTAAACTTGCTGACCACCCAGGTCATGAATGAAGGTGTTAAACAGTAATGGCCCCAGTATTGTCCCCTTGTGACTTGCCTCCAGATGAATTTATGCTGGTCACAACCCCCTGGAACCAGCTATTAGGGCAATTTTCAATCCACCTCACTATCCGCTATCTAACCTGTATTTTATCAGCTTGTCCTTTAGGATATCATGGAAGGTGGTATCAAAATACTTAAGAAATTTGACATAAACATCCACTGCTCTTTGTCCACCAAGCTAGTCAACTCAATATAGAAGGAAAAGAGGTTGGTGAAACATGATTTCCCATTCATAAATCCATAGAGATTACTCCCTGCTAAGCTTCTTTTCCTTCACGTGTTTGGAATTAGTTTCCAGAATCTGTTGCTCTACCACCTACCACAAGTGAGGCTGACTGGTGTGTAGTTCCCTAGGAATTCACTCCTGCCCTTCTTGAAGATAGAAGTGACATTTTCTGTCTTCCAGTCTTCAGGAATCTTTCACAAATGCCAAGAGATTTCACAGATAATCAAGACTAGACTAGCAGTGACATCTAACAGATCCCTCAGCACTTGTGGGTACAATCCATTAGGCCCCCCTGTGTATGTGAGGTTTCTTTAAGTGCTCCCTATGCTGGTCATCCTCCACTGAAGGTAAGTTCTTCCTTGTTCCAGACTTTCACTCTGATCTCTGGGGCCTGGGATTCCTGATGTCTGGTCTCAACAGTAAAGACTAAGGCGATGAAAGCATTAAGTACTTCAGCTTTCTGTATACCATTCATCATCAGTTTCCCTGCCACATTCAGCAACAGGCCAGTATTTTCCTGAGTCTTCCTCTCGTTGTTTATATACTTGTAAAGTTCATTCTTGTCACCATTCATACCCCTTATCAGATTCAAATCCAGGTTATCCTTAGTTTTCCAAATTCCATCGCTGTAAGTATGGACAGCGAGTATACTCCTCCTTGGTCACCTGACCCCTTTTCCATCTCTTATATGCTTCCTTTTTATGCCAGAGTTCACTTAGGAGCTCACATGCAGGCCTCCCAACGCCTTTTCTTCATTTCCTACTTATTTAGATGGACCTTTCTTGAGTTAGAAGATGATCCCTGAAAATCAGCCATTTCTTCTTCTCTCTGGGATTTATCCCACAGGAATCTTCCAAAAAGAGCTCTGAATAAGACAAAGTCTGCCCTTCTGAAACACAGGACTATGGTCCATCTTTTTGCCCTCCTTCCTCCTCATAGGATCATGAACTCCACAATCACATTGTCACTGCAGCCAAGGCTGGCCCCAGCTTTCACATTCACAAAAAGTTCTTCCTTGTTTGTAAGCAACAGGTGTATCAGAGAACCTTTCTTTTTGTCTCCTCAATCACCTGTGACAGCAAGTTATCATCAATGCAGTCTAAAAGTTCTCCAAGATTGCTTGAGCCCTTCAGTGTTGTCCCTCCAGCAGATATCAGGGTGTATAAAGTTTCTCCTAAATGGCTAGGGCCTGTGAGCATAACACTTCTTCCAGTAGCCTGAAGAAGGCCTCATCTACATCTTTCTGATCATGAGATCTATAAGCAGATACCCAGTATGACAGCAACCATGTTTTCATGTGAGCTGTCCTGCCACACCTCCTTGATCCCTGAGAAGTCTATAGTCAAAGAAATTGCACTTCAGTTCAGTTTGATTGCTATGTCCCTCTTATTCCCATCACTCCAGTCCTTGTCTTCCCTACCCCATCCACAACTTCTCTCATTGAGAAATTTCTCCTCACCCTCCAATCTCAATATAGCTAGTTTAAAGCTGTCCATACCAGATTCCTTACTGGCCTATACTAAGGCTATTGGCAAAGATAGACTTGCCACACTAAGTTAAGTGGATCCAATCTCTTCCAATCAGCTGTTGACCCTCAAAGAAGTCCCCAAAGTGTTTTTTTCCACCTATATTTTCAACTTAAAATATTATACACTGATTTTACATGCTCAGAGGCTGTTTCAAGTCCTCATGTTATTTTCAGACAATACAAAGTGTTTGGGTTGGTTCATTAAATTTACGAGAGGTATGTGCTTTTCATCAGGTTTCTTATGTAGTGTAACTATTTCTCTGTATAAAATATTAACTAGCACAACCTTTAGTTTTAAAGCAGATATTGATCCTACAATTACCTCTGTTCTCTAAGTAAACATTCTGAAGATCTCAAGTATTCATTCCCAAACACTTTGTTTCCACTGTGAAAGGATGGTATGCAATTACCACACATAAAGTAAGACCCTCTGGGCAAATCATTTCATCTGCAAACTAGAAGAGATGTTTGATTTAATACCTCATCTTGATATGATGTGATCATTAAGATTATAGAATTCCCATAGACAAACTTAAATAGACACCGAACTCCACATGCAGTTTTATTCACACACACAGCTTCATCCTGTAGATCTAGATGCAAATAAAACTAAGCTTATACCTTTGAACAGGGTAGTCATCTACGTTTTCCCATCAGAAATAATTCTACCTAAACTGGTAAAAGGATTAGGTTTCCTAACATGCCACTTTCTCCCTCTTGTATCTTTACTACAGCTGTGATACTATTTCCAATAATGTCAACTGGATTTTCCCTGCCATTGTAGCAGAAGCAGATCTTACCTAATCACTTCAGAAGCACTTCTAATCCTTATGAACTGCAGCTGAGTGCAGAGGGAGTGATGGAGTGAATTGTGCCTTTACTAGGCTTTGAAGTGGCCTGGAACATTATGGTGGCATACAGAGCATGGAGCATTGCGCTGAGCAGCCAAAGTCCTGAGGAAGCTCACCTCCAGTGCACATCCAGGCTTGCCTAACCTGCAATTAAAGACAATTACCGACCAAGGTGTAAAATACTTAGCTCAAGCAATAGTTATGGTGTTGCTGTAGCAAAATCCAACGTCTCCACATTACCACCAGATCTGCAGCTAGATAGTCTCTATTTAAGCCTAACACATATTTTAGCCCAATCTTTGAAAGGAATGTAGGTATGCCCACACTATTAAATAGAAGAGCAAATGTTCCTTCTGACCAAGACATAGCAGAAAAACAGGAATTTTTAGAAATTGATGCTATCTTGTCATTCAAGTTTATGCTCAGATTTCACCAGGATCTATATTTGTCAATATTTTGATGAAAATGGGCTGTATCTTTTTCAGAAGTAAAGTGCTTTGTGAGTGCTTTAAAGAAAATATGTACATCCAGTCATAAGTGTGGCTGTGTTTTAGTTCAGCTTGAACCTGGTGCTCTTCATCAAAGAGCTGATTTCCTCACAGAATCTGAAAAGCTTTTAAAAAGGATGAGATTGTTTGTCCTGAAAATACACTACAGAATTTGTCAAAGGCACTTGTTTTGCCTGAAAGCCATGCTTTTTTCTCCCACATCCTGTGTCATTCCTTCCTGTCACTAGCTGGGTAAATCAGAAATTCTAGTTAGCAGCAGTCAAAGGCAACAGTAAAACAAATTAGTGCAGACCTGAAAAACATGGAGTCATCTTCCTCTTCCCGATGTTATGTTCCCCTTTTTCCTCATTTCTCTCATAGATATTGATCATCTACTTGACAGATGACTACTTGATATTCATTTTAAAGGCAAGTTTTTTTAAAGAGTGGAAAAAAAACTTCTATATTCTGTCAAACCTGACAGTTTTTATGCACATCTATTCTAACATGATACATAGTAATAGCTGCTGGCATCTGACTAGAAATCATATCTATGAAAGGTTTATATTTACTCATTTCTTGGTGACATTTACCATCAGGTAAAGAAACTATCTGATCTGTGGATAGAAGGAGCAGCTTACTTTTAAGCAAACTAACTTATTTAAATGTAAAGAGGTCAGTCTACTACGAGATGCCTAGAAGCCAAATACTGCTGAGGGCTGCTTACTGTGCTTAAGAAAAATAATGGTAGAATGACTGTACATACAATTCAGCAAGAAGTCTCTATTGCTATGTTCATTTCCCATTCTAGCTAGATGCCAAAGGTATGTTTAAATAGACAGGAAATATCACTGTAATGACAGTAAATAAGCCGTTGCCTCTGTAAGCTGCTATCTCTTATGAATGATCTCAGTTTCACCCTGCATAAGTTGTTACAGAAAGATTTGCCATTGCCTGCAGGCTAGAAAACTTGAAACAACCAAAGGGTTAGATTAAGTATGGCACATCCTTATACCCAGTGGTTTGCAAAGATATTTTATGCAGCCTTCAGAAAAGTGCCTCTAGCACTTGAAATGATGGCCAAGTTTGCTTTTTCTCTCACTCTGTGGGATTCAGACTTCTCTTCAAGTTCTCTGTAGAGGACAGGTTGTTGGCTTTCTTTCTGACCAACTTAAATATGAATCACTTCCCTTGATTTGCCCTTTCTATTCTTAATTTTTTTTTTTTTTTTGTATGGAATAGACACTGCATGGGAACCTGCTAAGAGATCTATTTCAGCAATGATTTAAAAGGCACTCACTGAGTTACTCAGCTTCCCTATTTTTAGTATGAGAACATTGTATACAAACTTTGTTGCTTTATTTTAGGAACTTTAAATTCTGATGTCTGCTTGCAGCTCAGGGACTTTGCCTACGCCAGTTTTTTCCTCCTGTTCCTAAGCAATTGCTCTAGCTGTCAGCACATTGCCAGCTAGCTAGGGCACTAGCTAGCATCTCAGACAGCTTCTTAATGAAAGACCCATGCTGATCTTTCTATTTATGCATTATATCATTGACTGATCTAGGACTCACCCTAGACCTGCAAGGTACAACTGACTTGTTTTAATCAGCTGGAGCTTCCAGCAATAAGCAAACAGCATTGACAGTGCAACAGTCCTCTGACATGTTGCACAGTGCACCATTTTCTCCAAATAAACAGCATACTGCCCCAAACTATATAACTTTATAAATGTAGATTTCTGAAGAAAGGTATTCCAAGAAGTATAACCTTTAAGTAGAACCATGTTATCTGCAGACAGACAGGCAGGGGACATACAAGAAGACAGGCGTACAGAAGGTATTTTCAGTCTTTAACCTTTGGTGGGTGAATTGCACTGGCACCTTCCAAAACAGGGTTAAATTTAGGTCTAAAAAGACATCTTTACACCAACATTAGTACACTCTCCTCCCGCCCCTCCCCCAAGCACTTATATATTCATATACTTACATTGTTACGATGAGGCTAAATTGACTTGATTACTAGATGATTGCTTGACAGTGCTTATTGTCACAACCAGAAAGGATGCTGTGATTCTGTATTTACATCAGGGTGAGCATCAAGGGAGGATTGAGGCAGACAGATGAATGTGCAGGATGCTTATTTATGGGGCTTCCATTCCATCAAAGCAGCAATTAACTCAACTAGACTTAACTATTAACTCAAAAAGAAAAAAAAATCTACAACATAACCTTTCCAAACAATGTTCAGTAGGGACTTTACTATATTTTGATGTTTCACATGTGTGTGTGTATGTGCAAAATATGCACTTGTAGAATAATATGCACCTATAGAATAGAACCACAGGAGTGGAAGGGACCCACAAGGAACAATGAGTTCAACTCCTGACTCTACACAGGACCACCCAAAAATCAAATTATTTGTCTGAGAGCACTGTCCAAACACTTTTTGAACTCTTGCAGGCTCAGTGCCACGACCACTTCCTTGAGGAGCTGGTTCCAGTGCCCAACCACCCTCTTAGTGAAGAATCTTTTCCTAACACCCAGCCTGACCCTCCCCTGTCCCAGCTCCATGCCGTGCCTCAGGTCCTGTCGCTGTCCCTAGAGAGCAGAGCTCAGCGCCTGCCCCTCCACTCCCCTCGTGAGGGAGCTGCAGGCCGCCATGAGGCCTCCCCTCGGCCTGCTCTGCTCTGGGCTGAAGAAACCAAAGGACCTCAGCCACTCCTCATACATCTTGCCCTCCAGACCCTTCACCATCTTTGTTGCCCCCCTTTGGATGCTCTCTAATATTTTTATATCCTTATATTGTGGTGCTCAAACCTACTTGGCCACTTGCCGAGGCGACCGGCTCCAGGGCAGACGCATGCTGCAGCGGAGCGCGGGATCGGGACAGGCAGGGCTATTTTTCGGGCATCGAGCCTACGCGAGGGAGCCACCAGGCACCGGCAGCCCTCGTGAGGGAGGCTGACGAGGCGTAGGCGGAGCCAGCAGCGTCAGCGACAGCTCTTCCCGCCGGCCGTTCAAAGGCAGCCCTTAGGGAGCGCGAGCGACCAGGAGCGCGGCGACCAGGGCCGGCAAACGGAGTGACGCGGCAGTTAGCGAGGCAGTTAGCGCAGGCAGGGTGGGCAGGAAGGGCAGAGCGCTCACACCCGCCCATAGGGACAACTCCTCCAACGGCACTCTCCCGTCACCTGGGCTGCAATGGTCTCCACCAGGCACGGTGCTTTCTCTAGGAAGTCAGTACACACCCAGACTGACTGCCCGTCCAAACATGCGGCAGTTCAGGTCTCCGGATGCGGGGAGTGTCTGAGCCTCTTGCTGCCATCGGCGGGAGGCAGAGAGACTGCTTGCGTGAGGTGCGAGCAGGTGGACGACCTGGTCTGCATGGTGGCGGAACTCAAGGAGGAGGTGCAGAGGTTGAGGGATATCAGGGAGTGCGAGCGGGAGATAGACTGGTGGAGTGACTCCCTGCAGGACCGGAGGGAGAGGGACCAGGGTGAGACGCCCCAAAGGGGCGTGGACCCCCTGCCCTGTCGCCATCGGGCAGAGGGAGGGGACCTGCGAGTTCAGGACGAATGGAGACAGATCCCTGCTCGACCTCGCAGGAGATGCCCTCCCCTTCCAGCGCCGCCTTCCCAGGTGCCCTTGAACAATAGGTTTGAGGCCCTGGAGCTTGAGAGACCGGTGGGTGAGGATGAGGTAGGAAGCCTACCCAGGAGGATGCCTGAGGTGAGGAAGTTGACTCCACGCCTCAGGACTGCCTCCACCAAGAAAGAAAGAAGGGCGATTGTTGTGGGCGACTCCCTCCTCAGGGGAACGGAGGGCCCTATTTGTCGGCCTGACCCCACACATAGGGAAGTCTGCTGCCTCCCTGGGGCCAGGGTCAGAGACATTACCAGGAAGCTTCCAAACCTGGTTCGCCCCTCTGACTATTACCCGCTTTTGATAGTCCAGGCTGGCAGTGACGATGTTGAAAAGAGAAGCCTCAATGCTATCAAACAGGACTATAGGAGGCTGGGACGATTGGTGGAGGGAGCGGGAGTGCAGGTGGTGTTTTCGTCTATCCCTACGGGGGAAGGGAGAGGCACAGAGAGGACACGGAAAGCTCGCATGGTTAATAGGTGGCTCAGAGGCTGGTGCCAGCACAGAAATTTTGTTTTTTTTCACCATGGGGAGCTTTACTCGGCACCCGGCCTGATGGCCCCAGACGGGTCCCTATCTCCAAGGGGAAAACGGATCCTAGGCCAGGAGCTGGCGGGGCTCATAGAGAGCGCTTTAAACTAGGTAGGAAGGGGGACAGGGCTCAAACAAGGCTTGTTGGAGCGGTGCTGGGGGAACCAATGGCTAGGCCGGGGAAGAAGGCGATGGCCCAGCTGAAGTGCATCTACACTAATGCACGCAGCATGGGTAACAAACAGGAGGAGCTGGAAGCCATCGTGCAGCAGGCAGGCTACGACTTGGTTGCCATCACGGAGACGTGGTGGGACCGCTCCCACGACTGGAGTGCTGCAATGCCTGGCTATCGGCTCTTCAGGAGGGACAGGCAGCACAGAGGGGGTGGTGGCGTGGCTCTCTACATTAGAGAATCTTTTGATGTTGTGGAACTCCAGGCTGGGAATGATAAGGTTGAATCCCTGTGGGTTAGGATCCGCGGGAAGGCCGACAAGGCTAGCATCCTGGTCGGGGTCTGTTATAGACCGCCGAACCAGGATGAGAAGACGGATGAGGAGTTTTATAGGCAACTGACAGAAGTTGCAAAATCATCGGCGCTTGTCCTCGTGAGGGACTTCAACTTCCCGGACATATCCTGGAAACACAACACGGCACAGAGAAAGCAGTCTAGGAGGTTTCTGGAGAGCGTGGGAGATAGATAGCTTCCTGACGCAGCTGGTCAGTGAACCTACCAGGGGTGGTGCCCCGCTAGACCTTCTCTTCACAAACAGAGAAGGACTGGTGAGAGATGTGGTGGTCGAGAGCTGTCTTGGGCAGAGTGACCACGAAATGGTAGAGTTCTCTATTCTTGGCGAGGCCAGGAAGGGGACCAGTAAAACTGCTGTATTGGACTTCCAGAGGGCTGACTTTGAGCTGCTCAGGACGCTGGTTGGCCGAGTCCCTTGGGAGGCGGTTCTGAAGGGCAGAGGAGTCCAGGAAGGCTGGGCGCTCCTCAAGAAGGAAATCGTGATGGCACAGGAGCGGTACGTCCCCACGTGCCCAAAGACGAGCCGGCGTGGAAGAAGACCGGCCTGGCTCAACAGAGAGTTGCGGCTTGTGCTTAGCAGAAAAAAGAGGGTTTATAATCTTTGGAAAAAAGGGCGGGCCACTGAGGAGGACTACAAGGATGTAGCGAGGCTGTGCAGGGAGAAAATTAGAAAGGCCAAAGCTCATCTGGAGCTCAACCTGGCTACTGCCGTTAAAGACAACAACAAATCCTTTTACAAATATATCAATGCAAAACGGAGGACTAAGGAGAATCTCCATCCTTTACTGGATGCGAGGGGAAACCTAGTTACTAAGGATGAGGAAAAGGCTGAGGTGCTTAATGCTTTCTTTGCCTCGGTCTTTAGCGGCAATACCGGTTGTTCTCTGGATACCCAGTTCCTTGAGCTGGTGGAAGGGGATGGGGAGCAGGATGTGGCCTTCGCTATCCATGAGGAAATGGCTGGCGACCTGCTACGGAGCTTGGATGTGCGCAAGTCGATGGGGCCGGATGGGATGCACCTGAGAGTACTGAAAGAACTGGCGGAGGAGCTGGCCGAGCCGCTTTCCATCATTTATCGGCAGTCCTGGCTATCAGGGGAGGTCCCAGTTGACTGGCGGCTAGCCAATGTGACGCCCATCTATAAGAAGGGCCGCAGGGCAGACCCGGGGAACTATAGGCCTGTTAGCTTGACCTCAGTGCCAGGAAAGCTCATGGAGCAGATTATCTTGAGGGTCATCACGCGGCACTTGCAGGGCAAGCAGGCGATCAGGCCCAGTCAGCATGGGTTTATGAAAGGCAGGTCCTGCTTGACGAACCTGATCTCCTTCTATGACCAAGTGACGCGCTTGGTGGATGAGGGAAAGGCTGTGGATGTGGTTTACCTTGACCTCAGTAAGGCTTTTGACACAGTTCCCCACAACATTCTCCTCAAGAAACTGGCTGCTCGGGGCTTGGACTGGCGTACGCTTCGCTGGGTTAGAAACTGGCTGGATAGCCGGGCCCAGAGAGTTGTGGTGAATGGAGTCAAATCTGGTTGGAGGCCAGTTACTAGTGGAGTCCCCCAGGGCTCGGTACTGGGGCCGGCCCTCTTTAATATCTTTATCGATGATCTGGATGAGGGCGTCCAGTGCACCCTCAGTAAGTTTGCAGACGACACCAAGCTAAGTGCGTGTGTCGATCTGCTCGAGGGAAGGAAGGCTCTGCAGGAGGATCTGGATAGGCTGGAGCGATGGGCTGAGGTCAACTGTATGAAGTTCAACAAGGCCAAGTGCCGGGTCTTGCACCTGGGGCGCAACAACCCCAAGCAGAGCTACAGGCTGGGAGATGAGTGGTTGGAAAGCTGCCTGGCCAAGAAGGACCTGGGAGTATTGGTTGATAGTCGGCTGAATATGAGCCAGCAGTGTGCCCAGGTGGCCAAGAAGGCCAACAGCATCCTGGCCTGTATAAGAAGCAGTGTGGCCAGCAGGTCTAGGGAAGTGATTGTGCCCCTGTACTCGGCTCTGGTGAGGCCGCACCTTGAGTACTGTGTTCAGTTTTGGGCCCCTCGCTACAAGAAGGATATGGACGTGCTCGAGCAAGTCCAGAGAAGGGCGACCAAGCTGGTGAGGGGTCTGGAGAACAAGTCTTACGAGGAGCGGCTGAGGGAGCTGGGCTTGTTCAGCCTGGAGAAGAGGAGGCTCAGGGGCGACCTTATCGCTCTCTACAGTTACCTTAAAGGAGGCTGTAGAGAGGTGGGGCTTGGTCTGTTCTCCTACGTGCCTGGTGACAGGACGAGGGGGAATGGGCGAAAGTTGCGACAGGGGAGGTTGGATGTTAGGAAGTACTTCTTTACCGAAAGGGTTATTAAGCATTGGAACGGGCTGCCCAGGGAGGTGGTGGAGTCACCATCCCTGGAGGTCTTTAAAAGACGTTTAGATGTAGAGCTTAGCGATATGGTTTAGTGGAGTACTTAGTGTTAGGTCGGAGGTTGGACTCGATGATCTTGAGGTCTCTTCCAACCTAGAAATCTGTGATACTGTGTAATCACTTCCTTTGGCCAGTCAGCAATGCTGTGCTTGATGCAACCCAGGGTACAGTTGGCCCTTTTGGCTTCAAGGGCACGCTGCTGGCTCATGTTCAACCTGTTGTTGACCAAAACCCCCCAGATTCCTTTTGTGGAGCTGCTCTCCATCCTCTCATCCCCCAGTCTGTACATATACCCAAGATTACTCCATCCCAAGTTCAGAATCCAGCACTTGCTCTTGTTAAATTTCATACAGTTGGTGATTGCCCAGCCCTCTAGTCTTTCAAGATCTCTCTGCAAGGCCTTTCTACCCTCAACAGAGTTAACAGCTCCTCCTGATTTAGTATCAACCACAAACTTACTCAGCATACCTTCAGCTCCTGCATCCAAGTCATTTATCAAAACATTAAAGAGAACTTATACTATATATGTTACACCTGTTTAGTCGGATCATTTCATGCATTTTTTTTTCCCAGAAGTTTCCCTTGTTAACAATCATCTGACTAATTCATGAAAATCCAGTTTTTATGCAATAATTAACAATTTACTTGAGATTGTATGTATACTTGCTTTAAATTGCACTTTGTGTTTCTTACCCTAAATGAGTCATCAAAATATTAGCAAAAATATTCCCCCAAATTTTTTATCTTCTGCAAACTTATTTAGTATGTGTTGGAGTCCTGCATCCAGACCATTTGTAAAAACATTGAAGAGAACTAGTTCCAAAATGGAGCCCTGGGAAACCCCTGTAGTTACTGGCCAGCAGCCTGTTCTAACCCCATTAATGATAACCCTTAGAGCCTGATCGATCAGCCAATTGTTCACCCATCATTTTATGTTTTTATCTAGCTGTATGCTGAACATTTTGTCCAGAAGGATACTATGAGAAAGAGTATCGAAAGTTCCAAAAAGATTACACCGTTTGGCTTCCCTTCGTCAACTATGTTGGTCAAAAAAGGAAATTAAATTTGATAAGCAGGACTTTCCCTTAATGAACCCTTGTTGGCTATGACCAATGACAGTGTTATCTTTCAGGTATTTTTTAATAACTCCCAGAATAATGTTCTTTGTATTTTTACCAGGCACTGAAGTGAGACTGACAGGCCTGTAATTACCAGGGTCTTCTTTCTTGCCTGTCTTGTCCCTGTTTTCAAGACAGGCAGGAAAGAAGACCAGCTCCAACTCTAATTGAGCCTTGGCCACATGAATTTTCTCCCTGCGATGGAAAAGAGCATCTCTTTAGTCCTCCCATGTCGCCTGATCTTGCTTCCAGTGTCCATACACTTTCCTTTTCCACCTAAGCTCTAGAAGAAGATCCCTGCTTAGCCACTTTTATTCCACTTGCTTGACTTCCAACATTTTGGAATCACCTGTTCCTGTGTTTTTAAGAAGCAGTACTTAAAAAGTGACCAGCATTTATGGACCCCGATACCTTCAAAAGCAGTTTTGCAGGGGACCTTACTAACTAGTTCTCTGAGCAGCCTGAAGTGTGCTCTCCCCATATTCAGGGTTGAAGTTTTGGTGGCAACTTCCCTTCTATCACCAAACATTTTAAATTTGACTGCTTCATGGTCATTATGGCCAAGGTGTTTGGCCATCTCTGTGTACAAGCAAGAAATCCACAAGATCACCTTTTGCTAGTCGTCTCCCTCAGTAACTGTACATTATCACCAAGGTATTCTAGGAGTCTCCTGGACCTGCTTGTATCAGCTGTGTGGTATTCACAGTTTATGTCCGCCAAACTGAAGTCACCTACAAGGACAAGGGTGGCTGCTCTGGAGGTATCTCTTAGTTTCTTAAAGGACAATTCATTGGTGTCATCATCCTGGCTGGCTGGTCTACAGTAAACTCCCACAATGACATCCACTTTATTTGCTTGTCCATTAATACTTACCCAGAGGATCTCAACTGTAACATCAGCAACTGCAAGCTCTATACAGCCCAGCCCCTCTGTTACATAGAGCACCACCACCCTGCCTCACCGGCCCTGTCTATCCCTTCTGAAAAGCCTGTAACTCTCCACTCTAACACAGCAGTCACAGAACTCTTCCCATAAAGTTTCACTTATGCCAATGATGTAATAGTTCTGGGACTAAGCCAAGGATTCTAGCTCCTCTTGCTTATTCCTTATGCTGTGTGTACTGGTGTAGAAACATTTCAAATCTGCTCCAGTGTTCCCAGCACCTGCTAGATCAGACTGAAGGACCTCACCAACAGACAGCCCGTCAAATTTTAGTGTGCAGTCCCATGGCTTATCAGTGGCAAGCCTGTTTTTATCCTTTACCACCTTCAAATCTAATTTAAAGCTCTTATAGAATCACTTTTCTCTTTCTGTTTCTTCATGTCTATCTTTGGAGAAAGTTTCTTTGTTTCTCTGCAAGTGTTTTCATCCTTCATCATAATGATTATGCTTATGGTTCACCTCAGTCGTGTATGTCAGTTTTCCTGTATGCTTTACAGCAATCATTTAAAGAACTCTTCTAGTTTATTTAAGCTTTTTTTCTTCTTCCACCCCCCCCCCCCACGCTTAAACAGTATTTTCACTTGAATATTTTGAAAGTTCTGCCTCTCCAGTATCATCAGTATTAACAATGGCTCTTGAACTAACCTTCTGTATCTGAACTGAAACTCAGACCTATCTTCTTTAGACACTCCGTAATGTTTTTTTCATTACACTACATGAACCAAATAGAAAAATCTTGTACAGCTTCCCACGTGAAATGCTGCCCCTCTGCAGTTAGCCTGATCACTGATTTCAGTGACCCTAGGATTCCACACAGATTTTTTAATGCTGGAGCCTGAACTCACATCTAAATTGTAAACGTTTGTATTTTCACCAGGGATTGAAAATGAAGTGCTGAGCTGACAGCATTTTATGGCTACAGAAACATTCAGTGGATCTTACAAATTTTCATTTGGCTGGGGGAATATAAAAAATACCAGTCTATTCAAAAGAGGAGCCTATGCTTCTTTGAACGAGGACTTTTGAGTTGGCAAAAGTGATCAAGCAGACCAGTACTCATAACATAGTTATACAGTGACATTTAAACTTTCTAAGAGTCTACAAAAATATCCAGTTTTATATGTATATATATTTATCTGGTCACATAAAACCATAAGTACATTTGAATGTAAGTGTGGTGGGTTGGCCTTAGATTGCAGAAAAACACTCACACAGCTGTTTGTTACCCCAGTCTCTGCAGAACAGGTGTTGAGGGAAAGAATAGAGAGAATGGAAGAGCAAGACTTCCTGGTCAAAATAGAGACCGGGAGATCACCTAGTAGTTATGGGCATAAGCAGAACACATTTGACTTGGAGAATTTAACTAAATTTATTGCCAATTAATATTAATATTTAAGTACCAATTCAGATATTGGGATACAAAACCAGAAAAGAGCAAACGTGCACACACACACACACACATACACATACACAGAAGATGCTGGCATGGCTGATCCCACAGCTGGCATCAGCCCACGCACTGTCTGCAGCAGTCCCTGTCCCCTCCTGCCCTGGGTCAAGCAGAGCCAGCAGGCCCTGGTGCAGGCCCACAGGCAACGTCCCCAGGGCACTAGCACATGCACATCGGCCTCCCTCAGCCCCAGCACAGCCCCTCTGTCTTCCCAGCACCCTTGCCTGCACCCTGGCCTCTTGCCCACCTGTGAGGCCCCTACTTGCCAGCTGCTCACGCTCAGGGCTTGCTGCGTACACCAGCGCCTATGCACTCAATCCATCGGTACCCACACTTGCAGCCCTCACCACAGGTTCCCTGGCTGCCTGAGGCCCCAGCCTGGCCCCATGCCCTGGCTTCCTGGCTGGGCCCGCTCACAGTTTGCCAGCACACACACAGGCACCCCCAAGCATGCCCCAGAGTGGGCAGAGGCAGGTGCTGTCCCCAGAGCTGGCACTGGGCCCAGGAGCAGTGACCCCTTGTCCTGACCCAGCCACCAGCACATAATCCTGGCCCCAGAGCTGGTCTGGGGACACACACCATTCCCATCCCAGGGGCTGGGGGTTACAGACCTCACACACATACCATAGTAGCCAAGACCCCATGGGCTCTAGTCACTGGCACCACAATCCAGGTTGTCCACCATGGTTTGGCTCCAGACTCTGACACCCATCCCCTCACACTGATCCACAGGAGCTGGCAATGAATCCCTGTTGCTCACAGACAAACAAGACAGAACATGGAGAAGATGGGTAAGAAAAGATTTTTTAAGATAGATCAGGCACAGGGCTCTGCCAGAGAAGCATGCCGATGGCCCCATTTTACACACAAAGCACCCCTTTATCCCCCTTTCTGACAGCCCCCACTCTGCACCTCACTGCTCTCCTTCCCCTGCACGTCCCCCAAGGATTTGCAGAGCTCTGCCCATCCCTGCACCCCTCGCAGCGCAGGCCCCTGGTTGACAGCTGTACCAACTGTGCCAGGCCAGGGCTGATCTTTGTGGAAACGGCTCCTGTAGTTTCTCCATAGCCCATCAGCCAGTGTGACTGGGAGCATTGTTTTTGTCATTATCTCTGTGATTGTTTTTGTCACATCTGTGTCTCAGTATATTCTTGTTTTGGCTTCCCTTTTCCCCTTAGTTTCCCAACAGAGCAGATCCCTGATCAGATAACCTTGATGCAGCAAGCCTTCTCACCCTATCCCATGTCCTATCATGGGAGGATAAGCAGGTTTGATTCCCATCACTGCCACCCTTATTTTTCATTGGTCAGGTTTGTGTCCCTGTGTGTTCTCATTTACGGCTTCCTCCCTTTCTTATTATTTCTCATTGCATTGAAAATAGTCTTGGACAAGATACCTGTTCCTACAGACACTCTCCCTCCACATGCATTCACCCACTTCAGAAAGGCAACAAGTGGTGAAGTGCCTTGCTGAAGTGCAATCAAGATGCAGTGGCTTGTCTCTACCACTTCTTCCTTCTTAGGCTTTTCCTCTGCTCCTGAACAGGTCCTTAGTGGACCTCAGGCTACAGTCTTTTCAGGGGGTGTCTGCTCTGTCACCACTGAGCATCTTTTCTCCTCTGGCCTTGCTTGCTCCCTCTGCCATTTCTCACACTGTTTTCCCCTCCTTCTCTGACTGTCAGACATTTTCTTCCTTTTCTTAAATCCTTTTCCTTGAGATGCCACCATTTTGTCTGCTGGACCAAGCTGTGCCCTACAGCAGGGCCATGGCTGTCTGGAACAGGGCAGCCCAGCCTCTCCGCGTAGAGGAGCCCAGCAGCCTACTGCCAGTGCTATGGCACTTGCACCCAGTACAATAAGCCTGAAAGTTAGGAAATAATCTTGATTTGAGATATGAAAATAATATTGCATCTTTGCATCTTTTTTTTTTTTTTTTAAGAAAGGATGATTTTATATATATATATATGTATTTTTTTTTCTCAAAATGCTGCAAGTATTATCTTGTACTTCCCTCAGACTTCTCATTTCATGTCTTTGTGGGGCACAGATTTTTTTTTTCCCCATGTTTGTGTAACAACTAGTGTAAAGTAGCTATAGTAGATAACCATTAGCTGCTACCACAGTGCAAAATGGCTCTCCTAACACCAGTAATATGGACCCTTCTAGTTCCTAAGGCACATCAGAATTCTTCCCATCCTACAGAACATATAAACTAAAATAAGCTTCGGCTGAAAAGGGGCCTTTGTGTGTAAGTGGAGGAATAAAATCTTTCTTGGAAGGTAGCTTGTAGCTGTAAAAGCTTGCTCATCCTCAATACTTCACAGGGAAATAGATGTGGCCAACCACAAACACAAATGTAGAGTCCCTAGGTCATTTAAATGCTGAAA
The DNA here is from genome assembly GCF_964211835.1 of Anser anser. Taxonomy (NCBI): domain Eukaryota; kingdom Metazoa; phylum Chordata; class Aves; order Anseriformes; family Anatidae; genus Anser; species Anser anser. The sequence continues at coordinate 26,269,186 of NC_139723.1, read as the reverse complement.
AAAAAAAAAAAAAAAAAAGAGAAAAAAAAAAAAGAGAAAAAAAAAAAAAGAGAAAAAAAAAAAAAGGAAAAGGTGTTGCGGTCTTTCTAGCAGTCCTTACATGATGTATGTTCACTAAAGACCTGTAAGCATGAAGGAGAGGGAAAAATAATAATAATAATAATTAAAAAAAAAAAAAAAGGGAGAACGTCAGCAACAACAACAAAAACAGAGAAAGCATCCTGACAGCAAAGCACAGAGGCAGGGCTAAGATTTAGATGCCAACTCCAATTACCACCAAGCCCAGTGAAACCAATACAGAAAAGTATATGCAAAAATCTGTAAAGTGTGCTTATAAGCAAAGTGACACTACCTGATCGACATTAAGAGTCAAGCAGTTTTCCAGGAAAGTATCCCCAGTGTCTATTCTTATTTAATTAGTACCCTCTCTCCAGCATTTCTTTTATAAATCAGAGACTAATCACTTTCACAGATTCATTTTCTAACATTACTTACTTGAGTCACTTTCAAATTGTTTCAGACTTGTTCCTTGATTTTTTCCTTCCAGCTTGGAACACAAAAAAGCGACCAATTAGTTTCACATTTTGAAGAAAAAAAAAAAATGGAATCTGAAAACCTCTGTGCCACCAGCCTGCAGCAAATTTGCACTGTTGAGTTATATCAGACAATTTTAAATTTGAAGAAGTGTCATACCCTTGACCACAGCAGCATGAATGGCTCTGCTAGAATTGCAAATGATTTTAGGTACATTGGTAGTAAGATGCTGTTGATATCGTAATGTAAAAAGTGACTATAAAATAGTGACTAACTTGTTGCTGTTGTCAGTCAAGGTTGTTTGTGGGTTACAATGAGAACAGAGTTTAAATATGTAATACTGCTGTAAAAAGGCAACATGGCAACAAGGCAACATGTTGTATAAAGTACTACATAGAAAAGAAAAGTGATCTATAAGAAATATTGCCTGAAACTATTAAACAAACATCAGCAAACTGTGAAAGTCTGTAAGAATAAAATGACAAATCACTTTCATCATAGCTTGTAGTTAGTATTTATGGATTCAGATATAATGGGAGGTAATGTACTATATTTATGTAATGCCATTTATTAAGGCTCTCATTTTCCTATGTCCTGTACAATCTTACAACAGTATGTCATATTTCACAATAGTTATTTCACACTCTCAGGCTTTTATTTAAAATAACAATGCAAGTTGCAACTTAATTATAAATCCATGAATGATGACACACAATACCTCTGAAGGATTCCCTTAGCACAAAAGGGACAATCCAAGATCTATAGATCATCTGAAAGGTTTTATGTTATGGATTGTCACTGCTGTGATATTAAAGGAGACAGGTCATGCCTGACCTACTGTTGATATAACCATAGACTGGTAAAAAATTCTTGAAGTGTCTCACAACCTTCCATCATTCAAGAATAGTTGAGGACAGATGTTTTCCATCAGACTGATACTATTTTCACACCACTTTCATTAAACTGTCATTTTTAAAACTGCGTCAATTTCAGACCCCTTTCTGCTTTGTTAGTTTTAATGTATCTCTTTGTACTTTGTATGACAGCAGAGGTTGCCTTTGTTCTTGGCGAGTGTAAATTTGCAAGAAATCGGGGCACACACACACAATTACCTACATCAAGTCCGAATGTGATAATACAGTAGCAAATTGGCTTGGGGCAAGAACAGTCTTAAGAATTTATATTTTTATGGTCCGTTTTGAAAAGTTTTGTAATTATTAAAGCAGTACAAAGTAAGACATTTCTGTGACTTTGTTTTGAAAGAATCAGTAAATTTGATATACTGATGTTATGAAACATATTGTTCACTGAACACAGAAAATGGATGCTTCAGCTTGTCCCAAATGGACATAAACTGAGATTCAAGAGCAACAGTGATACAGCAAACACAGCAAGTAAACTACATAATTGAATTAAATGATCCTTTAGAAAAGCACAGGCACTTTAATCCTACCATTTGCAAAAGTTCTGGATGTAATTTTTTCTTCCAGAAATTCCATTCGTGTTTTTCTTGGCCTCAGACATTTTGTCTTCTTCAAAAATGTTGCCCTGAGGAGCTATGAACTTATAAGGACAATAAAATACATGCTTCATAAGAAAAAAGTTTTTTTGGAAGTTGCACTACAACACAAAAGGATGCAGGGGGGAAAAAAAAAGTTTAATATTAGAAAACTTTTTTTTTTTTTTAATGAAAGCATAGTAATTTGAAGAAAATCCTGTTGTCTTGGAAGATTTCAAAGTGTCTTTTTATGTTCTTTTCTAGGGGATGTGGCACAAACGTTAGTTCCTTGCTGAAGGTCAGGCGGCTGCCTGCCTATGCATATATATACATGAACAAAGCAGAAAGGTGATGAGAAGAATGGAGCTCAGGGGTACAGTGGGACAGTATTGCCCTCCTTACAGCTACACTGAGGCAAGGCTGGTGGAGAAGCTGATAGCTCCTCTTCCGAGCTGCTTCTAACAGAGAGCCACATGCTGTATCTACATACCAATGCTAGCAGGTCACGCTGCAGCAAATATCTGATCTTGTGTACACAGACAACCATAGTACAGGAGCAACAGCTGCTACGTACTGAGGACTAAGTAGTTCCCTAATATACATCAACCAACATGCACATGCATTTGTTTTTAAAACCATGTTTGGATAACTACAATATTCATGTATTGTCACATGTATTGAGAACTGATTAAAGGACTGTAGCTTACTTTTGTTATTAATTGGCCACTGATCCTCTAGGTCAATTCTCCTCAATTGTCACATAGATTGGAAAGAAAGAAAAAAAAAAGAAAAAAAAAGAGTTGGGAACATATGAATTGAAAACTAATTCTGAATTTTTCAACAATTATATTTTACTTAAGGCCATACTCTCCTATCTCCTTCACTCTGCAGAACTATGAGTTGCTGGGACCCTTCTCCCATTTGTAGACTTACAGTTTTTAGGCTTACATATTTGGACAAACTGTCTTGCACAGATTTCTCAAATTCTCTTTGTGTCTGTGCACCCATAGCCAAACATAATATCCTAGTGTACCATAGTCCAGAAAACACTTATCCACAGGAATTGTTTCTTTATTTTTTATTTTTCAGATTTTTTTTTCCAGTAGCTTAACAACCAGCATATTCTGTAATATCCATGCAGAGGGTATTTATTAGATCTTCTTCTGTAGAATTACATAAAAGCTCTTTCATACAAAAAGAAGGAAAACTTGATTTTAGACTTTTTTTTTTAAGGGATAAACATTAATTGAGTTTCTCCCCTCTTGAGTGAATACAATACATAATTTTTGATTGCTAAGTATTCTTGTGTTTCAAGACTGCTTTAGTTTGTTTTTCAATATATATCCTTATTTTGAATTTAATTTTTCTCCCCTTCGTTAAGTTGAAATACTTTGGTACAATTCAGTTTTGCAGAAAGTTTTCACATTCAGTCTTCATTCCCGCTGCAGCCTTTTTATCAACATTTTCAGCTCTTCTTTGAGCACATTCAATTACACTATATGGGGCTTACCTAATATCAGATCCTTTATGCTGCAACAGAGAGACTTTAATATACGAGGTTCTAAAACTTGATAATTTTATTTACACAGCAATTCTTTCATTCCACACTACGTAAGTTTCACTGATGGCCATAATTTGATAACTAACTTATTGTTACCATTCTTAACACCCACAATTATTTCAGAGTTTTGCAATGTTACATTCCATAGTTTAGATCAAATGAAGTAAGATTCATTCCTCACACTGCAGTTCATCCAGGCACAATGATACCTACCCTGATAGTTACACTAGCTGTAAGCACTGAAAAAAAAAAAAAAACCAAAAACAAACACCAACCTTTTCAATTCTTGACCTTTTCTTTTATTCCCTAGGAATGTTGAAAACTGACAACAGTATTCACTTATTTTGTGTATGATGGTTTTATTACTGCTGCTTGAGGTAGTCTGTATTTGTTACAAATGGGACTGTAGCTTCTACATTGCAGCAAATACAGATCAGCTGATTTGTTCAGACATCTGATTACTAGTGATCTTCCTCATCTATATGATGTCTGAGAACAAACAGGGAATCCTCTACATGCCCATGTTAATAAAAATGATCGGAGGTATCCACTTTGGAGGAGCAGTAAAATAAAGGTCTTGCTTTTCTGTGGAGAAGAGTAGTAAATGAGGAGCTGAGAAAAAACGTCTGAGTCATTTGGCTGACATATATATTATTCTTTCTTTAATTACTGTGAATTTGCTCCACTTAGAGCAAACCCTGTGCGGGACATGATTTGGTCAGGAACCTTGCCAGATTCTGAGGGCAGAATGCTTTTTACTGAGTTCCTGCTCTCTGACCATGTTGCCAAAATGCTGCTGGCATCTGAGCCTTGCATGTCACATTCATTTCTCAGCTCTATATTTCATTATATCTTGGAAGGGCACAAGACTGCACATCATACAGAGATATTTCACAGAATCACAGAACGATTTGGATTGGAAGGGACCTTCAAGATTAGGTAATTCTGCCCCCCCCCTCCCCACCCCCCCCCCCCGCCCCCCCACCCCCCTTTGCCATGGGCAGGGACACCTCCCATTAGACTAGGTTGCTCAAAGTTCCATCCAAGCTGACCTTGAACAATTCCAAGGATGGGCATCCACAGCTTCTCTGGGAAACCTGGTTCAGTAGCTCTTCACCCCCTTACTAAATGATTTCATCCTAAACCTACTTTTTTTTTTATTTTAAAACCATTTGTGCTTGTCCTATCACTATACCCTCTGATAAAGTGTCCCTCCTCAGCTTTCCTGTAAGCCCTCTTTAGGTACTGGAAGACCCCTGTAATCTTTCTCATGTCTTCTCTAGTCTAAATAACCTCAGCTTTTTCAGCCTTCATATGGGAGGTGCTTTAGCCCTCCAACACTCAATGCACTACAGAAAAGTCAGCCTGGCTGGGAACTTAAAGAGCAGTGTGTTGCTGAGTGGTGGCACTGGCAGAGGAACCTTGTGAGCCATGGAGATGAAGGGTTAGATTTTGGACCACGTATTTTGGAAAGAGTTTAGAGAAATACATACTTTTTAAAAGTAACACCATTTCTGTCAGTCTTGACCATCTATTATTAGAAAGAAAGCTAGGCAATATGAATTCAAATAATAGTATATTCAAATAAAATACATTCTGTAATTCTGTAATAAGTGATATATGGTAAAATAGATAAAACTTAAGACAGGACAAATAACACTTGATTTTCAACATCTGGCCATGGCTAAAATGTTTAATGAGGGTCTGCATTAGTATATTTCTTCACTTTGTTTTCCAGCAGACATAACTTACTTTGAATAAAGTACCAAATTTCGCTTTTCATTTATATGTCTCTCTTAATAAGATTCTATAATTAACCAATTGAAATTTTGGAAGAATTAATTGAAAGGTGATTTGAGATACATGCAAATTCCCATTTTGCTTTCACTTAACACATTGTTCTATTTTATTATTTATTTCCTAACATGGATGCCAAGTCAGTCATCCCAGAGAGGTGCATCCTACTAGCACACAATGCCCTATAATGAACTGAATGCTTCTTTTCTAGCTTAAAATATTTTGAACTATGTGTTTTCTGTATACTGATTAAGACAGAAAAAAAATAAAAATAAACTTTCTTAGTAGCTCCTACTAACTGAAATGGATTAAAGCTTTCAGTCTACTGTGTATCTGAGAATATGTAAATGTTTACTTGTCATCATTCAGGTGTATACATTCTCTTGTGTAAATGCTGACAAGTGTACCATGAGTTACCATCTGAATTAAATACTACTCTTTATTTAGCTCATCCTTATCGGTTTGCTCTTTTACTTCATAGACAGGCTGACTTTCTCTTACAGCCACATAATATAAAGGATTTGTCTTTTTCTTTAATATTTCATTATCCCCAGAACAAAATAATGGAAAACAAGAAAGAAGGACAGTGAAAACCTGTAAGCACAGATACTCCTAAACATATCTAATTGGGTAATAAAAGAAAAAGGAAACAAAGTGCTAATGGTAGCAGAGCTAGGAAGAAGTACTTCTGGGAAAAGGTGGGTGTGAGAAGTCACAAAAGTGCTTCTCTAAGTGGGCTTCTCCAATTGGTATGCCGTGTCCTGCAGTCTGATGTGTTCAATTGTATTGAATTGCAAAGCTGAATTACAGACAGATTTGCTGCTGCCCATTGGCACAGCTGAAGTTCTGAGCCAGATTTTAAATTTCTACCAGCTCCTAGAAAAAGACACCTTAGTATGCTTTAAAGAAAGTGTTTGACTACCTTTCAGCAGTGACTCTAAAGACTTTTCATGGCTGTTAGTTACTGTTGCAACAGAAGAAAAAAGAAAAAAAAGAAAAAAAAAACTTCAGTCTTGGCATTTAGAAAGTGAGAGTTAGTATGACCTTCAGTTAACAATGCATATGGTAGTGCTACTTTTAACTTAACTTGCAAGGGTTTTGCAGAGAACATGCAAAGCCATTAGAAATCGAATCCTTAAAGGTAGTTACCTCACACTCTCACATGAAATGCAGGAATCCTAGCTGTGGGTTAGTTAGAAGAACCAGATGATTTGTGGGTAGGTGGATATTTCAGATATAATTGTGTTAAGAGATGGTGTTAAAGGTTGACTCCTACCACTAATTCCAGTGCCAATAATAAAATTGAATGGCAGAGTATAACCACAAAAAGCTGATAACCTCTATTTCATCTTACAAAAAAAATATATAAATAAGATTATGTTACTTTATGTTACATTTTATGTTACTTATATGTTACTTTTATGTTACATTACTTAGACTAAATCTGAGAGTATAGAAGGTCCTTAATTAACTGAATAAGGACAATTAACTGATATTTCAATTACTGTCATCTTTTTCCTTTCAATGCAGCTGAATTCTTAGGTAAAAGCAGAATCCCATATAAAAAGAAAATTAAAAATGTTCAGATCAATATAAAGACATTGAATAAAAAATAAATAAAGTAATATTTTTATGATCAATAAATAAATTTGAAAATATCTGAGAATTAAAAAAAGAAAGAAAAAGAAAAGAAAAGAAAAAAAAACCAGATGTCTACAACACCAAAGAGAACAAAGAGTTCTGCAGCACTCTAGAGAGAGGAAGCCACCCATTGAGGGCATTCTGGTGCTTATGTATGTAAACAGCTAGAGAGGAGAGGAGAGGAGACTCGAAGAGCGGAGACTCGAGGAGAATCGAGCGGAGACTCGAGGAGAGGAGACTCGAGGAGAGGAGACTCGAGGAGACTCGAGGAGCCTCGAGGAGACTCGAGGAGAGGAGACTCGAGGAGACTCGAGCAGAGGAGACTCGAGGAGAGGAGACTTGAGCAGAGGAGACTCGAGGAGAGGAGACTCAAGGAGAGGAGAGGAGACTCAAGGAGAGGAGACTCGGAGAGGAGACTCAAGGAGACTCAAGGAGACTCAAGGAGAGGAGAGGAGACTCAAGGAGACTCAAGGAGACTCAAGGAGACTCAAGGAGAGGAGACTCAAGGAGAGGAGACTCGAGGAGAGGAGAGGAGAGGAGAGGAGACTCAAGGAGAGGAGACTCAAGGAGAGGAGAGGAGAGGAGAGGAGAGGAGAGGAGAGGAGACTCAAGGAGAGGAGAGGAGACTCAAGGAGACTCAAGGAGACTCAAGGAGACTCAAGGAGACTCAAGGAGACTCAAGGAGACTCAAGGAGAGGAGACTCAAGGAGACTCAAGGAGACTCAAGGAGACTCAAGGAGACTCAAGGAGAGGAGAGGAGACTCAAGGAGAGGAGACTCAAGGAGAGGAGACTCAAGGAGAGGAGACTCAAGGAGAGGAGACTCAAGGAGAGGAGAGGAGAGGAGACTCAAGGAGAGGAGACTCAAGGAGAGGAAAGGAGACTCAAGGAGAGGAGAGGAGAGGAGACTCAAGGAGAGGAGACTCAAGGAGAGGAGACTCAAGGAGAGGAGACTCAAGGAGAGGAGAGGAGAGGAGACTCAAGGAGAGGAGACTCAAGGAGAGGAGAGGAGAGGAGACTCAAGGAGAGGAGACTCAAGGAGAGGAGAGGAGAGGAGACTCAAGGAGAGGAGACTCAAGGAGACTCAAGGAGAGGAGACTCAAGGAGAGGAGAGGAGAGGAGAGGAGACTCAAGGAGAGGAGAGGAGAGGAGACTCAAGGAGAGGAGACTCAAGGAGACTCAAGGAGAGGAGACTCAAGGAGAGGAGACTCAAGGAGAGGAGACTCAAGGAGAGGAGACTCAAGGAGACTCAAGGAGAGGAGACTCATGGAGAGAGGACTCAAGGAGAGGAGACTCAAGGAGACTCAAGGAGGAGAGGAGAGGAGAGGAGAGGAGAGGAGAGGAGAGGGGGGAGGGGAGGGGAGGGGAGGGGAGGGAGGGGAGGGGAGGGGAGGGGGGAGGGGAGGGGAGGGGAGGGGAGGGGAGGGGAGGGGAGGGGAGGGGAGGGGAGGGGAGGGGAGGGGAGGGGAGGGAGGGAAGGGAAGGAAGGGAAGGGAAGGGAAGGGAAGGGAAGGGAAGGGAAGGGAAGGGAAGGGAAGGGAAGGGAAGGGAAGGGAAGGGAAGGGAAGGGAAGGGAAGGGAAGGGAAGGAAGGGAAG